>NC_052154.1:125794841-126114672 GCF_902713615.1 Scyliorhinus canicula | reverse complement strand
AGGTGTGGTTGGCGCCGGCGTGAACCGGTCGGGTTCGGCAGGCCTGTTTCTCACGGCGACCGCCGATTCTCCAAGCGGCCTGTCGCAAAACGCGACCCGCTATTTTGAGGGGGGGGTGGGAGAATCGCGGGGGTGCCAGGGCGGCGTGACGTGATTCGCCCGGCCCTCCCGCGATTCTCCCCCCCCCCCCCAGCGTGGGGCGCGGAGAATCGCGCCCAATAGCTTCTGGTTGCATAGTGTCTCAAATTTTAAAATCTAATTTCTGCTGTTTAAATCCTTTTAGCGCCTCACCCTACCCTAACTCTGTAAACTTTCTCTAGCCCTTAAAAAAATTCCAATCTCGACCACTTGTTTACTTCCGCTTTCCATTGCCCAACCTTTGATGTTCATGCCTTCAGCTAATTAAGCCACGTGTTCTCAAATTTCCTCCTTAAACCTCGCTCCCTCGCCACCTTTAAGGTTTTCCTAAAAACCTACTGCTGACTGAGCTTCCGATAATTCTTCAAACTGTCTCCTCCTTCTTATCTCAGTGGCCTTTTGTTAAGAGAAGAGTTTTGGAATATTTGGCTACAATGCATAATTGAAAATTGAAAATTGTTGCTTTTTTTTTTGCTTAACATTGTTGCCATTGTCATCATTCTCATCCCCCTCTCAGCGAAGTCCTACGATCCCAGACTGTTCTCAGCTTTTACTTGTCAGCTATATAACAGACTTTTGGAAAGCAGGGTGATGTTGTCTTCTGAGGAATATTTAGGCCTCCTTTTCTTTCTTAGTTGATTCAAGTCAATAAGGTTAAAATCATCCTTCTCTATCCTTACCATGTGTGCATTCTGTTAAGTCTGAAGCAGCCCACTTTGCAACTTAAAAAGATACATTGGTTACAGAGGTTTCATCAGGAAGTAGAGTGTCTGAGGGGAGAAGTTGAAGATTAGTCTTGTGAGGGAAAATTAAGTAAAACCAGGGAAGGGTGCACATTTTTTATTCCTAGAGTCCTGAAATGGATGATTTCTCTCACACTTACAGTTTTTCTCCCCCTCATCTCCTACAGAAACTGGGGTTGCTAATCAAGCAGGTCCCTTTATTGTCTAGCATGCATTTATGTATCACATGGGATCAACGGAGGTGGGAGTATTCAGAAAAGTTGATGTTTTTTTCTAATTATACTAACTTTATATTCTAACTTTTGTAACTTTATATCCTCAGAGTCACCCGGAATGACATCTCAGCCCCAGGTCACAGATGTTAGCAAGGAGGCAATCACCATCACATGGGCCCCACCAGTAAAGGATGGAGGAGCTCCAATACTGGGCTATATGGTGGAGAGAAGGAAGAAAGGCAGCAATCATTGGATTCCAGCCACTAAGGAGCCAATTCAAGGTCCGATTCCAGTTATCATCTATATTTAATACTAATATCTCCACTTCCCTTTTCCCCAGGAAGTCAGTGCACGATTCCTGTCGCGATTCCTGTCACAAACTGCTTAGAAAATTCCACCAGGAAGCCTTCTGGCCCCGGTGCCTTGCCCGCCTCCATCACACCAATGCACTCCATCACCTCCGTTAGCCCTAACGGTTCCTCCAGTGCCTGCCTCTTCCCCTCCTCCAACTCTGGGAAGTCAAGGAACTGACCCATACCAGCCTTCATCGCAAACCCCCCCCCCCCCCCCCCCCCCCCACCAGCTCGCCCCTAGAGAGCCCATCATAAAAGGCTTTGAACACCTCATTTAACTTCTCTGGATCTGACACCACTACTCTCCCCTGCCGCCCTCACCTGCTACCACAGCTGGTGGGCCAACATTCGGCTCGCCTTCATCCCATACTCCTATTGTATCCTCCCGTGCTCACCGCTGCTCACCCACTGCCCTTCACGTTGCCAACCGGTTAAACTGCCCCTGCAACCTCTTTCTTTCCACCAGAAATTCCTTTGTGGGGGCAGCATGGTGGCCTAGTGGTTAGCACAACTGCCTCACGGCGCTGAGGTCCCAGGTTCAATCCCGGCTCTGGGTCACTGTCCATGTGGAGTTTGCACATTCTCCCCGTGTCTGCGTGGGTTTCGCCCCCACAACCAAAAAAAAAAATATGTGCACAGTAGGTGGATTGGCCACGCTAAATTGCCCCTTAATTGGAAAAAATAATTGGGTAATCTAAATTTATAAAAAAAAATAAAAAATTCCTTTGTGGGGGCCACAGGCACATCCTATCCACCTCAGCTATCTCGTACAACAATCGCCGCTTCTCTTCCCCTCCCCTGTCCTATCCTTATGCGCCTTGAACTAAATAATTTCCCCCAGACCACCGCTTTCAAGGTCTCCCAAAACGTAGTTGCCAATACCACCCCATTGTGATTGAACTCAATATAATTCTTAATCGCCACTGCCACCTTCCCACAGAACTCCTTGTCAGCTAAAAGCCCCGAATCCAACCTCCACTCCGGCACCTGCGCCTGACCCGAACGAAGTCCCACATCTAGATAGTGCGGAGTCTGGTCCAAAATCACTATTCCCACATATTCCGCTCCTTCCACCCCCATCAGCACTGCCCGACTCACCACAAAAATCAAAAATGTCAATCTGGGAATATACCCTATACGCTTGCGATAAGAGGGAGTACTCCCTCTCTCCCGGATGACCTAACCTTCATGGATCCACCATCCTCATTCTCACCATAAACCCTTGCAGCTCTCTTGCCGTTCTCGAACTCCCCATCGACTTAGGGCTCGACCTATCCATCTTCGGTTCCAATACAGAATTAAAGTCCCCCGCTATAATCAGCTGGTGGTAGTCCAACTCTGGAATCGCTACTTACAGCCTCTTCATGAACCCGGTGTCATCCCAATTCAATGCACATACATTCACCAATACCACTCGCACTCCCCTCACTATCACAAACCTCCCGCCCAGATCCCGCACCTCCCTAGCCCCAGTAAACCCTGTTTTCTTATTCAGTAGTACGGCAACCCCATTCAACTTCGAATTGAACCTTGAGTGGAACACTTGCCCCAACCACCCCTTTCTCAGCCTCTCTGATCTTTTACCCGTACTTGCATCTCCTGCAGGAAAATCACCTTTGCTCTCAGACTCTTCAAGTGCACGAAAACCGAGGACTGCTTAACTGGCCCATTTAGCCCTCAAACGTTCCATGTCACAACTCTCACCGGAGGCTTCTGCATCCCCTGCCCCGCTAGAGTCCATCATTGTCACCCTTGAGCTCCATTCCCCATCTCCACTCTGAATCGGCCTCACCTAAGATGGCCGACCCTGCCCCCTCTATGTCCAAACTAAACCTACATATCAGCCGTGTTCCCTCCTCTCCCCCCCCCAACTCCTTAACCCCCTCCCCACCACCAAGCTAATCACCACAGGCCCCCTACCCCATTTCATTTCCGCTCACTTGCATTTCTTGCTAGCGTGGGGACTCTCACCTGAAAGCACTAATCCTAAGACTCACCTTCACCACACCCTCTACCTATCCACCCTCTTTCCTTCACCCCCTGTTACTTCTCTCCACCCCTCCTTCCTGGACCCGCCCCCAGATCCCCGCACCCAACCCAATGCAAGAAACAGCATTCCAAAATGGCCCCCATACTGAACATTCTCGAACCGCCCTGCCACCCCACCCTGACCCACAACAATCCTCCATGCTCTGTACAGAGCATAACAAACACAGTGCAATACAATTACACATTATACCCCCATCACCAAAGGGCCCCCTCCGAAAAAAGCAACAATTTAACTTCAATACAAAAAAAAGGGGGTTACAATCTTTCCAAATCAGCAAACAAAACATGTGACAAAATTTAACTGAGACAGAACTTTCACCCACATTCCTCTTTCATCCCTCCCCAGCTTATTTTCTCAATAAAGTCATTAGTTTCTGCAAAGTAATATTCCCGGCCCTTGAAAGTGACCCAAAGTTTGGCCGGGTATAACATTTCAAACTGAATCTGGCGCCAGTACAACATTGCCTTGGCCTTGTTGAACACCGCCCATCTCTTGGCCACCTCCACACCAATGTCCTGAAAGATCCAGAATCGGTTTCCTTCCTAATTGTAACCCCACTGCGCTCTGGCCCACCTCAGGAACTTTTCCTTGTCTTGGAGCTTGCGCATACGCACAATCACCATCCACAGAGGCTCCCGCGTTCTTGGTTTCTGCCTCAGGGACCTATGGACCCGATCCAGTTCCAGAGCCTTGTCCAGCACCTTCTCATCTGCCAACCTCGCCAGCATCCTCATGACGTAGCCCACTGCAATCCTTCGCTCCACTCTCACAGGTAGGCCCACAATCTGAAGATTTTGCCACCTGGACCTGTTCCACTGGTCCTCCACCTTTGCTTGCCACATCTGGCACATGTCCCCCAAAATTGCCATCTCTGCTTCCAACGACACAATCCGATTGCTCTTGGCAGGCACCACCTTGTCCACCTCCTAGATCATCACCCCTGGATCTCCAGGCTCTTCTCCACTGTTCCAAAGTCCTGCAAACATGTGCCACTCCCCCTCAATCACCTTTGACCAGACACTCTGTATTTCTTTATGCTGCTGCCCGTCCTTAATGAAGCTCATAAACTGCTCCATTTGCAGCTTTCCAGTCAATGATGACCCTTCCCCTCCGCCATTTTTCCAATTGCTGGAGTCTCCTCCAACTCTTTTGCCAGGGCTCGCACTCTCTTCTGTCGAATTTGATACCTTGAGACATGCCCATGCAAGGGAGAGCCGATTCCCCCTCCTCTCTCCATACAACGTTTCTGTCAAGATTCCCAGGAATTTGGGTAAAAGGGAAGAAACCCAAAGCTTCCAGGCAGGAACCACCCAGTGCACAACTACTTGCTTCATGGCTGTCACCGGAAGTCCAAAAATGTTACACTTAGGATATTATTTTAAGCTTTTTCTTTTTCTCACCATAATACAGCTCATTCTCAAGTCAGAACATGGCGGAAACAGTGGGAGCATAAATTAGAATTAGAATTAGAACAGTACAGCACAGAACAGGCCCTTCGGCCCTCAATGTTGTGCCGAGCCACGACCACCCCACTCAAACCCACGCATCCACCCGATAATGTGTGATTGGTTGAGGCCTACCATCATCTAGCATCTCTGACTAAGATTTCCCTCCCCCTACACCTCCACTGGACCACCTTACCTGCCACATGAAAATTATCCTGAGGCTCTGGTCCCAGTGGATTTTGCTGATTTCCACCAGTTACAGCTGCTTTCCAGGCTGTGAAAAAGTAACTGCCATGAGGTGAAGCTATGGAAGAGTAGAGTACATAACCAATGTCTTCTTCTCCCAATGACTTAACTTCTGAAGGCCCTGGTCTTCAGCAGTTCTTTGTGGTGAAGTTATTTTTTGACAGGCCTCCTTTTCCCCATTCCATTCCCAAAAACAGTTGTCCTTGCAGCAAATGACTGAAATTATTTGTGAGGGACGGTAACTGGAAGGTCCTTGTTGGAGTTAACTCTGGAGTTCTTCTTGGATGATTTTGTAATTCTTTTTGAGATAATTTAACAATGCAGTTTTTCACTCTTTTGGTTAGTATCTTTCCAGTGAGAGAGAAGACATCATTAGGACGGTCTTAAGAAACAATTGTGAAAGAGGCAGGTAGCTCTGTACATTGATTAAAGATTTCGCAATTTGACATTTGTATCAAAAGCATAAGCTCATTGTTGATACGTACATTACTTTGTTGCAAATACCAAATACAGGAAACTTCTCCAGTTTTTTGGTGTAGCATCTAATTATTAATAGATCAAATACTTAAATCCACAAATTAAAAGCATTGTAGCTCAGGGTGAAGTAGTTGCACTACCTGTTGACATTATGGCTGAAATTTGAAAATGCCTTGTGGAATCACTGTCCTCGAACTTCGGAGGATCATATCTTTTTATGTTTATTTGATACAATGGTTTAAAGTTCATCCCTGGTGAAAGTACTATCTATCCATTTCTTTTCCAGACAATAAGTTTACATCCGATGGGCTAATGGAGGATGTGGAGTATGAGTTTCGTGTTACAGCAGTTAACCGTGCAGGTCTTGGCCAGCCCAGCTCTGCATCCAATTCAGTCGTGGCAAAAGACCCCATCCGTAAGTAACTGTTTTTATAGTATCTGATCATTCAATTTAGGGTTTGGAAAATTACTTTTCGCTGAAAGTGCTCCTTTAACATGTATTACCTACCTATGTGGATTTTTTTAGAAAACATGCTTTTTAGCATTTGAAGTACCATAATTCTCTTTACCAAAGCTTTGCTTTTGTGACTGACTCCATCTAACTGGAAGTCAGGCATTAGCAACCTCGCCCCAGTATTTACCAACCGATGCTTTGGGGCAGGGGGGAGGAGTTATATGTTGGAAACTTGGGTTTCCTGACCCTCATTCCGCCTGATTGATTGGCTGTTAGGTGACAGATCCTGCTGCAGAAGGACGCAGTGGCAGAGCAAGTAGGTCTTCTGGTGGTGGGATGACAAGAGATGGTCATGGGGAGATTGGGGAGTGCAGACAGATTGTGGGGATTTTGCAGGGTAGCTTTTTGGCCGGGGTAACATTTCCCCACATGAGGTGCTATAAAACCTCTTGCTTTATGGATTCAACCCTTTCTGGCACCATTTAATAACTTTCAGCAAAGACTTAGCCCAGTAGGAAAAAAAGACCCTTTGAGAAGGATGCATCATCCATAGCTGAATAAGGAAGTTAAGGATAGTATCAAATTGAAAGAAACACTGCAGAATTCTGCAAAGATGAGTTGCAGGTCAGAAGATTGGCCAGATTTTTAAAAAACTATCAAAGAATGGCAACAAAAAAAATATTTAAAGAGACATGAATTAGCAAGAAATACAAAACAGATGGTAAGAATTTGTACAGATATTTAAATTGAAAAAGGATTGTGCTGGACCTTTAGAGTGAGAGTCTGGGGAATCACTAATGGAAAACAAAGAAATGGCAGTGTTCAACAAGTATTTTGTGCCCGGCTTCACTGTAAAAGACTTAGAAAACTTCCCAAAGATACTTGAAAATCAAAAGGTGAAAAAGAGAGAGAAACTTAAAACAATCACCATCAAAGGTGTTGGGAAGACTAGTAGACCAAAAGGCTTGACAAGTCCCCAGGACCAGGTGGCCTGTATCCTAGGTTCTTAAAAGAAATGGTTGCAGAGATAGAGGCCCAAGTGGATGCCTCCCAGGGGAGGGGCTCAGGGGAAGGTGGTTGAATCAAGGAACAGACTTCCTTTTGAGGTTTCTAGAATTTTCCCTCTGGGTTGCTGATATACTGCACGGTCTGATGAAGACAGGTAGGCGGGAAGGGATGCTATGACTGAGCTGGACTGGTTTTAATTATGTCACCAGGACATTTGAACCTGTCAGCTGAGGGCAGACAGACGACTCAGCTGCCAGCCCGCCAGAAGACTCAGAGAGAAACTTAGCTGTGCACAATTAGTGAGGTTCCAAGTGCAGAATCTGGCCCAGGATCCCGCCACTCTGGTTTGTCTCAAAATGAAAGAATTCCACTCATTGGAACTGTGAAACTCATCGGAAGTCAAAACAACTGTCAAAAGTTTCAAAATGAAGGATGGAATCTTATCAGAATTCGGCAATTGTCAGGCTCAGACATAAAACTGGCAAGTAATTCTCCAGTTGCACAGACCCGTTTTCTCATGGAACCTTGAGCCTCTTTGCCAAAAAAAAGAGTGATTGTGGTTTACACAATTACTGTGGCAGGGCAGGTCCTCAGAGAGCAGAGCATCAACTTCAAAGAGATTGGGTGCTCCAATCAGCACAGCAGCTGGCTCCCAGCTCCCATCATGGAGGTATCGGTGGCTCTCTCTATGCACCCTCTCCCCCCTCCACTCCCAACCAGCCCCACCATTCTTCGCTGGCAAATCCCCTTTACCCCAGACATTCAATACCGGCGAACCCCCCCCCACCCAACATTTATTGCCAGCAAACCTCCATTTTGACATTCAATGCTGGCAACCCCCTCTCAGTGTCTGTTTTCCCCCCAGCCTACCACCCATTAACATACCTCCCCCAACATGGGACTAAGGTCTGTCCCTGGCACTGCCCCAGCACAGGTTGACATTGCCAGGTTGACACTGCCAGCCTGGCAGTGCTAACCTGGCTGTGCAAACTTGTGCTGGAGCTGTGCCACCGGGCATGTCCCTCTACCCCCTGAGGACTATACGTACCCCTGTACCCCCAGAAGGAACCTATCGACTTCCTCATGCCTGGCCAAACCTGTTGTAAACAGCACCAATGTGGCGGGGAAAATCATGCAACGCTATCTCTTTAATGGGATATCTTTCACCCAAGCTGCCAATTCTTCGGATGCAAGTGCAGGCTCAAGATCCCAGCTGATGTTTCAAAGAGTGCTGTCAAGGCATTTTAAACTCCCGCCCTTTAATTCACTGAAAAGTTTGTCTGGAGTATTTACAAAAATGATTGCTTGCTATTTAACTTTGTTTGTTGACATAAGCCTGAGGGTTACCTTTACTGGAATAATGGTGCATGACTGGTTTCACAAGGGTTCATTATCACAATTGGTTGCCTGCCATTTCACAGTTTGAATGACAGCAGCAAGTAGTTGTGGACTCTTTGAAATGGGGCTATGAATTACAATACTTGTTTTTATAGGGATCATTCAATTGAATGAAACGTTTGTTGTTATGAGGAATAGTTGAAGGAAAGTAAATGTAAATGGGTTTTCATGAACGAGAATTTAAAAAATACATACATGAGCAACTTTGGACGGGATTCTCCGACCCCCACGGCGTGTCGGAGAATCGCCAGGGGGCGGCGTGAATCCCGCCCCCACCGGCTGCCGAATTCTCCGGCACCGGAGATTTGGCAGGGGCGGGAATCGCGCCGTGCCGGTCAGCGGGCTCCCCCCAGCGATTCTCCAGCCCGCGGTGGGCCGAAATCCCGCCCGTTCTATGCAGGTCCCGCCGGCGTAAATTAGAGTTGGTCCCTTACCGACAGGACCTGGCGGCACGGGCTGGTTCTGGGGTCCTTGGGGGGGGGGGGGCGATATGGCCCCGGTGGGAGCCCCCACAGTGGTCTGGCCCGCGATCGGGGCCCACCGTGGGCCTGTGCCATGGTGGCATTTCCTGCGCGCCGGCCATGTAAGCCTCCGCGATGGCCGGCGCGAAGGTGAACCCCCCCCCCCCCCCCCCCGCGCTTGCACGGGGATGACGTCAGCAGCTGCTGATGCTCCCACGCATGCGCGGACCCACGCCGGCCGGAAGAGTACCTTCGGCCCTGGCTGGCACGGTGCCAAAGACCTTCCACGCCGGCCGGCGGGGCGCAAACCACTCCGGCGCCGACCTGAAGGTGTGGAGGATTCCGCACCTTTGGGGCGGCCCAACGCCGGAGTGGTTCCCGCCACTTCATTGCGTCGTTTCTGCCTGCCCCACCGATTCCCAGAGAATCCCGCCCTTTATCTTTAATCGCGACATGAGTCTTGAGGTCTGTCCATGTTGGATACTGGGTGAATTGGTAAGGTAGATGTCAAGGAAATGGGTTGAGGGGGAAGCATGGATTAGCATGAATGGGCACTAGGCTGACATAAGGGCTAATGGGGCTGCATGGGGCCATATGTTGGCACAGGGTATGGTGGGCCATAGTGAATGGTCAGAGCGGCATGGATTGGTATGGATGGAGCATGGGGAGTGTGCTGGGTGGTGTGAGGGGTGAGGGCTAGTTGATGTTTCCCTTGTTTATTTTCTGACTTTGATACAGTGCCAGAGCACTGGGGTAAACCTTTCACCCAACCAGCCCTCATACCCTGTATCCTCCACACTTCTTATGTGGTTTCCTTGCCTGACTCCCCGTAACCCCGCCATCCTGGAATGAAAATCTGACCTTCCAGGCTACTTTCTCCTGAGTCGGGTTTGCCGGGCCAGAAAATGTCCCAACTCTGCGCTCCTAACCCAGGAATGAAAATCCAGACCATTGCCATGTCAGAAACCTTTAATAATTGACACCCACAACACCCTCCATCATTCCCCCAGTTAAAGCTGAAAGTGAATGGGTTCAAGGTGGGTTGCATTTTGTTTGAAATTTTTTAAATCGTAACTTCCTTACTGTCTGTTTTTCGTGGTTGGAAGTGCACCGCATACACTGTCTGTAGAGTTGTTTCCAGTTCCCTTTCTGCACAGCATGGTCCCCTTTAAGATTCCCATGGGATTGCATATGTGTGCATCTTAAAGAGAGCATTGGTTGCACACAGACTATCCATCCCCTGCATGGTACGTCTTGAATTGCTGCACAGCCTGTGCATCTGAGGGGAAATGTTGCTGGTACAGTGAGTATTTATTGCCTAATGACATTGAGAAGGTGGTGGTGGGCCTTTTTCTTGATTTCTGAACAACTGTGCAGTACTTTAATACAAATGAGTTGCTCACTGGACCACTTCAGCAAGCGCAGTTAACCCTCATTGCTATTGGCACCCGAGCTACATTTAGGCCGGACCAGATAAGGAGGACAAATTTCTTCCTCTGAAGCACATTAATAAACCAGTAGAGTTTTGATAGCACTCTAAAAGCATGACATCCGACAACTCCGTTGTCAACTTTTACTAGCTATTTATTTCCAGATTCTACTGAACTGAATTCAAGTTCTCAAATTGGGAGGATTTCAACTCCTGCCCTCTATATTACTAATCAAATTTCACGTAAATAGATCTCAATTAACTGACCTCAGAGTCAGATTGAAACTCATGAAATGGTCTGAGGTCAGTCATGAAGTGAGAAACAATTCACAATCAGTAGTGAAGTTGAGGGAGTTGTTATGCAGAATAAGTCTAATGTAAATTTGTACAGATACATCACTGTGGTAAAAGTCCTGCAGGAATTACATTCAGCAGGTAAAGATCAGTCAGATTTTGTAACTCCTAAAATTACTGATTGGGATCACACAGCTGTCAGTATTGTAATCCTTCTCATCAACAGAACTGTTGAGGTTTATATTTGTTCTGTTGTTGTTTTCCCGATGAATCCATTTTCACCTGCACCAGGAAAATACATACTGAAAATGTCATGATCTATCTTTGTGCATTTTTATTTGTGTGCTCACATGATTTTTTTTAACCTAACATACTTGTGTAAAATATGTTGTTTACTGTCAAGTTAGCTTCTTCTGAAGTTGTGATTAATCTTGGCTTTGTCACCAGGTGCTCCAGGAATGGTGAAGGATATCAAGGTGATGGATTCCACCAATTCTAGCATCTCTCTGGCCTGGGAAAAACCAGATTCAGGCGATGAGCCTCAGGGGTATATATTAGAGATGAGGGCTGAAGATGCTAAAGAATGGACAAAGTGCAGTAAGATACCAATTACCAGCACCAATTACACTGTGGGGGGCCTGCAGGAACGAGGCAAGTATTTCTTCAGAATCAGAGCTGTAAATGAAGGAGGCGTAGGAGAACCAACGGAGCTCAACAAAGGTGTCTATGCCATGCCGCCTCCAGGTAATGCCCTTTTTCCAATATCTTCAGAGAACTGGTTTCAAAGGTGCACGAACAATAACTTCAAATTGTTTTGAGAGTCCTTGATGCTTTTTAAAAATCCATTCAAGGGATGTGAGCTCCACTGCCTCAGCCAGCATTTATTGCCCATCCCCAATTGCAATTGAGAAGGTGACGGTGATCTGCCTCCTTGAACTGCTGCAGTCCATGAAATGTAGATAGACCCATAGCGAGCGATTTCTAGGATTATGACCTGATGACACTGAAGGAACAGCGATAATTTCCAAGTCAGGATAGTGTGTGGCTTGGGCAGGAACTTTCAACTGGTAATGTTCCCATGTGTCTGCTGTTCTGTCCTTCTAGATGGTAGTGGTCTTGAGTTTGGACGGTATTGTCCAAGGAACCTTGGTGAGTTCCTGCAGCGCATCTTGCAGATGGCACACACCTCTACCACTGTTTGTCAGTGGTGGAGGGAGTGAATGGTGTGGATGGAATGCCAATCAGATGGACTGCTTTGTCCTGGATGGTGTTGAGTTTCTTGAGTGTTATTGTAGCTGTGCTCATTCAGGCAAGTGGAAATCATTCCATCGTACAACTGACTTGTGCCTTATAGTTGGTGGGCAGGCTTTGGGGAATCAACAGGGGAGTTACTTGGGGCCGGATTCCTGGTCATTGACCTTCTCATGTAGCCACAGAGACTAATCCAGTTCAGTTTCTGGTCAATTGGGGGCTGGTGTATGGTAATCAGCAGAGTTTTCATTGTCTATGTTTGACCTAAGGCCATATGACTTCATGTGGGCTGGAACCAATGTTAAAGTCTTCCAGGGGAACCTCCTCCCAACTGCGGTTCAATTCTCCCAGTTCCCAACACTTGAGGGAAACCTTGACCAGCAGATATATGTGCACCCTCTCCGGGGACACATTCATAACCATGGAGGAGAGGCACATAGGCAACCAGAGTGACTTAGCAGCCTGTTGACGTCCAACTTGGTCAGGCCCAGACCAGATCAATGAGGCGTTCTCTGACTTTCACACTCCCAAGTTTAGCATGTAGCTTTTCTTTAATTTATAAATTTTTAAAAAAGTATTTTATTTACAATTTTAACATTTTATGCAGAAGAAAGAGAGCACAAAGCCCACCCCAAACAAAGTTTGGACAAAGAGAAAACAAACGCCTGTGCCCCAACCCACCCCAGACCCTGTTACCCCGCCTCCCTGACGATGACAAACTCCTTGAAATACAGAATAAATGGGTGCCATCTTTTCTAGAACCCTTTGATCGCGCCTCTCAAGGTGAACTTACCTTTTTTAAGGTATTGAAATTCCATTGAGTCTGCCAGCCAAACTGAGGTACAAGGTAGAGAAGCTGACCCCACCCCAATAGAACCCGCCTGTGAAAAATCAGCAAGGCAAAGGCTAAAACATTTGCCCCCGCCCTCGTCTTCAGCTCCCGAAGGACCAACACCTCAAATATAGCCCCTAGAGGATTGGGCTCTAAATCCATTTGCAAGATTGACAACATGGTGTTGAAGAACAAGCCTCAAAACCTCCCCAACTCAGGGCAAGACCAAAACATATGGACATGATTGGTTGGGCCCTTCTCACACCGCTCACACTTGTCCATCACTCCCTCAAAAATCCGGCTCATCCTTGATCTTGTTAAATGTGCCCGATGCACCACCTTTAATTGAATCAACCCTAATCTCGCACACAAAGTTGTGGCGTTCACCCTGCACAATATTTCACACCACATCCCTCCTCCAGTGCCAATCCCAACTCCTCCTACTACTACCTCCTCCAGCGCTACCATATCCTCCTCCAGTGGAGGGCGGCATGGTAGCACAGTAGTTAACACTATTACGTAATAGCGTCAGGGTCCCAGGTTTGATTCCTGGGTCACTGTCACTGTCACTGTCTGTGTGGAGTCTGCATGTTCTCTCTGCATCTACGTGGGTTTCCTCCGGGTGCTCCGCTTTCCTCCCACCAGTCCCAAAAGACATGCTGTGAGGTAATTTGGACATACTGAATTCTCCCTCAGTGTACCCGTACAGATGGCGTAATGTGGCGACGAGGGGATTTTCACAGTAACTTCATTGCAGTGTTAATGTAAGCCTACTTGTGACAATAAAGATTATTATTATAGAATCCTCCCATAGATACCCCAGGCACCTCCCCCCTCCCTCATACCCGCTACTGACAGCACTCTCTCTCTAACCAGTGACGAGGGTGGCATCACTGGGAATGTCAGAAAGACCTTCATTGCAAAATCCCGCAATTGCATATACCAGAAAGTATCTGACCATGGGATCCCAAACATCTCTGTCAACTCCTCGAAACTCTCATACCGCCCCTCAAATCCCTCATTTCTACCACCCCCTTGGCCTCCTAGCCCCAGAATTTAGCATCTAATCTAGCCAATTCGAACAGGTGGCCTCATCGTCCATTTGCATCCAAAGCCTCAGTGTGGCTATCACTACCAGATTCCTGAGTATTTCACCAGGGAGAATGGAAGTGGCTCCATTACCAGTGCCCGCAATCCCGATCCCAACTCCATATTTCCCAAATTGCCTTCTGATCCCTGTACCAACCCAATAGCTTCTCAGCATTCGCTGCCTAGTGGTAATAAATCAAATTTGGCTAACCAACACCACTGACCTTCCCTCCAAAGTACCCGTAACTATCAGGTATTTGCCCCCTGATCTGCCACCACCTTCTCCATCTGAAACTACGCTCTCTTGTTAATCAGTATTGCTACCTCCTGGGCCCTACTGTCGAAGCCCGAGTGAAACATCTGATTTATCCAGCCCTTACAAAGCCTTACCTGGTCTTTAACCTGCAAATGGGACTCCTGCAGCAACACCACATCAGCCCTCAAGCCCTTCAAATGGGCTAAAACTCTCGCTCGCTTTACTGGCCTGACCAACCCCCGCACATCCCACATTACTATCCAAACCAGGGGTCTCTCCTGTGTTGTTCCTCGTGTCTTAATAAAGCTCGCAGTCTCAAGTGTGGAGAAGATGCTTTATTGTGGGTTCGTTCAGTTTCCAGAGCTCGACCTAGAACTACCTTCCAGTGCTAACTACCAGCTTTGCTTGCTGTGTCCTGCTTCCCAGCCCGCCTGCTGTGAAGAGTCCTTCCTCACTTCCTGTCCTGATGTATTTATATGGCTCTCCCGTGCTCCCTCTAGTGGTCGCTCAGTTGTGTTGCATCTGGTTAACTTGTGATCACCACATCCCCCTTTTTCTCTTAACATATTTTCTGAACATCGTTAAAGAAAATTGTATATCCTGTCCCAGTGTATTTATAGCTCTCCCGCTCGTGTTTGCTCTGTTGTTTTTGTATCTGGTCAATCTACGATCACCACATCCCCCTCTTTCTCATTACATAGTTTCTGTACATCATTAAGGAAAATTATACAAAACAGTAACTTATGATATGCGTATCTATACAAGTGATGATGCTATTGCCTTAGTTAACAAAGCCAATGTATTTATATGTCCAAACTTAATAAACACATTTATGAGTCCAAACTTGATGAATTTGTTCAGAGCTTTTTTTTTTTTTCTTTTTGTTGTTGATGACGTGGTGATATTGATATTGCAAGTCCGCTGTGAATGTTGTTGGTGTTCCTTGTTATCTTAAGTACCCAATGCGTCATCCCGAGGTGTTTGCATGGTCACATCACTGATGTTGACTGGCATGGACTTTTTTTTTTTGTGCTTGTGGTGTTGATTTGTTGTCTCATCCGCCTTGGATGCTGGTGTGCTTGCTTGTTCTGGAGCAGACGTGAGTTTGTGCGATTCGTTGTCATCCCATGACATGTTTGTAGTCTTGTTATCGTTTTGCAGTGTGCTGTGGCATCGTCCATCATGTGCCAAGTAGTGCCATTGTGTACAAGTCGTTGTTTCATTGCTGTTGTTTCTGTCGTTCCTGTTTTTGTTGTTTCCGTTGCCGTACTTGTCGCTGTTTTTGTCGTTTCCGTCTTTGTTGTTGTTGCTATCTTTGCTCCTGACTTTGTTGTGTTTGTTGCCATTCTTGTTGTTTCTGCCTCTGTCGTTGTCGCTATCTTTGTGCCTGACGTTGTTGTTTGTCTTGTTGCGCGTCATGTTGCTTTTATTCTTGCTGTTGTCGTTCTCGTTTCTGCTGTGCTTCTTGCTATTGTTGTTTGTCTTGTCGCGCTTCATGTTGTTTTTGTTCTTGCTGTGTTTCTTTTGACTTTTGTTTTTCTTGTTATACTCTATGAGTGTCCCGAGTGGATAATTTGAGTCATTGAGCATTCCGTCTCGCGAGTGGTGCGAATGATCTGATGTTGCATCGGTGCAGGTGACATCAATCAGTTGTGGAGAATTGGATTCCGCATCTTTGCTTTCTTGGTGCTCGTCTTCCGGAGTCAAAGTCTTCTTGATTACATTTGACGCGGTGTCTGTGGACTCTCGGCGCTCCTCTTCTGGAGTTAAAATCTTCATGATTTCTGTTGATGTTATCTCACTGGACTCCAGGTGCTCCTCTTCTGGAGTCAAAATCTGCACGGTTTCTTTTTGTTTGATGTCTCTGGACTCCAGGTGCTCCTCTTCTGGAGTCAGAATCTGCATGTTTTCTTTCGGCATCGTCTCTCTGGACTGTTGGGTGGCCCGACTCTGTGCTTCTGTACAGACAAGCTGAGAACTGTCAGTCTCACTGTGATCCTGTACGTCGAGTGCGAGCACCTTGTCACTGTTTTCGCTCTGTGCTTCGGTACAGACAAGCTGAGAACTGTCAGTCTCACTGTGATCCTGTACGTTGAGTGTGATCACCTTGTCACTGTCTTCGCATGCAGTGGGCAGAGGTGCATTGTCTTCTTCTTGTTCCTGTGAGCGTGTTGGACTTTCATAGTCTGCTTTTTCTTCTTGTTCCTGTGAGCTTGGTAGACTTTCATAGTCTGCTTGCGGTTGCTCAGGTACAGCGGGTTTACCTTCATGGTCTTGTTCATGCTTGGTGTCCGCCCGGGAGTGTTTGCTTGCATCCCTGTTGGCGTCTTTCATCACTCGCACTGTGGAGCCTGTCATCGCTCGCTCCGTGGAGTCTTCCTGTGCTCTCTGTGTGGCGTTGTCTTCGTCTTGGGTATTGCTGTCATCCAATGTATCGACGAGCTGCCATGGCACCATGGTGTTGGATTCATCCACCATGAGTAGAGTCGTGTTGAGCTTTGCAACGGTGTCGCTGATGCTGTGATCAGCATGTCCAAATAACTCCTCCATGTCTGAGTAGTATTCTTTGAAACCCATTTCATCTTCGTTGGCTTCTTCTACCACGAGTTGATTCGTGTTGAACTTTGCGACCGTGTCGCTGATGCTGTGATAAGCATATCCGACTGACTCAGCTGTGTCTGAGTAGTATTCTCCGAAAACCAAATCATCCTGGTTGGATTCTTCTACCACGAGTTGATTCGTGTTGAACTTTGCGACCGTGTCGCTGATGCTGTGATAAGCATATCCGACTGACTCAGCCATGTCTGAGTAGTGTTCTTTGAAAACCAAATCATCCTGGTTGGATTCATCTACCACGAGTTGGTTCGTGTTGTGCTTTGCGACCGTGTCGCTGATGCTGTGATAAGCATATCCGACTGACCCAGTCAGGTCTGAGAGGTAATCGTCGAAAAACAAATCATCTTTTGTTGTTTCGGAATTCTTTTTGTTCGCTTCACTGTGTGTGGTGAAGGCAGCTTTTTCCAAGGTTTTGTGCAAGTTGTTTTTCACTGTTGGTTTAAGTTCAGGCGTTTTTCTGTGTTCTGAGGCAAGAAAATTTGGTTTTACCACTTTAAGTGTCTTGTTTTCAATTTTCGGGCATTTCCCTTTTAAGTGGGCGTGGTCAGGATTCTCAGACGTCATGACGTCACGCGTAGGAACGACTTGCACATGCGCAAATCGGCTTTCTTTCCTTGTGCGGTTCGGTGTCCATTGCGCATGCGCGGCTTGCGCATGCGCATGACGGTCCGCGACGAAGACTTTTTTTGACTGCGCATGCGCGGCTTGCGCATGCGCATAACGATCGGCGCCGCGATCTTTTGTAAACTGCGCATGCGCGACTTCCGGTTCCGGCGCATGCGCAGACGCGATTTGTAGTTCTTTGTTTACCAGAGACTGCAAAATGTGCCCCGACGCCATTTTATCGCGGATTTCAGCGTTTTTTCTTTCTAAAAGTTGTAAGTTACCTTTTCTTTCCGATCTGGACTGGATTTCAGCGTTTTGGCTTTGTGAAAAATTCCTGTTATTTCTTCTTTTTGATCTGTACTGTGCATTCGCGATTTCTTGCTCTTTTCGTGATTTTTTGAGTTTTGCATCACTCAGTCTCTGTGCAGGTTGGACTGTGAGCATGCCTTGCTGTTCAAATTTCTCACAGTACTCTTCAAATTTGTTTAGTACCGTTTGTAAGCTGTTTCTGTCTTCACCTTTTGAGTATTTAAATCCATTATAAACTTTCATAGCTTCATTTCCTTCGATGAGAATTGCTATTTTAATTTCGTCTGAAGCTGCCGCTGCATCATATGCTATGATACCGAAATCGAACATTTGTTTAAACCTTTCCCAGACACTTCTTACTTTTCCAGTCGTGTCCAGGTGAAGTGGGTATCCAAGGCACATCCTCTCATCAGCAATGTCTTCCCAAGTCGAATGTCCAGTAGGAGATTTCCATGCCATTCTTGGTTGAGATTTCCATGCCATGTTTTTTTTTCTGTATCTGCAGCTGAGTTGTCCTGTCATAAGCGTCTGAAATCACTCCTGGGTACCATGTGTTGTTCCTCGTGTCTTAATAAAGCTCGCAGTCTCAAGTGTGGAGAAGATGCTTTATTGTGGGTTCGTTCAGTTTCCAGAGCTCGACCTAGAACTACCTTCCAGTGCTAACTACCAGCTTTGCTTGCTGTGTCCTGCTTCCCAGCCCGCCTGCTGTGAAGAGTCCTTCCTCACTTCCTGTCCTGATGTATTTATATGGCTCTCCCGTGCTCCCTCTAGTGGTCGCTCAGTTGTGTTGCATCTGGTTAACTTGTGATCACCACATCTCCCACACCCTGCATATCGGCCCGCTGTGTCCACCACGGAGGATAATTCTATCCCTCCATCCGAATCCTAAAACCAGAGTCCACCCAAGATGGCACCCAGCCCTGCATTAGAAATGGGGCCAAGAATTACTCCCAGTCACCGTCAGCCAACTATGCATCCCACAACCCATCCAGAAAACCCCCACCACTTCCTCTTGAAATGGCTCCTCTCTTCAATCCCCCACCATTCACACCTTCTTGGCAAGCTGAAACCTGACTGCCCAGGTTCGGCTGAGCGCAGCCCTTCCCCCCACCTGGCCCCCATTCACCAGCCAATTCCAGTTTGCTAATGGGGTGGCCACAGCCCGAGCCCCCACCTCCCGCATCCACAACAAAGGAACTAAAAGTGAACACCTCAAACCCCAACCATCACATCATGATTGAAACTCCCCGTGTAATGATATGCAGCAACATTGTATATAACATGTGTATATAGCCTCTGACCTCTAGGTGTCATGCAAGAGGAACAGGACACTGAAACCGGACAAAACGGGTGCGATTCTCCGCTGCCCAGGCCGGGTGGGAGAATCGCGGGAGGGACACTCTGGCACCCCCCCCCCCCCCCGCGATTCTCCCACCTCCCCCTCCTTCTTACCCCCCAAAATAGCGTTTTGCAACACGCCGCTCGGAGAATCGCGGGTTGCCGTTTTTCACGGCGACCTGCGATTCTCCAGCCCGGATGGGCCGAGCGGCCTGCCGTTCCCGACCTGTTCACGCCGGCGGCAACCACACCTGGTCGCTGCCGGTGTGAACATAGCGCAAAAGGTGAGTTTGGGGCCTGTGGGGGGCGGAGAGGGGATCGAGCACCATGGCCGTGCTTGGGAGGGGACTGGCCCGCGATCGGGGCCCACCGATCGTCGGGCCGGCGTCTCCAAGAGACGCACACTTTCCCCTCCGCCGCCCCGCAAGATCAAGCCGCCACGTCTTGCAGGGCAGCGGAGGGGATTATGGCAACCGCGCATGCGCGGGTTGGCACCGGCCAACCTGCGCATGCGCGGCTGACGTCATTAGGCGCTGCCGGCCGCGTCATTCTCGGCGCACCGCCTTGACGCCAGGATCAAGACCCGGCGGCCGAGTTGCACGAAACGCCGCCTGGTTGGTGGGGGGGGGGGGGGGGGGGGGGGGGGGGGGAGAATAGGGGGCGAGGAGCGGCCTCCGACGCCGTTGCAGAGAATTCCGCCCAACCAGTCGTGGTCAGAGTTACAGGAGCTGTTAGTAGCATGGTTAGAAGCTCCACAGTTTGATTAACAATAGTTTAGTCTATCCACTGTTTATTCAACATTAAGTAACTAGTCTTGAGCTAGATATTCTGTCGTACACTGATTCATTTATTATCATGATGTGGCGATGTTGGCGTTGGACTGGGGTGAGCACAGTATGAAGTCTTACAACACCAGGTTAAAGTCCAACAGGTTTGTTTCAAATCACTAGCTTTCGGGGCACTTCTCCTTCCTCAGGTGAATCTGAGGAAGATGACCTGAGGAAGGAGCAGTGCTCCGAAAGCTAGTGATTTGAAACAAACCTGTTGGACTTTAACCCGATTTATTATCATAATATACGAGCATACCCCACCCCCTAGCTCATCCTGAAACTGCCACTCTCCTCCCCTACCCCCCACCTGCATACCCTCTCCAATCCAAGACAATCCCCGGAGAGGAGACAGACAACCTACACCATGACAAAAACATCCCCCAAAATTAATTAACTTTAACAATAACTTACGCACAAAGAAATTAAAGGGCACAAACAGCAGAACATATCCACCTCACACCAATCCCAACAGCAAAGTCCCAATGCCCATCTCCGTTCAGTCCTAGTTCTTTAGCCTTCATGAACGCCTCCACCTCCTCCGTTGTCTCAAAGAAATGCTCCCTG
The DNA here is from genome assembly GCF_902713615.1 of Scyliorhinus canicula. NCBI lineage: Eukaryota > Metazoa > Chordata > Chondrichthyes > Carcharhiniformes > Scyliorhinidae > Scyliorhinus > Scyliorhinus canicula. The sequence continues at coordinate 126,094,270 of NC_052154.1, read as the reverse complement.
GACTTGCGTGTGACCCTCAGCCTTGCTGGGTAGGCCACCCCGAAACCCATTCCACTCTTGAAAAGTGCTGCCTTGGCTCTATTAGAGGCTGCTTGCCGTCTTGCCAGCTCCACCATAACATCCTGGAATACACCAATACCGATGACCTCCCACTTCACCTCCTGATTCTGCTTGGCCCATCTCAAGACCTGCTCCTTCATCTGAGAAGAGTGAAAGCAAACTATCATAGCTCTTGGTGGTTCATTCGCCCATAGTCCCAGCTGGAGTGACTGATGGGCCCTATACAGCTCAAAGGAGGGGGCATTCTCTTCCTCCTGCAACAGTTTTGCGAACATCTTTGAAAAATACTCCATCGGCCTCGGGCCCTCCACACCCTCAGGCAACCCCATGATCCTGAGGTTCGTCCGTTGCGGCCTGTTCTCCTGGTCCTCAACCTTGGCCCTCAGACCCTTATTTGTGTCCTCCACTTTCAGCAACTCCGCTTGAAGCGAGGCAAGCTGATTACTATGTTGTGCCAGTGCTTCCTCCACCCCTTCAGCATCTCCCCATACTCCCACACCGTCTCCGAAGTCTTTTCAAGAGCCTCCTTTATCGATGCCTCCACCGATTTCTTAAGAGTATCCATCATTTCCCTTTCTTGCCACTCAAAATGCTTGTCAAATTGCCACTCAAACTCCACAGCCATCACCTCAGCCAACATGTCCACCGTAATAGGTCCAGCTCCACCCGGCAAACTTGCAGCCACCATCTTTCCTCCCACAGCATTCCTCACCGTGATCGACTCTGTCAACGGACTAGCCCTCATTCCCTTTCTCCCAATATTCTTTCTTTGGGATTTCGACATCCTCTAGTTCCCAACATTCTTTTAGGATCAGGTTAATTACAAATCCCCTCCAAAAATTGGGTGAAAAGGGCCATAAATCAAGGATTCTAGCACGTGCCACCCAACGTGCGACCTCCACCTACATGTCACCAACGGAAGTCATATGCTTTGATTTTTAATTCAGGCTATTAACCGTCTCTGCTTGGACTAATATTTGCCAGCTGATCATAAGACCATAAGACATTAGAGTAGCACAGTGGGGAGTACAGTTGCTTAACAGCTCCAGGGTCCCAGGTTCGATTCCCAGCTTGGATCACTCTCTGTGCGGAGTCTGCACATTCTCCCTGTGTCTTGCGTGGGTTTCCTCCGGGTGCTCCGGTTTCCTCCCACAGTCCAAAAATGTGTAGGTTAGATGGATTGCCATGCTAAATTACCCTTAGTGTTCAAAAAAAATGTTGGGTTCCGGGATGGGGTGAAGGTGGGCGCTTAAGTGGGATGATCTTTCCAGGGACCGGTGCAGACTCGATGGGCTGAATGGCTTCCTTCTGCACTGTAAATTCTATACATAGGAGCAGAATTAGTTTACTGGCCCATCGAGTCTGCTCCACCATTCAATCATGGCTGATATTTTTCTCATCTCCATTCTCCTGCCTTCTCACCATAACCTATCATCCTCTTATTAATCAAGAACCTATCTATCTCTGTCTTAAAGACACTCAGTGATTTGGTCTCCACAGCCTTCTGTGGCAAAGAGTTCCACAGATTCAGCACCCTCTGGTTGAAGAAAGTTCCTCTCATCTCTGTTTTGAAGGATCGTTCCTTTAGCCTGAGATGGTGTCCTCTGCTTAGAGTTTTTCTTACAAGTGGAAACATCCTCTCTGCGTCCACTCTGTCTCGACCTCGCAGTATGCTATAAGTTTTAATAAGATCCCCCCTCATCCTTCTAAATTCCAACGAGTATAGACTCAGAGTCCTCAACCATTCCTCATACGACAAGTTCTTCATTCCAGGGATCATTCTTGTGAACCTTGTCTGGACCCTTTTCAAGGCCAGCACATCCTTCCTCAGATATGGGGAAAACAACATTAATTTTTTTACACCCAGTTTTTACTGTTCAATTCTATGGTAACAAAAAGCCAGGCTTTAGGCCTGATCGCTGTCTCGTGATCTTTACTAGAAAACACAAATGTATGGATGTTAAATGAGAATGTTGGATGAGATCATGCTTGGCTGAGATGTGCTGGATGATTAAATGAGCTGTGAGTGCTCAGTTTCTAGTGCTAAATATGAAGAACAGCCATTTGCTGTGATGGCAGAAGGCAAATTGAATTTGTGAAAAGCACAGCGAGTCAGTGGCTTTCAGGAATGAGAAAAAAAATAATAGGGTGAGGTTAAGAGCAGGTGACTACTCCTCAAAAGTATGCAGGTTAATTGGCTAAGAACGGTTCTGAGATGTACTGTGTCACGAAAATGAATGGCACAGTGATTAGCACTGCTGCCTCACATCACCAGGGACCTGGGTTCAATTCCAGCCTCGGGTCACTGTCTGTGTGAAGTTTACACTTTCTCCCTGTGTCTGCGTAGGTTTCTTCCGGGTGCTCTGGTTTCCTACTACAGTCCAAAGATGTGCAAGTTAGGTGGATTGGCCAAAGTAAATTGCCCCTTAGTGTGTAAAGATTAAGTGGGGTTATTGGGTTACTAGTGCGGGGATGTGGGCCCAGTTTCTGGGGGTCGCTGTACACTCAATGGGCCGAAAGGCCTCCTTCTGCACCGTAGAGATTCTATGATTCATCCAGGAATATAATATAACCACATTAAGCATCTGTGCAAGAAGTTTGATTAAAAATATAAATTAATAAATTGGACAGATTGTACTGGAGCAGCACATACTGAATCTGCAATGATTTAATGACAGAAGCACACAACCGCCTTTTCAAGAGCAATCGGGTTATGGGGCTTGCTAATGATGCCCAAATCTGAAAAATAATAGATTTTCTAAATTGCTGGTTATGCATCAAGACCCCAATGACCAAGTGAGGAAGAATAAATTATAAATTCAATTGCCCCTGACCTACTGCTGTAGTTGTGGTGATCTGACTTTAACCCCCACACCATGTGACACGATGGCAGAGTCTCACGGTTATAATTTCTTATCCAGACTGTTTTGGTGTGTCCTGGTTCATTTTGTTCAAATGGTTAAGCCAGAGCATTGACTGAGCTGGAGCACCATCTGAATTAAGTAACCAGCGATATGTACAGCATTAACCTCTGACCGTCCCGTATGTCTCTGTGGCCATATGATTGAAAATTATGTGACAAGAAAAAATCCTCCATGACATTGTCTATTTTTACTTGCAGCCGCTCCCAGGTTTCTAAATGCCAGAATGCCAAGCAGCATGGTAGTCCGAGCAGGCACAGCATTGTGCATCAACGTGGGCTTTTCGGTAAGGGACTTTAGTTACTTCAACAGCCAGAGGCAGAGCTACTGGGCGGCATAGTGGTTAGCACTGCTGTCTCACAGTGCCAGGGACACAGGTTCGATTCTAACCTCAGGTGACTGTCTTTGTGGTGTTTGCACATTCTCCCTGTGTCTGCATGAGTTTCTTCTGAGTGCTCTGGTTTCCTCCCACAGTCCAAATATGTACAGGTTATGTGGTTTGATCATGCTAAATTGCCCCTTAGGGTGGGGTTGCAGGAACAGGGCCTAGGTCTTTCAAAGGGTTGGGGCAGACTCGGTGGGCTGAATGGTCTCCTTCTGCACTGTAAGGGTTCTGTGATTCTATGATACATTGTAGGTTAATTACTTATTAATTAAAAATGTTTCTGCATATAAGAAATGAGCCTTCAATTTTACCCTACCTCCATACCAGACATACCCATATCAAGTTTTTTTTTAAAATAATTTTTATTGAAAGAGTTTTTCCATACAAACATTTACCCCTACTAATTTTTAAATTATTTACAACACAATCCCTCTAGGCAAATATCCCTCCCTCGCCCGCCCTCTCGCGCGCACCAGTCCTCCCCCCCCCCCCCAAGCAACAACTTAACAAACAAGGCAGCCTACAGTTTCAGACATGAGCAGCGAGCAGACTTGCCCGCGTTACAGTCGTGCATGTCCCCCCCGACCATTGCTGCCCCCTCCCCTCCCCTCCCCCCCTCCCCTCCCCTCCCCCCCCTCCCCTCCCCTCCCCCCCTCCCTCCCCCCCTCCCCCTCCCCTCCCCTCCCCTCCCCCCCTCCCCTCCCCCCTCCCCTCCCCTCCCTCCCCCCTCCCCTCCCCTCCCCTCCCCCGCCCCCTAACCCTCCCCTCCCCTCCCCCCCCTCCCCTCCCCGCCCCCCCCTCCCCTCCCCTCCCCCCCTCCCCTCCCTCCCCCCGCCTCCCCTCCCACCCTCCCCCCCCCTCCCCTCCCCCTCCCCCCCCCCCCTCCCCCCCCTCCCCTCCCCTCCCCTTCCCTCCCCCCCTCCCGCCCCTCCCCTCCCCTCCCCCCCCTCCCCTCCCCTCCCCTCCCCTCCCCTCCCCTCCCCCCCCCCCCCCCGGGTTTGCTGCTGCCACGACCCCGAACGCCTATCTCTGATCTAAAAAGTCAAGGAAAGGTTGCCACCGCCTGGAGAATCCCTGTACCGACCCTCTCAGGGCAAATTTGATCCTTTCTAGCTGAATATAGCTAGCCATATCGTTAATCCAAGTTTCAACGCTTGGAGGCCTCGCGTCCTTCCATTGAATTAATATCCTTCGTCGAGCCACTAGGGACGCAAAGGCCAGTATTCCGGCCTCCCTAGCCTCCTGTACCCCCGGTTCTACCCCGACCCCAAAGATCGCAAGCCCCCATCCTGGTTTGACCCTGGACCCCACCACCTTCGACACCGTCCTTGCCACCCCCTTCCAGAACCCTTCCAGCACCGGACATGCCCAGAACATATGCACATGGTTTGCTGGGCTTTCCCAGACATCTGACACACCTGTCCTCACCCCCAAAGAACCGGCTCATCCTTGTCCCCGTCATGTGAGCTCTATGCAGCACCTTAAATTGAATGAGGCTCAGCCTCGCACACGAGGAGGAAGAAATGACCTTCTCCAGTGCATCCGCCCACGTCCCGTTTTCTATCTGCTCTCCCAGCTCCCCTTCCCACTTGGCTTTCAGCTCCTCCCCTGATGCTTCTTCCGCCTCCTGCATTATCTTGTAGATGTCTGATATCTTCCCCCCTCCGACCCAGACCCCCGAGAGCACCCTATCACTCGCCCCCTTACTGGGGAGCAGGGGGAACCCCTCCACCTGCCGCCTAGCAAATGCCTTCACTTGTAAATATCTGAACATGTTTCCCGGGGGGAGCTCAAACTTCTCCTCCAGCCCTCCCAGGCTCGCAAACCTCCCCTCTATAAACAGGTCCTTCAGCTGCCGTATGCCCACCCTGTACCAGCTCTGAAATCCCCCGTCAATGTTCCCCGGGATGAATCTATGGTTCCCTCTTATTGGCGCCGCCAACAGACCTCCCATTTCCCCCCTGTGTCGCCTCCACTGCCCCCATATCTTGAGCCCACCACCGGGCTCGTGGTGTACCTCGTGGGGGGGAGCGGCCATGGTGCCGTTACTAGGGCCCCCAGGCTTGTGTTGCCACAGGACGCCCTCTCCATTCGTTTCCAAGCTGCCCCCTCCCCTTCCATCATCCACTTGCGCACCATTGACACATTTGCCGCCCAGTAATACCCCGAGAGATTGGGTAGTGCCAGCCCTCCACTGTCCCTACTCCGCTCCAAAAAGACCCTCCTCACCCTTGGGGTGCCGTGCGCCCACACGTAGCTCATGATGCTACTCGTCACCTTTTTGAAGAAGGCCCTAGGGAGGAAGATGGGCAAGCACTGAAATAAAAACAAGAACCTTGGGAGGACCGTCATTTTGATTGACTGCACCCTCCCCGCCAGCGACAGCGGTACCATGTCCCACCTCTTAAATTCCTCCTCCATCTGTTCCACCAGCCTGGAAAAGTTCAACTTGTGGAGGGTCCCCCAGTTCCTTGCCACCTGCACCCCTAAGTACCTAAAGCTCTTTCCTGCTCGCTTGAAGGGGAGTCTCCCAATACCCTCTCCCTGGTCCCCCGGGTGTATCACAAAAACCTCGCTTTTGCCGAAATTTAGTTTGTACCCCGAAAAGTCCCCAAACTCTGCTAATAGTTCCATTATCTCCGGCATTCCCCCTTCTGGGTCTGCCACGTACAGCAGTAGATCATCCGCATACAGCGATACTCGATGTTCCTCCCCTCCCCTAGTCAGTCCTCTCCACCCCCCTGAACCCCTCAGTGCCATCGCCAACGGTTCAATCGCCAGTGCGAAAAGTAGGGGGGATAGGGGACATCCCTGCCTGGTCCCTCGGTGGAGCCCGAAATACTCCGACCTCCTCCCGTTTGTCACTACACTCGCCGTCGGGGCCGAGTAGAGCAACTTCACCCACTTAATAAACCCTTCCCCAAACCCAAACCGTTCCAACGTCTCCCACAGGTACTCCCACTCCACCCTATCGAATGCCTTCTCCGCGTCCAGCGCTACCACTATCTCAGCCTCCCCCTCCACTGCCGGCATCATAATTACATTCAGCAATCTCCGCACGTTCGTGTTGAGCTGCCGCCCCTTCACGAACCCCGTCTGGTCCTCATGGATTACCCCTGGCACACAATCCTCTATTCTAGCTGCCAGGATCTTTGCCAGCAACTTGGCATCCACGTTCAGAAGCGAGATAGGCCTGTAGGACCCGCACTGCACGGGGTCTTTATCCCGCTTCAATATCAGGGAGATCAGAGCCTGCGACATTGTCGGGGGCAGAACCCCCCCCTCTCGCGCCTCATTAAAGGCTCGTACCAGTACCGGTCCCACCAAGTCCACATTTTTCTTGTAGAATTCCACCGGGAACCCATCTGGCCCCGGCGCCTTCCCCGCTTGCATCTGACCTATTCCCTTGACTAGCTCCTCTAGCCCTATTGGCGCCCCCAGCCCTTCTACCAGCCCCTCCTGGACCCTTGGGAACCTCAATTTGTTTAGGAAGTCCTCCATTCCCCCTCCCCTCGTCGGCGGCTCAGACCGATACAACTCCTTGTAAAAATCCCTGAAGACCCCATTCACTTCTTGCCCCTTCTGCACTACCTTCCCGCCCCTCTCCTTCACTCCCCCAATCTCCCTAGCCGCATCTCGTTTGCGAAGCTGGTGTGCCAGCATCCTGCTCGCCTTTTCCCCGTACTCATAGACCGCGCCCTGTGCCCTTCTCCACTGCGTCTCTGCCTTCCTGGTGGTCAGCAGGTCGAACTTGACCTGCAGGCTGCGCCGTTCTCCCAGCAGCCCCTCCTCTGGTGCCTCCGCATATCTCCTATCCACTTCCAATAGCTCCCCCACCAGCCTCTCCCTCGCCTGCCTCTCCTTTCTTTCTCTGTGCGCCCTTATGGAGATCAGCTCCTCCCATCTGCTCCATGTACCCCCTCAGCACTTCTGCCGCTGCCGGCCTCCTATTGGTCCTTGAGCTCGATCTGTCTAGCCCGGGGTCCAGCACTGTGTTAAAGTCCCCCCCCATGATCAAGCCCCCTGCCTCCAGTCCCGGAATGAGGCCCAATAGGCGCCTCATAAAACCCGCGTCATCCCAGTTCGGGGCATATACGTTGACCATCACCACTTTCTCCCCCTGCAGCTTACCCTTCACCATCACATACCTACCCTCCTTATCCGCCACCACCTCCTCCGCCACGAACGACACCCTCTTTCCCACCAGAATCGCCACCCCCCGGTTCTTTGCGTCCAATCCAGAGTGGAACACCTGTCCCACCCACCCCCTTCTCAGGCGAACCTGGTCCACTACCTTCAAATGGGTCTCCTGTAACATTGCTACATCAGCCTTCAGTCCCTTCAGGTGTGAGAATACCCTTGATCTCTTGACCGGCCCATTCAGCCCCCTCACGTTCCAAGTGATCAGCCGGGTCGCGGGACGACCCGCCCCCTTCCCCTGCCGATTAGCCATGTCCTGTTCCCTGCTCGCCCCGGGTCGACCCCCCCCCTTCTGACCCGCTCCCCATGGCGATGGCCCCCTCCCCCCACCTCTCCAGTCCTCCACTTCCCGTTTCTGGTCTTTCCAGCAGCAACCCGGTGTCCCTCCCTAACCCCCCCCCCCCCCCCCCCCCCCCCAGGCTAGGACCCCTCCTAGCCGCGATGTACCCTCCATCGTACTCCCGTAAGTCAGCTGGTTTACGCTGACCCGGCTGCTCCTGCCACACTCCGACTCCCCCCGGCTCGGGGGGGGGGGGCCTCCCCCCCCTTGCCACTCCTCCCTGGCCCCGCTCCAACGCGGGAAAGGTCGCCATTGCTAGCCACGCCCCGCCACTCCTCCCCTCCCCCCTCCTCTGCCCCGCGCGCGGGAAAACAGAGGAAAGCCCGCGCTTTCGCCCTGCCACACCCCACCCCGCCATCTTCAGTTCCACCCCCGTCCCCGTCCATGCCTGTAAAGAACCCCCCTAGGAGCCCATATCCCCGATCTGCTCTCCCCCCCGTCCCGCCTCCCCAACTTAACATTATAAATAACAGATAGATAACAAATAACAATGTACTTAACAGTCGCCCTCTACCAAACAGTATAAATAACCATAAATAACCATGAATAACCACAATAACAATAACTAAGGGAAGTTGGCAAAGGGGGGAAAAAACATCAGAAGAAAAACCCAAAGCAAGAGTTCAAGATCCAAACAAAGAAAGAAGAAAAAAAAAGGAAACCGTTCCAATAAGAGTTGCCCAGTTCCGACCCAGCCGAAAAAAAACCGCTTGTTCAGCTGAAAGTACCCGAGCGGCTACGGCCGCCAAGTATCCCCTGGGTCTAATTCGAGTCCAGTTTCTCTTCCTGTACAAAGGCCCACGCCTCCTCTGGGGACTCAAAATAGTGGTGTTGGTTCCTGTAGGTGACCCACAAGCGCGCTGGCTGCAGCATTCCGAACCTGATCCGTTTTGCGTGTAGCACCGCCTTCGTCCGGTTGTACCGGGCCCGCTGCTTTGCCACCTCCGCACTCCAGTCCTGGTAGACCCTCACTGTCGAATTCTCCCACTTGCTGCTCCTTTCCCTCTTGGCCCACTCCAGCACTCTCTCACGATCGCTGAGTCGCTGGAACCGCACCAGCACCGCCCTCGGGGGCTCATTTGCTCTTGGCTTCCTAGCCATGACCCTGTAGGCCTCTTCCAGCTCCAGGGGCGAAGGGACGGCCCCTGCCCCCATCAGGGAGCTCAGCATTTCTGCTACGTATCCCGGGAGGTCTGACCCCTCCAGGCCTTCTGCCAGGCCCAAGATCCTCAGGTTCTTCCGCCTCATTCGGGTATCCAGCTCCTCAAAACGGCTCTGCCATTTCAGGTGGAGTGCCTCGTGCACCTCTACCTTTCCCACGAGGACCGTGGCCTCCTCCTCCCTCGCAGTCATCTCCTGCTGCAGCTCCCGAATCGACGCCTCTTGGGTCGCCTGGGCTCCCATCAGCCTGGTGGTCGTCGCATTCATTGACTCCAAGAGCTCCATTTTCAGCTCCGTAAAGAAGCGCAGGAGAGCGGCCTGCTGCTCCTCCGCCCATTTCCTCCATTCCTCGGGTGCGCCACCGGCCGCCATTTTGGTCTTCTTCCCCCGCTTTTTTTGGGGAGCTGCTGTTGCTTTCTTTACCACCCCACTCCGGGTACCGACCATAAAGTTGGTCTGGTTCTCCTCAGGGAGCCTTCCCCCACCGGGATTTGTCCTTACAGCGCCGTTGGGGCCCTCCAATCGGCCCGAAAACATCTTTGTAGCAGGAGCCGCCAAACGTGCGACTTAGCTGGTCATAGCCGCAACCGGAAGTCCATCCATATCAAGTTAAATGAAACAATTAATTCTACTCTGATAGTTCGTGCCTCACTTGTGTCTCAGATTGAGATCCTGTACCTGTGCATTGCTCAGAGGATTAAAAAGAAACAATATCCTCTTGATGAATATCATTGCTGAGCATTAACTGTTGCATATATTGCACACCAGGCAAACCATAAAATCACTACAGTGCAGAAACATTCGGCCCACCGTGTCTGCACCGACCCTCTGAAAGAGTATCCTACCTAGGCCCAAGGCCCCACCCTAATCCCGTAACCCAGTAACCCCACCTAGCCTTTTGGACACAAAAAGGCAATTTAAGGCCAATCCACCTAACCTGCACATCTTTGGACTGTGGGGAGAAACCGGAGCACCCAGAAGAAACTCGCCCAGACACGCAGAGGACGTACAAACTCCACAGACAGTGACATAAGGCTGGAACTAAATCCGGGTCTCTAGTGCTGTGAGGCAGCAGCGCAAACCACCATGCCACCGTGCTGCTCAATGATCCAGTACCGCAATTCTTTTAAATGTCTACATTTTAATCATTCAATACACGTTGATTCCAGAAATGGAGTCCAAAATGTAGCAGGCAATTTAGGGGTTAAACAGACTGAAAGAAAAGATTGCTGGCAGCAGACTCAGTGGGGTAATTTACCTTGTCCCATTCAGACATAACCTCATTAATACACGAGGTGATCTACGCAAGATCCATTGTAATTCAGGACAACATTGTTTGACAAGCCATTATCCCATTACAGCGTCTGATTATCCATTTTTGTGTCAATGGAAATTCAGTTGCATATGAATGGCATAGCTCTGGGTGGGATTCTCCGTTCCCCGACGCCGATTTCGTAATCGTCGATTGGGTGGAGAATCCCTTCTAAAGCTGAAATTGGGGCAGCGCCTGTTTGACGCAGGTTTTGTATGCTTCGCCACATCCAAAATGGCGTCATCACGTCGCACAACATTGGGACGGCCTCAGTGCGTTACCTGAAGATCTTCCCACGATGACCCTCCCCCGATGGGCTGAGTTCCCGACCGTGCAGGAGACCTGTGGTCTCAGCGGAACGGGCATGGCGGCTGCGGAATGTGTCCAGCGCCACCATAGACGCCCGGGAGCTGTGCCGGGGGGGGCTTCCGCGAGGACTGGGGGACCGGTGGGGTGGCCAGCGGGGTGGCCAGGGGGGCACTATGTGGCAGGTCAGGTATGCGCACGACTGGTGCCATGTTTTACGGACCGACTGCTGCAGGTCATTGTCGTGCGTATGCGCGGCAACGGACCCGGCCATTCTGCAGCCGGTTACATCATGGAGTGTGGCAGCTAGCCCCTCACCGGTTGCAGGATTTGTGAGGGGACGCCCCCGATTTTTTTCACGTAAAATGCCACAGGTCCTCTGCACTTCACCTCATAAATGGAGAATCCAGCCCCAGGTCTTTTGTGTAAATGGGAGTGAGCAATCAAGCAGTTGTTGTTTCATATTTTATTTCTATTTATTACAGGGGTCTCCTTCACCAAGTGTGATCTGGCTGAGAGACGGAACTCCCACCAAAGGCAGGGAGACCATTACAAAAGGGCCCAATATGTCACAGTTCCTGATCTCCAGCGCACATAGATCAGATTCAGGAATATACAAGATTATGTTGAAAAATGACTATGGTGAAAAGTGTCATGATATCAGAATTCGTGTTGCAGGTACAATAAACTTTTCTCGCATTGGGACTGCAATTATGAATATCTCTGTGTGCTGATGCTCAATTTGGGATATGCCAGGATCACTCATCTCCAGCTTTATTGCAGTTTATGTCCAAAAATTGACGAAATAGCTGAATTTGAGGGGAGGGGAGGGTGATTGGCTTTGATATCAAGGCAACAATTGAACAAGTATGGCATTCACAAGTTCTGGAAAAGCTTGTCAATGAAGATCAGGGGGAAAAGTCACCACTGGGTAGACAAATACCTAGTACAACGATTGTGACTGTTGGAGTCCAATCATCTCAGCCCCCAGGGGCTGCAGGAATTTTTCAGTGACATGTACTTGGTCTAACCATTTTCAGCTGCTTCATCAATGACAATTCCTCCATCCTCAGTTCAAAGTGGGGATGTTTGCAACTCCATCAGGTACTGAAGCAGAGCATGTCTATATGCAGCAAACCCTGGACAACATTCAGGCTTGGACTGATAAGTGACAAATAATATTTCATGACACACAGGTGCCAAGCAATGGTCATCTCCAAAAAGAGAGAATCTGACTATATCCCTTTGACATTTAATGGCATAACTTTTGCTGAATACCCCTCTATCAACACCTGGGGGTGATAATTGACCAGGAACAGAACTGGACCAGCCATATAAACACTGTGGCTACAAGAGCAGCTTGGTAATTGTGAATTATGAGTGATTACCTCACCTCCAGACTCCCCTAAGGCTGCCCATTGTCTCAAGGCACAAGTTTGATGAAATACTCTACTTGCTTGGATGGGTGCAGCACCAGCAACACTAAAGAAGATCAACACCATCCAGGTCTTAGCAGTCTACCTGATCTACCTCAACTAACATAAGCATTCATTCCCTTTACCACCAACCCACAGTAGCAGCAGTGTATACTATATACAAATTGTGCTGCAGCAACTCACCAATGGTACTTAAACAGCTCGTTCTCACTGGGTGAGATAGAGATAAATATACATTTGCCGGATTCACTCAGCGTCTGGGACCTAACAGCTATGCCTTGGAGACGTCGACTAGGCACTGTTTAGTACTGATCCACACAAACGTGGACCAAGCTTAACAGCACATTGAAGGTTTCCCAAGGCCAACCGAGACCCCTGGGTGGTCAGGGGCAGGGCAGAGTAGCACCTGACACTCCCCCTGGCACCTTGGCACCACCAGCCTGGGAACTTTGGCACTGGCACCCTTACGCTGCCGGAGTGCTCGGGTGGCAGTGCCACGGTGCTTGGGTGCCAGAGGGAGTACCTGAGTATCGCCCTGCCCAGAGCCTGACCACCTGGGGATCTCCAATAGCCTGGAAGACATGGCGACATCCCCCACGTTTGTGTGGACGAGTGGTAAACAGAGCCACGGTGGGACCTCCCAAGGACAAGCTTTCGTTCCCAGGCCACGGGAGAATCGGGCACCAACATATTTAATGAGCCTAATGGAGATTTGGTTGCATCTCGAGACATCACAAATGTCGCAAATCTCACAGGAGGCTTCTCTCGAGATTCAGTGATCTCGTCCTGAATCCAAGTCGGGCATGACGAGATTATTAGAACCGCGCCCTGATCTCTTGTACATTGGTGGATAGACTTTTCACATTTTGGCTAGGTTATGGCCAATATTACCAAGTTGTTCTACAGGATATAAGAAGCCGTAAGTAAGTGTTGATATTTGTTTTGTTTCAGATTTTCCACGGCCACCCACTAACTTAAACCTGGTTGAGGAAGTTCCGAGCACAGTGACCCTCTCTTGGGACCACACTCCAGATAACATAGAAGACGGCCGTGTACAGTATGTTATAATGAAGCGTGATGCCAGCACTGCAACCTGGTACACTGTATCAGACCGTGTCTTTGGCAATAAGTACACCGTGACAGGTCTACTTCCAGGCAGAAAGTATTTCTTCAGGGTTATTGCTCGCAACGATATTGGAGACAGTGATCCACTGGATTTGAAGGAACCATGGTACCTTGCCAGGGACAAAGGTAATCCCTTGATGTTGCTGGCCATCCCTGATGTGTGGAGACCAAAACAAATATTTTTAAAGAACTAGCAATTATATTATGGTGTCCCCTGTAGCGAGTTGAAGATTTTAGTCTTGAAAAGGGGATGTTGAAGAATGAGAATGGGGAGAGGATCCGTGTGACTTCTGAAAATATTAGGAGAGAAATTCTAGAGGTATTGATAGAGTCAGCTAAGTACTTTTCAATTAAACAGTGTTTTCTTTACCCATAGTATGTAGATCAAAAAAAACATTTCCCTAAGTATTGATTACATAAATAAATCCGTTCATATATGACAAGGGAGAAGTCAGCCCGAATTTTCACTGCAGAACTAGACATTTGGTCATCCACATTGGGAGCTCCTATACATTTATTTTTAGTGTACAGGCATCCTTTGTTGGACAGGCAACAGGTGTCTGTCTCTATCTATAACTTCACAAATGCATCAGTAAAAGTCTGCAGGGTAAGGTTAAAACAATTATTATTACACAATTACATAAATAATATAAAACAAAGTTCAAGATTGATTGAATCTATATGACAACTAAAGCACACAAGCCAAGGTACAACCAACTGACCAATTTTAAGATATCGCCTTACTGTTCCTTCTAAATTTTCTTTAAGGTTCGAGGTCTGAAATAATATTTTGAGCAAGAATATAAATATGAAATATTCCTTAAAAGATTTTCACAGGATCTTCTTGCCTTTATTGTTTGATGAATGTACTTCCACATTCTCATGTTTACGTTTTTTCAGAACATTCTCAGAATCATGTGACAAAAAGGGTGGCACGGTGGCGCAGTGGTTAGCACTGCTTCCTCACCGCCATTCTCCCCATGTCTGTGTGGGTTCTACTCCCACACCCAAAAGATGTGCATGGTAGGTGGATTGGCCATGCTAAATTGCCTCTTAATTGGAAAAAAAGAATTGGGTGCTTTAAATGTATAAAAAAGAAAAAAACATTTCAAAATGCAGCATTGCACGAACTTACAACACACAAGGCTTCAAAAACTCATACAGGCAGATTTGACACAAAGCAGATCCATCAATTTACCAGGAGCAATGTCTGCTGATGTATTTTAAATGTACTCCTTACCTACACCATGTAACAATCTCTTTTGCCTTGGGGCTTGAGGGTGAATACATACACAATGTCGTGTGGAAAATAGTTTCAAATAGTTTGTCCGAGAGGAAGGGGAGACTGACCTCTATTTATGTTATAACTACCCAAAAAAATAAAGTGTCTCTAGCACCTCCTGTTTGTGAAATAATAATCTGGACAAGCTTTCCATTGTGAAAAGAAACAGAACTCATTGACTTTCCACAATCTAGATGTCCGATTACAATTTCAAAGGACTTGAATCCAGTCCTGATTGAGTAAAATACACGCTACAAATACAGATTGGGCTGCTCGATTTGTATATGGATTTTGCTCTTGTTCAGTTTCCGAAATGCTCTTTAATTTTCTCGGGATAACTGACAGGAAAATGCAGAGCCTCTGAACAACAGCTTCCACCCATTGTTTTCAACAAATATTATATGCTTTTCTATTAACATCTTTTGAAAACTGGAAATACAGGTGAGCTTGTGCTACACACATTGTCAACCCACCCTGAACTTGTGCTACAGCAACTGTGTAATCCTGATTTGAAAGAAGGAGGAAAATAGGATAATGATTGTATGTGGATGATAGTACTGAAATGTTATCAGGTCAATGTCTAGGAAGAGCTGAGCAGGCTGAGATGTTTGTGGTCAGATCAGGTTGTTGGGATAGCAATATCTAAAGAGGTGGTACCAGCGGCAGGGTAGCACAGTGGTTAGCACTGCTGCCTCATAGCGCCAAGGGCCCAGGTTCAATTTCGGCCTTCGGTGACTGTTTGGAGTTTGTACATTCTCCCCATGTCTGCCTGGGTTTCCTCTGAGTGCTTAAGTTTCCTCCCACAATCCAAAGGTCTGTGGGTTCGGTGGATTGGCCATGCTAACATTGCCCCTCAGTGTCCAAAGGTGTGCAGGCTAGGTAGGGTTACGGGGATGGGGCAGTGGAGTGAGCCTAGGTGGGGTGATGTTTAAGAAGGTCAGTGCAGACTCGATGGGCTAAATGTCCTCCTTCTGCACTGGAAGGATTCTATGGTTCAATGGGCTAGAGAAATGCAAATTTGCACCCAGTTCTGAAAAAGGGTGCAAAGGTAAATCTGTAATACAGGCTTATCAGTTTAAAGTCGGTGCTGGGTACTTTTTTCGAAAATTAACACTCACTTGGACAGACATGGATTAATTAAGGAAAACCAACATAGATTTCTGACTGTCAAATTATACTTAACCAATTTGACTTGAGTTTTTTTGATGATTTGACGGTAAAAGGCTGAAGAGGGTTTTACAGTTGATGTTGTGTACATACACTTCCAAAGGGCATTTGCTAAAGTGCCACCTAACAGGTCTGTCAGAAAAGTTAAAGCCCAGGACAGTGGCAGCATTAACAAAGTTGGTTGAATGACAGAAACAGAGAAACGGTGATGCACAGTTGTGTTGCAGAGTGGAAGAAGGGAATAGTGGGACACCCCAGGGGTTGCATTAGGACCACTGTTCTTCGTGATCCATAATAACAACCTAAACTTGGACGTGGAGTGCACAATCTCAAAATTTGTAGATGAGGACGTCCGGTGGCAACATGTAGATGGAGGTCGCACGTTGGGTGGCTCCTGCTAGAGACCTCGGTTTTTGCCCCTTTTCATCCAGCTTTTGGGGGAAATTGTAAATTAACTTATCTTAATAGAATTGTGGGCACGAGAGGATTTCAAAATCTCAACGAAAGAATACTGGGAGAAATGGTGCGAGCACAAGATGGTGAAGAGTGTGGTTGGAGGAAAGATGGCGGGTGGGGCTGCAACCTTTACAGTGGATACGCTGGCTGAGGTGATGGCGGTGGAGTTTGAGCGGTGGCTGAGTCACTGGCTCCGATAAAGGAGGCTCTTAGAAAGACGTCGGAGGCAGTGCGCGTGCATGATGAGGTGCTGAACGGGGTGGAGGAAACATTGTCGTGACACAGTGAACAGCTCGCCTCGATAGAAGCGGAGTTGTTGAAAGTGGAGGACAGAAATAAGGGCTTGAGGACCTTGAGAACAGGTCGCAATGACAGAACATCAGAATCATGGAGCTGCCTGAAGGCCTGAGGTTGACAGAGCATTTTGCGAGGATGCTTGTGAAGCTGTTGGAGGTGGAAGAGGAAGCCCCCCCGCCCCCCCCCCCCCCCCTTCCGGTTGGTTGGGCCCATCAGTCCCTCCAGCCAAAGCCGCAGATGAACAAGCCGCCAACAGCTCTGATTGCCTGCTTTCATTGAGACTAGATCAAGGAACTGGCAGAAGGAGCAGGTATTGAGGTGGGCCAAACAGAATCGGGAGGTGAGGTGGAAAAGCAGTGCTATTTGTATATACCAGGATGTCACGGTGTAGCTGGAGAAATGGCGTGCGGTCTTTAACAGTGCAAAGGCAGCACTTTTCTAGAGTGGAGTGCACCTTGGGGTGGTCTACCCAGGGAGGCTGAGAGTTACACACAACTCCAGGGAACAGAGGAGGAGGAGGCGTTCGTGAAGGTGGAAGGTTTGAGACTGAACTGAGATGGACACTGGTACTTTGGTGTTGTGGTTGGAATGAGGCAAAAGTGGAAAAGTTCAATATTGTGAGAGGACCAGCCATTTGTTGGCTGGCCAGTTCATGCGGCCTCCTGGGAGATTGCTCAAATACAGGATGCAAGTGGGGTTAGTGTCTGCTCCAGAGAAGGTGAATAGGGCATTTGTGGAGCATTATCAAAAGATGTACAGGTTGGAGCCGCCAGGGGATGAGTTGGACGGAGTGGAGTTTTTGGAGGGATCGGAGTGCCCTATTGTCGAGGATAAGGAGGAGTTGGGGAAGCCACTGGGGATTGAGGAGGTTCGGACAGCCATAGGGAAAATGCAGACAACCAAGGTACCAGTGCCAGATGGGTTCCCGGTAGAATTTTATAAGAGGTTTGCAGACTGGTTGTTAGCGCTGTTGGTGGAGATGTTTGACAATGCGATGGCGAGGGGGCACTCCCGACGACGATGAGGCAGGCATCCATTTCACTCCAATGAAGAAGGATAAGGACCCGGTAAAGTTTGGGTGACACTGGTCGATATCTCTACTGAATGTGGATGCCAAGATTTTTGCTAAGGTGCTGGTGTTTGGTTGGAGGAGTGTCTTCCGCAGTAGGCTGGGGAGGATCAGACAGGGTTTGTAAAGGGGAGGCGGTTGTCTTTGAATGTGCAACATTTATTGAACGTGGTGCTATCTCTGTCGGAAAAGGGGAGCAGGACGTTATTGTGGCATTGGATGCAGAGGAGGCCTGTGACAGTGTGGGGTGGAGTGGAGTTCCTTGTTTGCGGTGTTGGAACGTTTTGGGATAGGGCCTAAATTTGTGTTGTGGGTTAAGTTGCTTCATAGGGAGCCCAAAGCGAGTGCCCGTATGAACGATGTGACTTCAGGATACTTCCAATTGTATAAGGGAACGAGGCAGGAGTGCCTTATGTTCCCTATGTATCGCGTTGGCGATAGAACTCTTGGCCATTGCACAGAGGCAGTCAGATAAGTGGAGGGGGATAGCGAGGCTGGGTGGACCATGGTGTTTCCCTATGCTGATGACTTTCTTCTGTATGTATCGGACCCGGTCCGCACAGTGGGGATATAATTGACTCGATTTGGGGGATTTCTCATGAGACAAACTGAAGCTTGAGAAAAGCAAGTGCCCTTCAGTTTCTCCACCGGGGAAGGGTACAGATTTGGGGGGTGTTTGCCATTTCATATTGGGACCTCCCAATTTAGGTATCTGAGGGCGCAGGTGGCTCGGATTGGGCCCGGCTCTGTAAATTGAACTTCACAAGCTTGGCGGGTAGGGTCAAGGTGGATGTACAAAGTTGGGATAGCCTCCCTCTGTCATTGTCCGGCAGGGTTCAATTGATAAAGATAAATATTTTACCACGATATTACGTGTATTCCAATGCCTGCCGGTGCTTTTGTCAAAAGCATTTTTTTCTGGGAGTGGAGCGGTTGATTACATCATTTATTTGGGTGGACAAGGTAGCCAGAATTTGGAAAACTGTGCTTCAGGGGGGTCGACAGTAGGGTGGTTTGGCTCAGCTGAATTTGATTTATTAGTGCTGGGCTGCGAATGCCGAGAAGGTGCTGGGCTGTTCGGGGAGCAAGGTGAAATTTGGGTTAAAATGGAGTCGGGCTCATATAAGGGGTGGGGAGGTTGCAGAAACCTATGACGGTACCAGTCCCATTCTCCCTGAGGAAGTACTTGGGCAGTCCGGTGGTAGTAGCTACTCTGAAGAATTGGAGGCACTTTTGGCAGCATTTAAAGTTCGGGGTGGTGTCAAAGCTGACGCCGATCTGTGCAAAACACCTATTTGAATAGACTAGATCAGATGGTAGATTCTGGGACTGGGAGGACAAGGGATGGAAGGAATGAAGGATTTGTTTCTGGAGGGGCAGTTTGTGGCTTGGAGGAGTTGATGGAGAAGTATGGGATCCCGCTGTCCAAACCTTGCCCGTATATGCAGGTGCGGGATTTTGCGAGGAAGATCTTTTCAATATTTCTGGTGATGCCACCTTCCTTGCTCTTGAACAGATTGCTGTCGGTGGTGGGCATTGAGGAGGTGGGTACCTTGGGGATTTATGGGAGGATTCTGGAGGAGGATATGGTAGCGCTGGGGGGGGGAGGAGGCATTATGGCTAAGTGGGAGGAGGAGTTGGGAATGGCTTTGGAGGAGGGGGTGTGGTGTGAAATGTTGCGCAGGGTGGGTGAACACAACAAATTTGTGTGCAAGACTTGGGTTGATTTAATTAAAGGTGGTGCATAGGGCACATTTAATGAGGTTGAGGATGAGCCGGCTGTTTGAGGGAGTGGAGGGCAAGTGCGGGCGATGTGAGACGAGCCAGGCCAATCACGTCCATATGTTCTGGCCTTGCTGATTGCTCGTAGGTGGGTGCTCTTGGCGTGGAGGTTAGCTCCTCCGCCCTGTGCCTCAGCTTGGCTGGGGGACTCAACACGCGACTGTGCATCTGGAGAGACAAGTTTTTCAGTCTGAACCTGACACTCTGATAAATGTTGGGAAAATTCCGCCCATTGATAAATGTCAAGAGGACAATGACAGGCAGGTGGAATAGGTAGACAAGTGACAGATGGGATTTAATACAGATTGGTAGAAAGAATGAAAAGAGACGATATAAAATTTGAAAACGGGCACAGGAGCAGAGGGACCTGGGAGTAAATATGCATAAATCATTGAAGTTGGCAGGGCTGGACTTTTAATGTAGAGGCCTAGCGTACAAAATAAATAGATTTATAGTTAACCTTTATAAAATGCAGGCTCAGCTGCAACTTAAGGCTGGTTTAGCTCAGTGGGTTAGACAGCTGGTTTGTAATGCAGAACAAGGCCAGCAGCGCAGGTTCAATTCCCATACCAGCTTACCCGAACAGGCGCCGGAATGTGGCGACTAGGGGCTTTTCACAGCAACTTCATACCTGTAACAATAAAAGTTTATTATTATTATCTGGGGTATTGTTCCCAATTATGGGCACCACACCTCAGGAAGGATCTGAAGACATTAAAGAAGGTCGGGAAAAAGTTACAAAAATTGCCCAGGGATGAAGGATTTCAGTTACACATATAGACTGGGGAAGCTGGGGCTGTTCTTCTGAGAGAGGAGAAGTTTGGGGATAAGGATTGTGAGAGGGCCTCAAAATCATAGATCAAGAGAAATTCTTCCAATTGACGGAGGGGTCGATAACCAGATGGCACCGATTAAGGTAAATGGCAAAAGAACCAAAGGCAATATGAGGAAAAACCTTTGTGCAGCAAATGGTTAGGATCTGGAATGCACCACCTGAGAGTGCAATGGATGCAGATTCAATTGTGGCTTTCAAAAGAGAATTGGATAACTATCTGAAAATAACATATTTGAAGGGCTGTGAGAAAAAGTGGAAGAGTGGGACTAGCTATGTTGCTCTTGCAGAGAGCTGGCATAAACATTACAGGCTGAATTATCTCCTGTGTTTTAAATATACTATGGCCGTGATTCAACTAAATGGGAAAAAAGTCCCAAAGCAAGTGCGTTGAGCTGTGTGTCTCCCGAGAAACATATGGCTACAAAATGCCATTCATGGTAAATAAGGGGCTTAAGGGGGAATGTACGTCCGAGGCCGCACAAGGCCCCATTTTCTACACTGAGGCACTCTGCTCACCAGAACTCCTCAGAGTAGCGGGAGATGGTGTCCCGATCTACGGTGCCGCCGACATGACCCCTGACAAGCCCCAACACTATGGGAGGTTCCCCAGCCCCCCACAATGCTCCAACACCCGCTGAAGGCACTTGCGGCTACCAGCACACAAAAAATGCCTTGGCAGTGATCCTCTCAGAGACCCCCACAAGTGCCATTCCATCTGGTCCCTGCTTGAGGGGACCAGTGCTGAATGGTGCTAGCCCACGGTATCTGTTACGAAGGGGATAATCCCAGTGCTCTAATATGCAGATTTGCTAAAAGGTGATCCTGCCCACAATGGGTGGAATTTCCATTGCAATGTCTCGTGAGTTCCCTCTAGATCACGTGTAGTGCTACAACCCAGGTAGATCCCGGGAGCGGGTCTCCTGACATTTATTGGTCACACTGCACCACGGTGAGCTGCGTTTCGGGTGCAACATGGCCATTGGAGCATGCCCTATGATTCTAAGGTTCAAGTGGTAAGATGGTAGCAGAACAGAAGTAGGATTGGTTGAGCACAAAGTAAGGGATGGCCAACATTCTTATGAATGCTATTGTACTGATGAAAAACACTGCAAAACGTCAATAAGTTATCGGTGTTTCCAGATCATGGAACAGGAACAAATTAAAAACCTGGTCTTTTGAGGTTAGTGAACTTGAACGTCTCGCAGATTTTGAACAAATAATTAATGCTGCCCCCGCGGGGCAACCTCCAACCCTTTACTAAAGGTTAGCATGAGTGCTCCCACCACCCAGGCATGAGACGAGGGTGACCCTGCCCCACACCTATCCATCACTGTGGGCATTGTAGCATCTTTCCCCCCCACCCCACCCAAGTGAGCATACCCCTCCATCTTCAGGCTCCTCCTCTTTCAGGGATTAGTGCATTGTAAGAGGTGCAGTCCTTCAGGCGAAGTTTTAAACTGACACACATTCCAGTGATTCAGGCAGACATTAAAGACCCATGGTACTATTCAGAGAACAGGGAGAACAGCCACCATTCATCTCTCAACCAATACCACCAAAACAGACAAACTGGTCATTCAGTTAACTGAACATTAATTTCATTTCCTGTTTGTGGTGCCATGGGAGTGCCCCTTTAAAAAATGTTTTTGTCTTATCACATGGCTTCAGTGATGTTCTGTGGATGGAGCTGGGATGTGGCTCTGTGAGTTTCACTTTCGCTTTGTTTTTGGATTTGTTTGAACTGTACAGGTTGAAAGAAGGGTTTCTCTATCTTCATTTTAAAAGCTGTTTCCAGACTGCCTGATAACTTAAAAGAGATAACTGCTTTCTGGGAGGAATTTAAACCTGCTGTATGAAAGGGAAACAAGAATATCAATAACATGTCTTATACCAGTGAGAATGCCATGTGCTGGGCCATACAATTTGAAAAGGGGTTTCTGGTTTTACTTGGATTTTGTTACTGCGTTGGAACAGTTAAGGAGGAATTCATTAAGGGTTATACATAGATTACTGTAGCTGTGCAGGGTCTTTATGTTTGTAGTTTATAAAAATTCTTACTGAGTGTGTTTATACAAATGTTAACTAAATCCGTAGAATAAAACTTGTTTTCTTTGATTAAAAGCACCTAAGAACTCTGTTTAATAACACCTGCAAGGCAGGCTCTTGTGTTCATCGTAACCAACATCAATAAACAATTGTAGGTCAGGTGAACTCCATGATATATTTTGGAGTTTTCTAAACCCTGGCCCATAACAGTGGGATCTCACTTTGTGCAAATTAGCTGCTGTGCATATGTAACCATGACGTCACTCCAAAGTAATTTAATGGCTAAAATATCCTGAGGCTATGATAAAGTACTATTGTTTATTGTTTCAAATTCTTTCCTTCCTTCCTAGAACGTTTCAGCCTCCAATTTAAGGAATACCAGGCGAAGGACTGGAACCATGCCCCTGAGTTCATCACACCACTGAAAGACCACACAGTTCACCGTGGCAATGATTGCACTATGAGCTGTGCCATTATTGGAAATCCAAAGCCACACATTGCCTGGTACAAAGGCAAGGTCCTCATTTCCGAGAATCTCAAATATTGGTACACGTCCTCAAATAGTGTCTGTACCCTGACCATTCCCAGTGCAGAATTGAAGGATGCTGATGAGTACATAATTGTGGCTGAAAACTCCCTGGGGAAGGCCAAATGCTCCTGCAAGGTGACTGT
Organism: Scyliorhinus canicula; assembly: GCF_902713615.1. Taxonomy (NCBI): domain Eukaryota; kingdom Metazoa; phylum Chordata; class Chondrichthyes; order Carcharhiniformes; family Scyliorhinidae; genus Scyliorhinus; species Scyliorhinus canicula. The sequence goes on along the minus strand of NC_052154.1, from coordinate 126,071,418 downwards.
GCATGGTAAGTTAATACCTACAGTGATTAATGTTGGACTTTCATCACTAGGCTCCTCTTCTTTATAGACCAGCATTGGGATTCCTGAGAATTCTGTATCAGTGCTGAACTGTACAGAGCAAAACAAGTTGAAGTAAAGGTAAAGATCCAGTGGATTGAGGTCACCTGGAAATACAGCATGATACAATGCCACCAAGAGGGGAGGGAAGAAAACTCGAAAAAAAATTCCATTCAACTAGTTGCTGAGGTTGACTGTGAGTAACTATAGTGAATGTGCCATCAGAGCCAGAAACCATATTTACTGAATGAACTTTCTTGTAAGTTGGTTAAAACACCCAGCAGTGGATATGCTATATCTTTATTGATTTTGATGAGTTCCCAAACATTCTGCAGATGGGTAGATATATGTAAGGTGAATATTAAGTTCAGTAGAAGGAGTATCAATCAAGTGAACTGCTCTGTCTTTGACATTGCTAAGCTTCACAAGTGTTGCTGCAGCTGCACTCACCCAGGTAATTGGTGTGGATTGCATCGCATTCCTGATTTAAGCCATCTTGATTGTTAGAAAGGCTTTGGGCGATCGTGAGAAACCGTAGAACTGCAGTCCTGTTAGTTTGATGCCAGTAGTAGGGAAAATGTTAAAATCTATGTAAAGAATGTGATAACTTGTGATAACTGAACATTTAGAAAATAATAATATGATTGAGCAGAGTCAACATGGACTTACAAAAGGGAAATCATGTTTGACAAACCTGCTGGAATTATTTTGAGAATTTTACTTGTGATGATATAAAACTTGGTGGGAATGTAAGTTGTGAGGAAGATGCAGGGAGACCTCAAGTGAACTTGGAAAGGCTAAGTGAATGGGTAGTTTTCTTCTCATTTGCGGGCGCTTTAGGCAACTTTTAGAAAGATAACACATTAGAAATTTATCTCTCTATTCAAAAAATGACACAAATGTGCACTTTTATGAACAAACTTCAGATAGGCAGAGTAATTTATTAACTTAACATCTTGTCACTAGATTGAACACTGTGGGATATCTGAAGTTATTTTGGCTTGCACAAGTGATGTGACCATCAATTCACAAGACACATGGTTGGAAGTGAACAGTGGTTTTAATAATCTCACAACGGAGCCTGCCTGCGACGAGATGAACTGGCAGGCAGGCTCAGACTGCCAAGCTTTATACAACCAGTTGGTGGGGGGAGCCATGGACGGAGCCAAGGGTGGAGCCCAGTACAAACTCCCGTACACTCCCAGTACATCTACCCCTAGGGGCAAAGCCGCGCAACTGCTCGTGTGCGAGCTTACACAGAGTACATCATATGTAATAACAGTGTGAATTACGCTACTGTGATTCACCACATTCACCCCCGTAAAAAAATTGAGTCCAGCGGGGGTGATGTGTCTACAATTTTCCAGATTACGGGTTACAGTTACAAGTTACAATTTACAGGTTAAGTCGATCCGGAGGCCAAGTGGTCCTCTGGGATTGGCGAAGCATCGGGGTTGCAGCCTCTTCTGGTTGCTGGGAGGTGGTGGTTTGCGAAGGAACCATGGCTGACTCCGGCGGTGATTCGTTTAGAGCTTCGTATCCGACTGGTTTGGCTGGTGACGGGGAGCACCGGAAACCCAATGGCGTGGTGGCGCCGGGCGCAGGGGGTTGGGAGGGGTATAGTGCGAGAGGTATCTCAGTGGAGGTAGTGTTGGAGTAGGATCCTGCAGGTGCCAGGTCCCGGAGAGAAACAGTGTCCTGACGTCCGTCAGGGTACTCTATAAATGCGTAGTGTGGGTTTGAATGGAGCAGGAGCACTCTCTCTACGAGTGGATTAGTCTTGTGAGTCCGGACGTGCTTCCAGAGGAGAACCGGGCCCGGTGTCTTTAACCATGCTGGGAGCGAAACCCCCGTGGTAGTGCCCCTGAATAAAACAAATAGCCACTCGTGAGGGGTCTGGTTGGTGGCCATACATAGGGGGGACCTAATAGCATGGAGTGCATTGGGAGGACTTCCTGCCAATGGGAGGTCGGGGGCTTCCTGGACCGGAGGGTCAGTAGGACGGTCTTCCAGACCGTTGCGTTCTCCATCTCAACCTGCCCGTTCCCCCTGGGGTTGTAGCTGGTAGTCCTGCTCGAGGCAATGCCCTTTTCGAGCAGGTACTGAAGCAGCTCGTCGCTCATGAAGGACGAACCCCTGTCGCTGTGTATGTATCTGGGGAACCCGAACAGAGTGAAGATACTATGCAGGGCCCTAATGACTGTGTGGGAGGTCATGTCGGGGCACGGGATAGCAAAAGGGAAGCGAGAAAACCCGTCGATGATGTTCAGGAAGTACACATTCCTATTGGTCGAGGGGAGTGGCCCTTTGAAATCGATAGCGAGCCGTTCAAAGGGCCGGGAGGCCTTGACCAGGTGGGCCCTGTGCGGTTTGCACTCCACGCAGATCGGGCAGTCCCTGATGGCCTTTACCTCCTCGGTGGAGAAAGTCAGATTTCGGGCTTTGACGTAGTGGGCGTGCCGGGTGACCCCGGGTGGCAGAGGTCATCGTGGATAGCTTTCAGGCGGTCGTCTTGCACGCTGGCGCACGTACCGCGGGACAGGGCATCTGGGGGCTCGTTGAGCTTCCCCGGTCGGTACATAATATCGTACTTGTAGGTGGAGAGTTCGATCCTCCACCGTAGGATCTTATCATTTTTGATTTTGCCCCTTTGGGAGTTGTCGAACATAAAGGCGACCGATCTTTGGTTGGTGATGAGGGTGAACCTCCTACCTGTGAGGTACTGCCTCCAGTGACCTATCGCTTCCACGATGGCTTGTGCTTCCTTTTCGACCGAGGAGTGTCGAAGTTCCGAAGCAGAGAGGGTTTGGGAGAAAAAGGCGACTGGTCTCCCTGCCTGGTTTAGTGTGGCTGCGAGAGCGACCTCTGAGGCGTCGCTCTCCACCTGAAAGGGACGGATTCATCCACCGCCTGCATGGCCGCTTTGGCGATATCCTCCTTAATACGAGTGAAGGCCTGACGAGCCTCATCCGATAGAGGGAAGAGTGTGGCCTTAAATAGTGGGCGGGCTTTGTCCGCATATTGAGGGACCCACTGGGCATAATATGAGAAGAATCCCAGGCATCTTTTGTGGGCCCTGGGGCAATGAGGGAGATGGAGTTCTAAGAGGGGGCGCATATGGTCCGAGTCGGGGCCCAGGACTCCGTTCTCCAGGACATAGCCGAGGATGGCTAGCCTGGTCGTGCGGAAAACGCATTTCTCCATGTTATAGGTAAGGTTGAGTTTCTGGGCAATCCGGAGAAATCGATCGAGGTTAGCGTCGTGGTCCTGCTGGTCGTGGCCGCAGATGGTGACGTTATCCAGGTACGGAAACGTGGCCCGCAGCCCGTACTGGTCCACCATTTGGTCCATTGCTCGTTGGAACACCGAGACCCCATTAGTGACGCCAAAGGGAACCCGGAGGAAGTGGAAGAGGCGGCTGTCTACCTCAAACGGCGTGACGTGGCGATCCTCCGGGCGGATTGGGAGCTGATGGTATGCAGACTTCAGATCCACCGTGGAAAAGACTTTATAGTGGGCGATCTGATTCACCATGTCTGCAATTCTGGGGCGGGGATACGCATCGAGGAGCGTGAACCGATTAATGGTCTGGCTATAGTCCACTACCATTCGGAATTTTTCCCCAGTCTTGATGACCACCACCTGAGCTCTCCAGGGACTGTTACTGGCCTCTATGATCCCATCACGTAGGAGCCTATGGTCCTCAGTTCTGATACATACCCTGCCCTGCAGGCTGTATCGCCTGCTGCGAGTGGCTACGGGTTTGCAGTCCGGCGTGAGATTGGCAAAGAGTGGATGGGGGTCGATTTTTAGAGTGGCGAGGCTACAAATAGTGAGTGGGGGGGGGGGCAAGGGCCCGCCGAAGTTAAGTGTGAGGCTTTTGAGGTTGCACTGGAAATCGAGTCCCAGTAGGAGTGGGGCGCAGAGTTCAGGGAGCATGTACAGCTGGAAGTTTGAGTAGCTAGTGTCCTGAATCATTAGGGTCGCGACGGTGCGCCCTTGGAGGTGAACAGAGTGGGAGCCCGAAGCGAGGGAGATAGTTTGCTGTGCAGGGAAAATAGTGAGCGAACAGCGTCTTACCAGATCTGGGTGTACGAAGCTCTCGGTGCTCCCGGAGTCGAAGAGGCACGGTGTCCTATATCTGTTGATCTGAATGGTCATCATAGAATTTCGGAGGTGCTTTGGACGCGACTGGTCCAGTGTCACTGCGCTTAGTTGCAGGTAGTCGGCAGCTCGATCAGCTGTGCTGGAGTGGCCCCGTGATGACTGCCCTCTGAGTTCGGAATCTTCTCGTCGAATTTCTGATTTGGAAGAGGATGGAGCCCAAGATGGCCGCCCCCATGAGTAGCACATGGCCGGCCGCATGGAGGAGGATTGCCAAGATGGCTGCCCCCATGGGTCGAACATGGCCGGCAGCATGGAGGAGGATTGCCAACGTGGCCGCCCCCATGGGTCGCACATGTCGGGTGGGGGAGGAGTTGGCATACAGGCTGCAGCATTTCGGGGCCTGCGGGCCTGTGGATTCTGGAAACGAGTGCTCTGGGCTGCAGGGGAGTTAGGAGAGGAGGCCTGCTTTTCAGACTCGGGCATAGTGTCCCTTGCGACAGCAGCTGCTGCAGGTCGCGTTACGGGCCAGGCAGTACTGCCGTGGGTGCTGGGGCTGCCCGCAAAAGTGGTACACTGGAGCTGCGTGATGGCTGGGTGGCCACGTGGCGCAGGCCTGGGGCAGTCGCTGGTCGGGGGCCCAGGATGGGGTCGCTTGGTCCGCGGGGAACGAGGTGAGGCTGCAGAATGAGACCTCCATAGTGATAGCTAGTTCTACCGTGTCCTCTAAGTTCTGGGCCCCTTTTTCTAACAACCGCTGGCGCACATAGTTCGATCTGAGGCCTGCCACGTACATGTCTCTAACGGCAAGTTCCATGTGTTGTTCGGCTCATACAGCCTGATAATTACAGTCCCAAGCTAAAATCTTTAACTCCCGCAGGAATTCTTCTAACGACTTCGCGGGGCTCTGGCGGCGGGTCGTAAAAATATGGCATGCGTAGACCTCTTTGATGGGCCTCACGTACATTCGATCTAGCATGGCTAGGGCCCCCGTGTACGAGTTGGTACCATTTAGTTGAAAAGATATACGGTGGCTCACCCTTGCATGCAGTAGGTTGAGTGTCTGCCCCTCTGTAGTTTCTGGAGTACTTGATTCAGCCAGGTAGGCCTTAAAACATCTGAGCCAGTGTAGAAAGATTTCTCTTGCCTCTGCAGCCAGCAGGTCGAGTTCTAGTCGGTCAGGTTTGAGGGCTGATTCCATAGTTGTTTCTTTGAGTTGTTTCTTCGATTTCTTCTTGTTTCCTGAGATTATTAAATTGATGTGACCATCAATTCACAAGACTCATGGTTGGAAGTGAACAGTGGTTTTAATAATCTCACAACGGAGCCTGCCTGCGACGAGATGAACTGGCAGGCAGGCTCAGACTGCCAAGCTTTATACAACCAGTTGGTGGGAGGAGCCATGGGCGAAGCCAAGGGTGGAGCCCAGGACAAACTCCCGTACACTCCCAGTACATCTCCCCCTAGGGGTAGAGCCGCGCAACTGCTCGTGTGCCGAGCTTACACAGACATAGTACATCATATGTAATAACAGTGTGAATTACGCTACTGTGATTCACCACAACAAGTAGTCAATGTCTGCCCACATTCTTGATGTAGCAATACGGAGTTTTCCAGATATACGTCTGTCAGGAATGACCTTGATAATGTTTTGATGTTTTTCATTCTTGAAAACACTGTTCAGAGCTATATGTGCTGCCAAACAGTACAATGAACCAAAGGTATGTTTTGATAGATTTGGAATTCCGACAGTTAAAAACGTTGAGGGCAATTTTCACAATCGGCCACTTCTGGATTAGAGGAAGATTGTCTTTGAGTGGGAAGTATAATTCTAGGATTCTAGTTTCTACAGTGTGAAGCCCAGTCCCAAACCGGGACCTGGCACCAGCATTAACACTGAGGTTCAGTCCCGACTTTACTCCACATCTCCTCCTGCTACCCCCTGTACTGAGAAGAATAATTTTTATCCCTCTTCTTTTTGAGAAAAGTTTCTGACCACGTCTAACTTTAGATATTTCTTAATTTAATGACGTTCTTACGCATCTCACACTCTCAAATCCTGAAATCTTAGAAGTTCAGAAACCATGGATCTTCCCACTGGTGATATTTGTCATTAGACTCTGAAATATGACTTGTTCTTCAACTAAGTGTGTGAAAAGTTATTCCCCTCGACCAACATGTCCCAGAGTTCTGCTGCCATTTGTGCCCTGCCTCATATGTGCTCTGTAAGATCCAGACAGCTACTAGAAGGGACCATAGACAGATGGGGTGCAATTCTCCGCTCCCCAGGCCGGGTGGGAGAAATGCGGGAGGGCCGCTCTGGCATCCCCCGCGATTCTCCCACCCACCCCAAAATGGCGTGTCGCTTTCCGCTTGGAGAATCGCGGGTCGCCGTTTTTCACGGCAACCCGCGATTCTCCGGCCCGGATGTGCCAAGCGGCCTGCCGTTCCCGACCTGTTCACGCCGGCGGCAACCACACGTGGTCGCTGCCGGCGTGAACAGTGCGCCAAAGGTCAGTTTGGGGCTTGTGGGGCACGGAGAGGGAATTGAGCACCACGGCCGTGCTCGGGAGGGTACTGGCCTGCGATCGGTGCCCACCGATCATCGGGCTGGCGTCTACAAGAGACGCACTCTTTCCCCTCCGCCGCCCCGCAAGATCAAGCTGCCACATCTTGCGGGGCAGCGGAGGGGAAGATGGCAACCGCGCATGCGCAGGTTGGCGCCGGCCAACCTGCGCAAGCGCGGCTGACGTCATTAGGCACCAGCGTCAAGGCCCGGCGGCCGAGTTCCCCGCAACACCGCTCCTCGCCCCCCCGGAGGGGGGGGGGGGGAATAGGGGGTGAGGAGCGGCCTCCGACGCCGTCGTGAAACACTCCGGGTTTCACGACGGTGTCGGCAGTTGAGGAGAATTCCACCCATGATTTTTGAGTGAAAGCATGGTGGCTGCAGCTCCCAAATCTCAGGGAACCCATACTGTGTCCTTGCTCATATTTATGCCAGTTACGTGAAGGGAAAAAAAGGTCACTGAGTAACTGAGCAAATCCTAGCCATGTTTCAAGTTGTACCCCTCAGATCCACAATCCTCACCGCTGTCTCTGCACAGTTGGTGAAGCAGATGAATACCTATGGTGGGCTGGATTCTGGCCTGTGGGCCGTATGTTGGACAATCCCGGACATGAGGGATGAGCTCCAAAGGGCCTAACGGCCTATTTCAACCATGACTTCTCAATTTTTAATAAGAAGCAACAGAGTAAAATGAATTGACAGACAGTGAAAAACTGGATGAATCAGAGGAGAAAGATAGAATAGAATGAAACAGAGAGAGAAAACAAAAGAGGAAAATCAATAAGAGATAGATAGAGAGGGAGGTAAGGAGAGAAGAACGATGAATTAAATTATGACTCTGCTATTTTACAGAAAAAGGAGTTACCATCATACAAAATTCAATTGGAGAAAGTCCACGTAGGGCTAAGCACATCATGTAAATTCAGCCTGGGCCGCAGCGAAGACTGGCAGAGATCGACACTAGCTCTTTGCTGCTATTGTGAAGATTAAGCTTACTATCAGAGAAGCAATATTTGTTGGACATAATGAATGTACATCATTTCCAAACTATCTGCCAATTGTCTTTTGATATTCTTGAATCACTTTCAGAACCAGGAACAAGATTGTGTTCAACATCCATATCAATATTTAACCTCTGTGATTTTCTGAAGGAGCTAAGACCTGAGACAGTAAAGATTGTAAAGCTGCATGTTACTTATGAGAATAATTTTTATTGTACACTGTAGTTTGATCTCATGCTACCTAGTTGTAAAACAAATGTACCATGTCCTAGCTACTGAGATAATTTCAGGAAAAATAGTTCATTCACGAAAATCTTTGTTAAATGACAAAATACTCCTCCGGGTCAAGAAGTCAACTTTGAATATTGCATCTCTTCAGTACAATTGGTGAGAGCTGGTTTCGATCCTTGCCCTGCTTTGCATTCTGGGAAGGATGACATAATTTGCACCAGTGTGCTATAAAACTTAATGAATCAAATAAATATTGAAGCATTGATAAATAACTCTTGTTTTTGAGCAATAATTGTCCAGAACATTTGTTGGAATGCTGGTGTTCACAAATAATATTAAAATTCCATGGAGTAGCTCAGTGGGTAGCATTGTTGCTTCACTGCGTCAGGGTCCCAGGTTCTATTCCCGTCTTGGGTCACTGTCTGTGCGGAGTCTGCACATTCTCCCTGTGTCTGTGTGAGTTTCCACTGGGTACTCCGGTTTCCTCCCACAAGTCCCGAAAGACGTGCTGTTAGGTAATTTAGGCATACTGAATTCTCCCTGTGCACCCGAACAGGTGCCGGAATGTGGTGACTAAGGGTTTTTCACAGTAACTTCATTGCAGTGTTAATAAATAGCACCACTATCTCCACCAATGGTGACTGGAATATGTCATTGCAGGGTTTTTAAAATCTGTTTAAATTAAAAATAGAAACACACTGTTAAGTACAGAATATTATTAATTATTCAATGAATCCATGAAAGACTATTGCTTACCGGACATGGTGAAGTCATCATTCAACCAATGTTTCTATTGATATTAAGTGTTGTATTTCTGGACAGTTTGTTTCCTGTAGCATCTGAATTAATTGGCAGACCTGTTCCACAGAGCTCTACCACAACCTGCTACATTGTTCTGTGCAAACAATCTATCGGAAATATGTTGTGTACTTTTGTTAGTGCCCTTCTATAGGAAGACATATAGGCACTGTGCTGATGATAACTATCTGAGTCTCTTTCAACTACAGGTCGAAACTGCGTGCAACTGTTTTTGCTTTCCCAGTGATATTCATGCTTCAGTCAAGCGCTTATGTTTGAGTTAGGCAATAAATGAAAAGAAAAAGTTAAGTTTGACATCTGTCTGGTCACTTCAGCGATGAAGTGGGCAGCACGGTAGCATTGTGGCTAGCACAATCGTTTCACAGCTCCAGGGTCCCAGGTTCGATTCCGGCTTGGGTTACTGTCTGTGCGGAATCTGCATATCCTCCCAGTGTGTGCGTGGGTTTCCTCCGGGTGCTCCGGTTTCCTCCCACAGTCCAAAGATGTGCAAGTTAGGTAGATTGGACATGATAAATTGCCCTTAGTGTCCAAAATTGCCCTTAGTGTTGGGTGGGGTTACTGGGTTATGGGAATAGGGTGGAGGTGTTAACCTTGGGTAGGGTGCTCTTTCCAGGAGCCGGTGCAGACTCGATGGGCCGAATGGCCTCCTTCTGCACTGTAAATTCTATGATACATGATCCCCTCCATCCCTTTTCTCCGAGTTCAGAAAAGTATAGTTGGAAATTTAGAGAACTGTTGAAGAATTTTAGAATTTGACTTGTGGTGGGCCATCATCTTGACCCTGATTAAGGCCTATTTCAGTTTGAGGTTTTCCAAAGTGGAGTTTTGGTAATTAGACAAAGGGCAGACTTCTTACTTCAACAGCTGTCTACTACCAAGGATTGATGGAGATTGAGATTGTTTTTTTTTTCCATTATCGTCATGCTGGGATGTATGGTGGGGAACTGGTTGATAGACAGTACCAAAACAAGGTAATTTTAGCCTCTTCTATTTCCATGAACAAAATACTGTGCTGGCAATGAGTTATCAGGGAGGTGAGGGCCCTCAGAGCAATGTAGAAGAGCAAATGATGTTGGAAACCCTCACACCATTCTTCACATTGTCTCCTGTGCCCTTTACTCAAATTTTCCAGCATCCTTCCATCCACGAAGAACGATGGACGCACATTAAATAAATCCATTTCAGATGGGGTGTCTTCATATGGTGCACCTTCACTTATGGCTGAAGAAGCCAATCCTTGAGAGGAAGAAGCCAATCCTTGAGAGGCAGGTTCTGTCACACATTAAGCTAACAAGTAATGTTATGATTTGTTGTTTACAATGTTGCCATCTGTTGCTAAGCAGCTGTAGCTACTTGGCAACATGGTGGTGCATGCTGGCCCACAGGAGATGTCGCCGTTTTCCTCTGTTGTCAGCTAGTGAATCCAAGGTGTGATAATCGATGTCTGGGATCTTCATGTCTTCCTTGCAATCCTTGAAGTAAAACTTATTGATCGTCTGGCTCCAGCTACCTCACCATACAGAAGGTCCTTGAATTTCAACCACCTTCCATTTTGCAGACATACGCAAATTAAAATATATTGTTTTTGAATTGCTATTCTTGCAAACATCTAGACAGACATGTCTACAGTCTCTGAAATTATCTGAAGAAACCTCGGGATATTAATGGGATATGGCACTGACCTATTTCAATTATATTTTGAAATATATATTTTTATCAACATTTTTCAGTTTATAAAGTACAAAAATAGAAACGACGACAATAAAGCAATAAAAGAAAACAAGCTAAATTAAATAACCCCCCACAAAAAATTAAAGAACGACCCGCCCAACAATTAACATAACCCCCCCAACATGATGAGAACAAGCAGCTAACAGTGACCAACTCTTTGAAGTAGATGTTAAACGGTCTCCATCTCCAGTAAAACTCTTCAATTGACCCCCCTCACGGTGTATTTGACATTCACCAGGTGCAGAAACTCCAATAAGTCATCTAGCTCCAAGCTGAGGCACTGGGCGAAGTTGCCAACCTCCATCAGCAGCACTCACCTCTGAGCAATCAGCGAGGTGAAGGTAAGAACATCTGCTCCCGCTCCCGTCCGCAGGATCGGCAAGTCCGATACCCCAAATATGGCTACTAACGGACACGGTTCCAACTCGATGTTCAGAATCACCAATATGGGATTGAAAAAAAGAGACCCAAAAACCCACCAATTTGGAACAGGTCCAAAACATGTGCATGTGGTTAGTTGTCCCCCTCAAACAGTGTTCACACCTGTCCTCAACCCCCACAATGAAGCAGCTTGTTCCAGTTTTGGTCAGATTCACCCTAAACACTGCCTTAAGCTGGGTCAAGCTCAGCCTCACACACAAGGACATAGCATTCACCCTCACTTCACACCATATCCTCCAATATGGGCCCCAGTTCTTCCTCCCACTTGGCTTTCACCCCCTCCACTGAGACTGAGTCCTCTGCCAGAATCCGCCCATAAAGATCTGATTCAATGATTTATCCCAACTATAGGCTGTGCTTTTCCCTGTAGATTTTCAATCATCAAACAACAATTTCAGATACCTGGAGGTCACTGACGCTGGAAAGCAGATCTGATTCAATGAAAATGAAAAATACATTGTTGTTTTCCCTTATCTTTGTAAGTGTTTATTTGTGCCCATCTCCACTGTGGTTGAATCCATCTTGAGTACAGCTCCAATGGTTCAAGAAGGCAGCTCACCACCACCTTCTCAAGAATAATTATGGGTGGGTAATAAATGTTGGCCCAGCCAATGGCACCCACATCCCAAGAATGATTTTTTAAAAACATTGTCTGTAAAATTACTCATAAGCTGCATTTCATCCCTCTGGCGAGTTCAGATATTTGCCGCTACTGATTTGAGACAATTGAACTACATTTGTTCTCCACTCGAGAACTGTAAATCAAACACCAGGGATTCAATGGAGTAGAAGCTTGAACCAGCAAATTACCGTCTCCAACTTTAGATGTTTTAAAAGCAAGAAACCAGGATTAATAACCATTGGTCTTATTATTGGATATCACAAAAATTATAATGAGGCAAATGAGGAAGTCTGTGGTGTTTAGCTAATACCAAGAATAGTTTCAAAAGCTTGTAGATGCAGGAAAAAACGAGTGAACTCATTGTCTTGAGAGAAAGTTAAGTTAAGAATCGGCCGCGGATCCTGCGGCGCACAGTTCACGTCAGAATCGGCAGCTGGAGCGGCGCGAACCGCTCCAGCCCTTGTTAGCCCCTGTAAGGGCCAGAATTACTCCTGGCAGTGGCCCGTTCACGCCATCGTAAAACAGGACGCCATTTACGGTGGCGTGGACACTCTGCCGTGGGATGGGAGAATCCCACCCCTGATTTTGATGTCGGTTGATGCCTGGCAAAAATTCCATATTCAGCCTCACGCCTAATTCAATGGGCCATCCGGAATCCTGGCTAGGGCTAACGGCCCGGAGAATCATCCCCATTGCATGGTAGCACAGTGGGTAGCACTGTTGCTTCACAGCTCCAGAGTCCCAGGTTCAATTCCTGGCTTGGGTCACTGTCTGTACGGAGTCTGCACATTCTCCCCGTGTCTGGGTTTCCTCCGTGTGCTCCGATTTCCTCCCACAATTCCCGAAAAACGTGCTGTTAGGTAATTTGGACATTCTGAATTCTCCCTCTGTGTACCCGAACAGGCGCTGGAATGTGGCGAGGAGGGGCTTTTTACAGTAACTTCACTGCAGTGTTAATGTAAGCCTACTTGTGACAATAAAGATTATTATTATTATTATAATACAAAGGGACAGCTACGATGTAAAACGACTTGCTAATTTTGAAATAATAATCTGCCTTTCTCTTAATGGATCCATTATTAATTCCCAGCATTTTGTGTTCATATTTATTTATTTAATTATTTTCCTTCCTTCCTGATTTTTGTTCTCTGTCACTCAGCCGCTTAAACTTGACCATGACTAAAAAGATCAAACATTAGTCAGGTCGCTACTTTCATTTCCTTCCCTTTCTGTGAAAAAGCACATGGCCAACTTGTAAACCATTCTCTGATGGCCAGGCTGAAGGGGGATAATAATTGTGTGTATGAAGCATGCCCCATTAAACTCAGTTAATATCTAATTTTTTGCCTTAATTCAAGTTTATTTGTTATGCCGGGGGATTTTAAACTCAGGGTCGCGGGCAGGTTTCGGGAGGGTAGCAATGCGATCGTTCGCGGCATTCCTGATCACGGGAGCAATGCCCAACAGCCGCAACTGGCTTTTAAAATGCCGGCCACAATGGACTTTTGAGATTGCCGGCCATCCCCCGCATGCGTGCCAGATCAAGCAATGCGCAAGCGTAGAGATCAGCGGGGTGGACCGCCTCTTCCTGACGTCAGCACACTGTCCAGGGTCAGTTTGTTGCAGCAAACAATGGAGTCCTCCCACTAGAAGCAGTGGCAGATAGCAGGTCATGTGACCGTATGCGGGTGTCATGACGTCTTGGCGCAGAAGACAGCCCTCCATTTTGTGGCTGCCAGCAGTGCTGGATTGACTCCAGGGCCTCTGGTAAGCCAGCTGATGGGACCATCAATTCACACGAGACAGAGAGTTGAAGTAAACAGTGGCTTTAATCGACTAGAACAGTGCCTGCCTGCGACTGCTCTGCTAGTGAGAGCAAACTACAGGGCTGCTGCTCTTTATACCTCCCCTCAAGGGGCGGAGCTAGGGGCGAAGTCCACAAGGGCACCAACATGGTACATTCTATGTAATATCGTACAATTGTCCATAGGTGGAGCCCACATGGGCAACGGCGTGATACAGTGTAATACATGGTGAATGGTTAATACAATACGTTCACTGACTCCATACTGGAGGTAGACCGTAAATACTCCGAGGCCCCGACCGTAGAGCTCCTGGCGGAGAGGAAAGAGTTGCAAAGGAACATTGACCTGCTCCCCACCAGAAAAGCAGTGCACCTACTCTGCCAGGCACGTGGGACCCTGTACGAACACGGAGACAAAGCCAGCCGCCTGCTGGCACACCAGCTGAGAAAGCAGGCAGCCACCAGAGAAATTGCACAAATCAGCGATACCAGCGGGACATTACAAACAGAGCCAGAAAAGATCAACAAGGCATTCAGGGCCTTTTACCAAGGGCTGTACACCTCAGAGTCCCCAACAGGGGAGGCCGGGATGAAACGGTTCCTTGATGGACTGGACATACCAGTCATGGGGGAGGGCAGAAAATAGGGCCTGGAAGCACCACTGTACTGGGAGAGATCATGGACAGCATTAGCTCCATGCAGGCGGAGAAGGCACCGGGACCAGACGCACTGGCCCCACACCTGCGGGAGATGTTCACAGACTCGCTAGCTAGGGGCACACTGCCACCCATGCTAGCACAGGCCTCAATCTCGCTGATACCTAAGAAAGATAAAGTGGGTCGTACAGACCCATCTCACTGCTGAACGCAGATGCCAAAATACTGGCCAAGATTCTAGCCAAAAGGCTAGAAGACTGTGTGCCAGAGGTGGTCGCAGAAGACCAGACGGGCTTTGTCAAAGGTAGACAGCTTACCTCCAACATCAGGCGCCTGCTGAACGTGGTAATGGCCCACTCCGGGGAGAGAACACCAGAGGTGATTTGTCTCCCTTGACGCAAAGAAGGCCTTTGACAGAGTCGAATGGAAATACCTCAGAGGTACTGGAGCGGTTCGGGCTTGGAACAGGATTCACCTCCTGGGTAAAACCCCTATACAACGCTCCCATGGCGAGCGTACGGACAAACAACACCAACTCCCGATAATTCCAGCTGCACAGGGGCACCAGACAAGGATGCCCACTGTCCCCGCTGCCGTTCGCCCTAGTGATCGAGCCACTAGCAATTGCGCTCAGAGCGGCTAAAAGCTGGAGGGGGATCCGAAGGTGCGGCAGACAGCTCAGAGTCTCACTCTATGCAGATGATCTGCTCCTCTACATCTCGGACCCACAAATCAGCATGGATGGAATCATCGCGCTCCTGAAAGAGTTTGGCGCCTTCTCGGGCTACAAACTCAACATGAACAAAAGCGAAATCTTCCCAGTACACCCACAAGTAGGGGGGGGGCAGCACTAACGGGGCTGCCGTTTAAACAAGCCCGATACAAATTCCGCTACCTGGGGATCCAAATAGCCCACAACTGGAAAGGGATCCACAAATGGAACCTCACCAGTCTGACAGAGGAAGTAAAAAAAGGACCTGCAAAGATGGAACACACTCCCTCTCTCCCTTGCGGGTAGAGTACAGATGATCAAAATGAACGTACTGCCCAGGTACCTCTTCCTATACAGAGCCATCCCGATCTACATCCCCAAGGCCTTTTTCCAAGCAGTAGACAAACTAATCATGGCAATCGTATGGGGGGGGGGGGGGGGGGGGAAAGAATGCTAGGATACCAAAGAAGGTCTTACAAAAAACAAAATCAAGGGGAGGGCTAGCTCTCCCAAACCTACAATTCTACCATTGGACGGCGACAGCTGAGCGAATAAGGGGATGGATCAAGGAGCCTGAAGCCAAGTGGGTGCGTGCGGAGGAGACCTCTTGTAAGGGGACCTCCCGCCGGGCCCTCGCCATGGCGGCACTCCCATCCCCACCCAAAAAACACTCCAGCAGCCCGGTGGTGATAGCCACCCTCCAATCCTGGAACCAGCTACGGCAGCAATTTGGCCTGACCAAAATATCGGAGAAAGCTCCCATCTGTAACAACCATAGGTTCACACCAGCACTGAGTAATGCCATCTTCATGAACTGACGGAGAAATTCCAGCTAGCCAGGGGGAATGAGCTAAGGTACCTACAACTCAGAAATTTCCAACGAAAGGAGACAAGGACTTGCCCACAACCACCACGACAGACATTACTGGAAAAGGTACTGGACGCAAGCATATTAGAGAGAGGAAACTGTAGCGACATATGCGACTGACTGGTAGAAGGGGCCGACACCGTGCTGGACGCAACAAGAAGGAAATGGGAGGAGGACCTCGAGATCGAGATAGGGTGGGGAACTCTGGAGCGAAGCACTGCATAGGGTCAATTCCACCTCCACAAGGCTCAGCCTGACGCAACTAAAAGTGGTACATAAAGCCCACTTAACAAGAACCCGTATGAGTAGGTTCTTCCCGGAGGTGGAGGATAGATGTGAATGGTGCCAAGTAGGCCCGGCCAACCACGCCCACATGTTCTGGTCCTGCCCCAGACTTGTGGAGTACTGGACTGCCTTCTTCGAGTCAATGTCCAAAATGGTGGGGATGACGGTGGAGCCATGCCCGAAAGTGGCGGTCTGCAGGGTTTCGGACCAGCCAGATCTATTCCTGGGGAGGAGGGCGGACGCCCTTGCCTTTGCCGCCC
This sequence comes from Scyliorhinus canicula, assembly GCF_902713615.1. Lineage (NCBI taxonomy): Eukaryota > Metazoa > Chordata > Chondrichthyes > Carcharhiniformes > Scyliorhinidae > Scyliorhinus > Scyliorhinus canicula. The sequence continues at coordinate 126,055,261 of NC_052154.1, read as the reverse complement.
TGATCGCCCGCCATAGAATCCTGTTCTGCTGGCGGTCAGCAGCACCACCCAAAGCTGCAGACTGGCTGTCCGACCTCTCGGAATCTCTCCAAATGGAGAAAATTAAATTCACCATCCGAGGGTCAGACGCCGGCTTCCACAGGATGTGGGAGCCATTCACCCGATTGTTCCGGGACTTGTTTGTGGCCAACGAACAAGGAGAAGAATAGCCGGGTAGCCAGGAACCAGGGGAAAGCAGCCAAAGCATGAGAGGAGATAGACCGGGGGGGGAGAGACAACTCATTCTAAGAGGAAGGAAAGGTGAACCACGGGGGGGGGGGGGGGGGGGAGGGGGGGGGGGAAGAGACAGGGAACAATTCTATGATTAACCTAGGACATTCTATGATTAACCTAGGACAAAAGTTCGGCGCAACATCGTGGGCCGAAGGGCCTGTTCTGTGCTGTATTTCTCTAAAAAAAAATAGAGGAGAGCCAGGGAGGCAGGGGGTGGGGGGTGGGGGAGGCAGGGAAACGTTAACCAACCTGACATCCATAGGAACAGAGAAAAAGGAGAACACAGGTGGAGGACGGGAGGGCCGGAGGAAGCGGCAGCACGCACGAGAAAACAACGGCGGAGAAATCTGACCAGAAGAAGCGAGGGGCAACACCGGCACCAGACCCATTCAAGGATTGCGCTCCAGAAGTGCCTCGCCGGCAAGAACGGATGCCTACTTACATATATATATATATATATATATAGATATATCATATCCTGTATAAATGACGGCAAAAATCCAATAAAAAACATTTTTTTAAAAATACAATATGTTCACCACATTCACCCCCTGTTAAAAAATTGAAGTCCGGCGGGAGTGAAGGTTCACAGGTTGAGTCTGTCCAGCGCCCTGATTGTGCGCTTTGACCAGCGGAACTCTGGTATCGCAGCTGGACCGGGTGTCAAACTCATCCATGCGGGCATGGGTAGTGAAGTCGCCGGTGTGGGTACAGACGCGGACTCCGGGAGCGTGCATTCTGGAGCTTCGTTCCTGTGGGTCGGTGAAGGGGGGAGGGGGGACAGGAGAGGGTGTGGGTGCCATGTAGGGGCGGAGGCTCTGGTCGGCGTAGGTTGGGGGGGCAGTGGAACCTGCGGGTGCCAGGTCTCGGATGGAAACCGTATCCTGTCGGCCGTCGGGGTGTTCTACGTATGCATACTGGGGGTTGGTGTGAAGGAGCTGGACCCTCTTGACCACAGGGTCAGACTTAGGGCTCCTGACGTGTTTGCAGAGTAGGACGGACCCTGGTGTCTTCAGCCAGGATGGAAGCGAGACCCCGGAGGTGGATTTCCTGGGGAAAACAAACAGGCGGTCATGAGGGGTCTCGTTCATGGCCGTGCAAAGGAGGGACCTAATGGAGTGGAGCGCATCGGGGAGGACATCCTGCCAGTGGGAAACTAGGAGAATCCTAGACCGCAGGGCCAGGAGGACGGCCTTCCAGACCGTTGCGTTCTCCCTCTCCACCTGCCAGTTTCCCCGGGGGTTATAACTGGTAGTCCTGCTCAAGGCGATGCCCTTACCGAGCAGATACTGATGCAGTTCGTCGCTCATATACGAGGAGCCCCGGTCACTGTGGACATGTGGGGAAACCGAACAAGGTGAAGACACTATGCAGGGCCTTAATGACGATGGCCCTGACCTCCTCGGTGGAGTAGGGCAGGTTGCGGGCATTGATGTAGTGGAGAAGCCGGTTGACCCCCGGCTGGCAGAGGTCATCATGGATGGCCCGGAGTCGGTGATTATAGGTGAGGAGTTCGATCCTCCACCTCAAGATCTTATCGTTCTTGATCATGCCCCGCTGTGTATTATCAAACATGAAGGCTCCCGATCGTTGGTCGGTGACGAGGGTAAACCTCCTACCAGCGAGGTAGTACCTCCAGTGCCGCACAGCTTCCACGATGGCTTGGGCTTCTTTTTTTCTGAGGAATGTCGAATTTCGGAGGCGTTGAGTGTACGGGAAAAAAAGGCCATGGGCCTGCCTGCCTGGTTAAGGGTGGTGGCGAGGGCGACTTCTGACGCGTCGCTCTCCACCTGGAAGGGGATGGACTCGTCCACCGCGCGCATCGCGGCTTTAGCAATATCTATCTTGATGCGGCTGAAGGCCTGACGGGCCTCAGCCACCAGTGGGAAGATGGTAGCCTTGATCAGTGGGCGGGCTTTGTCCGCATAGTTGGGGACCCACTGGCCGTAATAGGAAAAGAACCCGAGTCACCTTTTCAGGGCCTTGAGGCAGTGGGGGAAGGGGAGTTGCAGGAGGGGGCGCATACGGTCGGGGTCGGGGTCGGGTCCTAGACCATGTAGTGGCGGTCTGGAAGCTGGTGGTATGCAGACTTCAGATCCACCGTGGAGAACACCCAGTAGTGTGCGATCTGATTAACCATGTCTGCTATCTGGGAAAGAGGGTACGCATCGAGTTGTGTGTACCGATTTATGATTTAGCTGTAATCTACAACCATCCGGTTCTTTCCCCCAGTCGTGACGACCACCACCTGTGCTCTCCAGGGGCTATTGCTGCCCTCGATGATCCCTTCCCGCAAGAGTCGCTGGACCTTGGACCTGATAAAAGTCCTGTCCTGGATGCTGTACCGCCTGCTTCTGGTGGCGACTGGCTTACAGTTGGAGGTGAGATTTGCAAAGAGCAGGGACGGGTTGACCTTCAGGGTCACGAGGCTACATACAGTGAGTGAGGGTAGCGGCCCGCCAAACTTCAGGGTCAGGCTCCTGAGGTTGCACTCGAAGTCCAGTCCCAACAGGAGAGGAGCGCAGAGGTGGGAGAGTACATATAGTTTAAAATTGACATACTCGATCCCCTATATTGCAAGGTTTGCGGCTGGGTACTCCCGGATCTGCACTAAGTGCGATCCAGAAGCGAGGGAGATTGTTTGAAGTGCAGGGACGATTTGGAGCGAGCAGCGTCTTACCATGTCTGGGTGAATGAAGCTCTCCATGCTCCCAGAGTCAAACAGAGAAGGCGTTCCGTGTCCATTGACCCAGACGGTCATCATGGAGCTCCGGAGGTGTTTTGGTCGTGCCTGATCGAGGGTGACCGCGCCGAGTGCGGGTAGCCGGCGTGGTCGGGGGTGATTGGGTGGTCCCAAGATGGCTGCACCCGTCGGTCACACGTGTCGGTCCCCGTTGCAGATGGCGGCCAAGATGGCAGCCCCCGTCGGTCACACGTGTCGGCGGCGAGGAAGATGGAATCCAAGATGACTGCCCCCATGAGCCGCACGTGGCTGGCCGTGTGGGAGACGGTGGCCAAGATGGCGGCCCCCCTTGTCATAATATACACCAGTATATCATGGTGCAGACACATACTGATAGACACACACTAGGACCAATCAACATGCACAAACACCGCAGCCAATCACCAGTTAGAACACACGTACTATAAAGGCAGAGGGCATCACTTTTCCCGCTCATTCTGGATGCTGCCTCTCAGAAGCACAAGAGTTCATCAAGTTTAATACGGACTCACACCACGTGCTGAGAGATTCAACTGGTTCGGACAGGCACAGGTCTCTAGTTAAACTAGCATCGTTTAGACCCACAGTTCTCGTATGTCTATTATTTTATAAATAGTTAATAAAATAATGTTGAACCTTCTTCAGTATTGGTGGCATATGTCTGCTTCACAAGTCCACACTGCTCAACACTTCACCCGTGAGTCGCACATGTTGTGTGGGCTTGAAGATGGCTGCCCCCACAGACAACACGAGGCGGATGATGCATCCGGAGGGGGCAGAGCCGACCAGGCACGCAGCCACACAGCGGAGTCTGCGGGCCTGTGAGTCTGAGAGTTGGGCCTGCGACTTGGAGGATTTGGACCTGGCCAGGCAAACTTTGGCGAAGTGTCCCTTTGTGCCTCAGCCGCTGCAGTTTGCGTTCCGAGCGAGGCAGCACTGCCTGGGGTGCTGGTGCTGGCCGCAGAAATAGCAGGGTAGCCCCCCGGATTGGGCGGGCAGCCGCGCAGCACAGCCTGGGGTACTCTCTGGTCAGGGGTCCACCAGGGGGTCGACTGATCAGACAGGAACGCATTGAGGCTTTGGAACGCTATTTCTAGGGAGGTGACTAGTTTTACCGACTCTTCTAGGTCGAGGGCACCTTTCTCGAGCAGGCGCTGTCTCACATAGTTGGACCTGACTCCAGCCACGTAGGCGTCCCGGACGGCGAGTTCCATATGTTGAGGCCATAACAGCCCGGTAGTTGCAACTTAGCGCGAGGACTTTGAGGTCGCGTAGGTACACCTCCAGCAATTCCCCGGGGCGTTGGTGGTGAGTGATAAGGAGATGCTGCGAATACACCTCGTTCATCGGCCTTATGTATAAGCGCTTCAGCATCGCGAGGGCGTCCGCGTATGTGGAGGCTTCCTCGAGTTGTACAGAGATTCGATGGCTCACCTGGGCGTGGAGGAGGCTCAGCCTCTGATCGTTGGTGATGGAAGGCGAGGAGGAGGCGGAGAGGGAGGCCTCGAAACAGCAGAGCCAGTGCGAAAAAATTCCTTTCACCTCCGCGGTCTGTGGGTCGAGTTCCAGTCGGTCAGGTTTGAGGGCCGATTCCATTGTGGTGTTGTAGTCGATTAAATTGATGCGACCATCAATTCACACGAGACAGAGAGTTTTTAAAAATAAATTAAGAGTACCCAATTATTTTTTCCAATTAAGGGGCAATTTAACGTGGCCAATCCGCCTACCCTGCACATCTTTGGGTTGTGGGGGCGAGACCCACGCAGACACGGGGAGAATGTGCAAACTCCACACAGATAGTGACCCAGGGTCAGGATTTGAACCCAGGTCCTCAGCGCCGTAGACAGCAATGCTAACCACTGTGCCACCGTACTGCCCTACGCGAGACAGTGAGTTGAAGTGAATAGTGGCTTTAATCGACTAGAACAGTGCCTGCCTGCGACTGCTCTGCTAGTGAGAGCAAACTACAGGGCTGCTGCTCTTTATACCTCCCCTCAAAGGGCAGAGCTAGGGGCAAAGCCCACAAGGGCACCAACATGATATATTCTATGTAATATCGTACAATGGTCCATAGGTGGAGCCCACATGGGCAGCGCCGGCCCTAGGGTTGCTGGCGCCCCGGGCAAGCTGAACTTCGGCGCCCTTCCGGGGGGGGGGGGGGGCGGGCCGGGGGGGGGCGGGGCCAAGGGGGGGGGCGGGCCGGGGCTGAGGAGGGGGCCGAGGAGGGGGGGGCCGGGGGGGGCGGGCCGGAGGGGGGGAACGGGGGAAGAAAACGGGGGGACGGGGGGACGGCGGATGGAGGGGGGGACGGCGGACGGAGGGGGGGGCGGCGGACGGAGGGGGGGCGGCGGACGGAGGGGGGGGGCGGCGGACGGAGGGGGGGCGGCGGACGGAGGGGGGGGCGGCGGACGGAGGGGGGGGCGGCGGACGGAGGGGGGGGCGGAGGGAGCCGCCCTGGGGGAGGGTGGCCACCGCGCATGCGCTGGTTGGCACCGGCCCAACTGCACGTGCGCGGGACCCGAGTCTCTGGCACCCCCTAGCACATGGCGCCCCGGGCGACTGCCCGAGTTGCCAGTACCTTGGGCCGGCCCTGCACATGGGCAATGGCGTGATACAGTGTAATACATGGTGAATGGTTAATACAATACGTTCACCACACAACCCAAGAGTAAGAAGCTGAAAACAGGAACAAAGCAGCATTAAGATTATTTCTTGAGGTATGGGTTTAGTAATTGTTCCACAGCAAATCAGGATTCAAAGTTCTTGTGTGTTATATGCAGGGCAGCACTGGCAAATGAAAGTTTAAAACCCTCAAAACATCAAAGTCATTTGAAGACTAAACATGGCAAGTGAGGATAAATCTTTTTTTTTCAATGGATGCAGTGAGATCTTAAATCATTAGGTGAAGTCATTATCAGAAATATAACATTGAATAACAAAGTCAATGAAATTGTGAAGTCCAAGCAGGCTCACCTATCACATTAAAGGGAAGTGAAAATAGTGGGTCGTGAAGGTCAGCTGGCGTGGTCGCAAAGGTAGGCCAGGGTAGCTCGCAAAGGTCGACCAGCATCGACCACAAAGGTCCTTGTGAGTTGCAAAGGTCATTTGGTGTGGGACCCGAAGGGTGGCCAGTTGCTAAAAATGGATCCCGGGCAAAAAAGTTTGACAAACACTGTTATGCTTGTGGTAGTCACCACTGTTTGTATAATACGTGTATTAGAAGTAATACTGATAGGCTCCTATACTACGGGTACGGGGGGTAGATCCCTGCCTGCTGGCTCCGCCCAGTAGGCAGGGTATAAATGTGTGTGCTCACCAAGCTGCTGCCATTGCGGTAGCAGCTGCAGGAGGCAACACATCTCTGCTTAATAAAGCCTCGATTACTCGCTACTCTCGTCTCGTCATAATTGATACTGCATCAATGCTGTAACTGTAACATTGTTTCAGCAGAGCTGGAGTACCTTATCTTGCCATTAGATGGCAATTGTCAACACTCAACTAAAAGTCGCATACTCCTTAGCTAAAAGATGAATAAGTTTCAGACCTGGGGTTGCCATATCTTATGAACTGTAAAAAGTAGAGTGAGAGGGGATTTGTTGCTTGAGTTGTGATGTGGCCTGGTATTTTAAAATATGAATACTTAAGAGGTAATTTTACAAATTAAAGCTTGTAAAATGGGAAATGGTGAGGAGTATGTCCCCAAGTTATTGTTCTGCATGCTCACCCGGCAAAACACCATGGCAGGAGCACAATGACACATTTAGAGTTTATCTTTAGGAATGAACATAGAACATAGAGAAATAAAGCACAGTACAGGCCCTTCGGCCCACAATGTTGTGCCGAACTTTTGTCCTAGTTTAATCATAGATTATCATAGAATTTTGGACACTAAGGGCAATTTATCATGGCCAATCCACCCAACCGGCACATCTTTGGACTGTGGGAGGAAACCAGAGCACCCGGAGGAAACCCACGCACACACGGGGAGGATGTGCAGACTCCACACAGATAGTGACCCAAGCCGGAATCGAACCTGGGATCCTGGAGCTGTGTTGCAATTGTGCTATCCACAATGCTACCGTGCTGCCCTTAAGAACAAATTAATCAACACTCCATTATTCTACCATAATCCATGTACCTATCCAATAGCCGCTTGAAGGTCCCTAATGTTTCCGACTCAACTACTTCCATAGGCAGTGCATTCCATGCCCCCACTACTTTCTGGGTAAAGAACCTACCTTTGACATCCCCCCTATATCTTCCACCATTCACCTTAAATTTATGTCCCCTTGTAATGGTTTGTTCCACCCGGGGAAATATTGTCTGACTGTCTACTCTATCTATTCTCCTGATCATCTTATAAACCTCTATCAAGTCGCCCCTCATCCTTCTCCGTTCTAATGAGAAAAGGCCTAGCACCCTCAACCTTTCCTCGTAAAACCTACTCTCCATTCCAGGCAACATCCTGGTAAATCTCCTTTGCACCTTTTCCAAAGCTTCCACATCCTTCCTAAAATGAGGCAACCAGAACTGCACACAGTACTCCAAATGCGGCCTGACCAAGGTTTTGTACAACTGCATCATCACCTCACGGCTCTTAAACTCAATCCCCCTGTTAATGAACGCTAGCACACCATAGGCCTTCTTCACAGCTCTATCCACTTGAGTGGCAACTTTCAAAGATCTATGAACATAGACCCCAAGATCTCTCTACTCCTCCACATTGCCGGGAACCCTACCATTAACCCTGTATTCCGCATTCATATTTGTCCTTCCAAAATGGACAACCTCACACTTTTCAGGGTTAAACTCCATCTGCCACTTCTCAGCCCAGCTCTGCATCCTATCTATGTCTCTTTGCAGCAGACAACAGCCCTCCTCACTATCCACAACTCCACCAATTTTTGTATCATATGCAAATTTACTGACCTCCCCTTCAACTCCCTCATCCAAGTCATTAATGAAAATCACAAACAGCAGAGGACCCAGAACTGATCCCTGCGGTACACCACTGGTAACTGGGCTCCAGGTTGAATATTTGCCATTCATCACCACTCTCTGACTTCTATTGGTTAGCCAGTTCGTTATCCAACTGGCTATAATTTCCCACTATCCCATGCCTCCTTACTTTCTGCATAAGCCTACCATGGGGAACCTTATCAAATGCCTTACTAAAATCCATGTACACTACATCCACTGCTTTACCTTCATCCACATGCTTGGTCAACTCCTCAAAGAAGTCAATAAGACTTGTAAGACAAGACCTACCCCTCACAAATCAGTGCTGACTATCCCTAATCAAGCAGTGTCTTTCCAGATGCTCAGAAATCCTATCCCTCAGTACCCTTTCCATTACTTTGCCTACCACCGAAGTAAGACTAACTGGCCTGTAATTCCCAGATTTATCCCTATTCCCTTTTTTGAATAGGGGCACGACATTCGCCACTCTCCAATCCCCTGATACCACACCTGTCGACAGTGAGGACGAAAAGATCATTGCCAACGGCTCTGCAATTTCATTTCTTTCTTCCCATAGAATCCTTGGATATATCCTGTCAGGCCCGGGGGACTTGTCTATCCTCAAGTTTTTCAAAACGCCCAACACATCTTCCGTCCTAACAAGTATCTCCTCGAGCTTACCAGTATGTTTCACACAGCGCCGGCTCTAGGGTTGCTGGCGCCCCGGGCAAGCTGAACTTGGCGCCCTTGGGGGGGGCGGGGCCGGGGGGGGGGGGGCGGGGCCGAGGGGGGCCGAGGGGGGACGGGGCCGAGGCCGAGGGGGGGGGGGGCCGAGGCCGAGGGGGGGGGGCCGAGGCCGAGGGGGGGGGCCGAGGCCGAGGGGGGGGCCGAGGCCGAGGGGGGGGGCCGAGGGGGGGGCCGAGGCCGAGGCCTAGGGGGCCGAGGAGGGGGGGCGGTGTGGGGGGAGCGGTGTGGGGTGGCCGAGGAGGGGCGGACCCGAGGGGGGGGTGGGGCCGAGGAGGGGCGGACCCGAGGGGGGCGGGGCCGAGGAGGGGCGGACCCGAGGGGGCGGGGGGGCGAACACGCGGGGGGGCGGACGGACGCGGGGGGCGGGCGGACCCGAGGGCGGGGCGGGGGGGCGGACCCGAGGGGGGCGGACCCGAGGGGGGCAGACCCGAGGGGGGCAGACCCGAGGGGGGCCGAGCGGGTGGGGGCGGACCGAGCCGGGGGGCCGCCCTGGGGGCTGGCGGCCACCGCGCATGCGCTGGTTGGCACCGGACCAACTGCGCATGCGCGGGACCCGAGTCTGGCGCCCCCGAGCACATGGCGCCCCGGGCAACAGCCCGAGTTGCCGGTGCCTTGAGCCGGCCCTGGTTTCACACCTGTCCTCTCCAACAATATGGCCCCTCTCGTTTGTAAATACTGAAGAAAAGTACTCATTCAAGACCTCTCCTATCTCTTCAGACTCAATACACAATCTCCCACTACTGTCCTTGATCGGACCTACCCTCGCTCTAGTCATTCTCATATTTCTCACATACGTGTAAAAGGCCTTGGGGTTTTCCTTGATCCTACCTGCCAAAGATTTTCATGCCCTCTCTTAACTCTCCTAATCCCTTTCTTCAGTTCCCACCTGGCTATCTTGTATCCCTCCAGCGCCCCGTCTGAACCTTGTTTCCTCAGCCTTACACAAGTCTCCTTCTTCCTCTTAACAAGACATTCAGCCTCTCTTGTCAACCATGGTTCCCTCATTTGACCATCTCTTCCCTGCCTGACAGGGATATGCATATCAAAGACATGTAGTACCTGTTCCTTGAACAAGTTCCACATTTCACTTGTGTCCTTCCCTGACAGCCTATGTTCCCAACTTATGCAATTCAATTCCTGTCTGACAGCATTGTATTTACCCTTCCCCCAATTGTAAACCTTACCCTGTTGCATGCACCTATCCCTCTCCATTACTAAAGTGAAAGTCACAGAATTGTGGTCACTACCTCCAAAATGCTCCCCCACTAACAAATCTATCACCTGCCCTGGTTCATTACCAAGTACCAAATCCAATATGGCCTCCCCTCTGGTCGGACAATCTACATACTGTGTTAGAAAAGCTTCCTGGACACACTGCACAAACACCACCCCATCCAAATGATTTGATCTAAAGAGTTTCCACTCAATGTTTGGGAAGTTGAAGTTACCCATGACTTCTGCACCTTTCCAAAATCTATTTCCCAATCTGTTCCTCCACATCTCTGCTGCTATTGGGGGGCCTATTGAAAACTCCCAACAAGGTGACTGCTCCTTTCCTATTTCTGACTTCAGGCAGATCCTCCTCAAACTACCTTTCTGCAGCTGTTATACTATCTCTAATTAACAATGCCCACCCCACCTTTACCATCCTCCCTAATCTTGTTGAAACATCTATAACCAGGGACCTCCAACAACCATTTCTGCCCCTCTTCTATCCACGTTTCCGTGATGGCCACCACATCGTAGTCCCAAGTACTGATCTATGCCTTAAGTTCACCCACCTTATTCCTGATGCTTCTTGCGTTGAAGTATACACACTCCAACCCATCTCTTTGCCTGCAGGTACTCTCCTTTGTCAGTGTTACCTTCCCCACTGCGTCATTGCACACTTTGGCGTCCTGAATATCGGCTTCCTTAGTTGCTGGACTACAAATCCGGTTCCCATTCCCCTGCCAAATTAGTTTAAACCCTCCCAAAGAGTACTAGAAAACCTCCCTCCCAGGGTATTGGTGCCCCTCTGGTTCAGATGCAACCCGTCCTGCTTGTACAGGTCCCACCTACCCCGGAATGTGCTCCAATTATCCAAATACCTGAAGCCCACCCTCCTACACCATTCCTGCAGCCACATGTTCAACTGCACTCTCTCCCTATTCCTAGCCTCGCTATCACGTGGCACTGGCAACAAACCAGAGATGACAACTCTGTCTGTCCTGCCCTTAAATTCCAGCCTAACTCCCTAAACTTATTTATTACCTCCACACCCCTTTTCCTACCTACGTCGTTGGTACCAATGTGCACCACCAAAGGTTTAATAAGGGCATACATTCTGAATATTAAGGGGCTCATGTTTGTAAAGGTCTGAGCAGACTATTGGAAGAGAGGCTGAAATAGCACAGCTGAAGCAGTAAAAAGATGAGCTAATTAATTAGCTAACTGGCTTAGTCTGGTTTCTGCAATTTGCCTTCAGGGAAGGAAGTCTGGCCTACATGTTTTATTTTAGGGCCCAATCAAATAAATAGAAGAACAGAAATTAACTAAGGGATAAATTAAAAGGGGCCGCTCCTAAAAGACACACAGAGCATGGCCCAAAAAGAACAAAGAGGAACGGAAACTTAAAAACATCAAATCAAAATGTGAAAACTGGAGTCAATGAAACAGTGCAATACCTGCAGTGCTCACCGAGCACGGAAGGCTCTGGCCTACATGTGACTCCAGACCCACAACAATGTGGTTGACTCTTAATTGCCATCTCAAATGACCTAGCAAGTCATTCAGTTCAAGGACAATTAGAGATGATCAACAAATGCTGGCCTTGCTCGTGACATTCCATGACAGAATAAATAAAAGTTTCAGTTTAGTATAAATAGTGGGGTCTTTAATGTTGTTCTGAACTGAGTGGATGCCAAAGTGTGGTGAGTGGGGGAGTTAGGTGAGGAGGGGAAGGTGGTGTTCTTTTCCATTTGTGGGCAGTGTGGTAGCACAGTGGTTAGCACAGTTGCTTCACAGCTCCAGGGTCCCAGGTTTGATTCCCGGCATGGGTCACTATCTGTGTGGAGTCTGCACATTCTCCCCGTGACTGCGTTGAGTTTCCTCCTGGTGCTCTGGTTTCCTCCCACAGTCCAAAGATGTGCAGGCTAAGTGGATTGGCTGTGCCAAATTGCCCTTCGTGTCCAGAAAATCACCTGGGTGGTGTTACAGGGTGAGAGTGGAGGTGAGGGGGTAGGGTGTGTGGTAGTCATCACTGTTGTATTGTGTAAACTGCAAACGAGGGTATTACGGTAAGGCCCCTGTACTACAAGTATGGGGGTAGAACCCTGCCTGCTGGCTCCACCCAGCAGGCGGAGTATAAATGTGTGTGTGTGTGCTCTCTGAACTGCAGCCATTTCTGCAGCAGCTGCAGGAGGCTACACATAGAACATAGAACAGTACAGTACAGAACAGAACAGGCCCTTCGGCCCTCGATGTTGTGCCGAGCAGTGATCACCCTCCTCAAACCCACGTATCCACCCTATACCCGTAACCTAACAACCCCCCCTCCCCCTTAACCTTACTTTTTTAGGACACTATGGGCAATTTAGCATGGCCAATCCACCTAACCTGCACATCTTTGGACTGTGGGAGGAAACCGGAGCACCCGGAGGAAACCCACGCACACACGGGGAGGACGTGCAGACTCCGCACAGACAGTGACCCAGCCGGGAACTGAACCTGGAACCCTGGAGCTGTGAAGCATTTATGCTAACCACCATGCTACCGTGCTGCCCATTTTTTTTTAACATACATCTCTGTTTAATAAAGCCTCGATTACATTCTGCTCTCGTCTCGTCATAATTGATAGTGCATCAATTTATTACGCAGTGATTTTACAGCGATGGACCTCTGCATCAAGCCTGATCACCTGCAGCTGCACCCTCAAGCAGACAACGCCAAGTTGGCCTTTGCGCATTGGCTAGCTTGCTTTGAGGCCTACATTATGGATCTGCGACAGACCCACCCTCAGAGGCACAGAAACTCCAGATCCTTTACACGCGGCTGAGCTCCAATATCTTTCCCCTCATCCGGGACGCGCCTACCTTTGCTGAGGCCATGGCGCTACTGAAGGAGAACTACGCTCAGCAGACTAACAAACTCTACCCCAGGCACCTCCTGTCCACGCGGCATCAATTCCCCGGTGAGTCTGTGGAAGATTTCTGGCATTCCCTGCTCGCCCTGGTGAGAGACTGTGACTGCCAGGCCGTTTCGGCCGCTGAACATTCTGACCTGCTAAGAGACACATTTGTTACGGGCATAGGGTCGGCCTACATCCGCCAGCGCCTCTTAGAAGGGGCTACCCTTGACCTCGTGGCGACTAAGAAACTAGCCTCGTGCAGTATACAGCTGTGTGCCTCCGACCGCACGGCCCACCCCTCCTGGGCATCATGGACCCCGCCAGCGAACACCCCACCGTGGACCCCATCAGCAACCTCCCCCAGCCAACCCCAGGCCTGTGCCGCGCGGCAGCCAACCAACCCTGGGGGACCAAAGTGCTACTTCTGCGAACAGTCAAAACACCCACGACAGCGCTGCCTGGCATGGAGCGCGCTCTGCAAGGCCTGCGGAAGAAAGGACATTTCACTGCTGTGTGCCAGGCCCGCTTGGGCGGTGCCAGGACAATAGCGGCAACCATGTGCGACCCGCGAGCGCCACCATCTTCCTCGCCTCAGACCAGGTGTGGCCTGTGGGCACCGCCATCTTGCTCCCGTCACAACATGTGTGGCCCGTGGGCGCCGCCATCTTGCTTGCCATCTTGCTCACCTCACAACATGTGCGGCCCATGGGCGCCGCCATCTTCCCCACCTCAGGACCCCTGCTCGTCGAGCACTTCATCAGGTCGCTCATCGCCTGCAACCGTTGCCGACCAGCCACGTCTGGCCTCCATCACGATCGACCAGTCCCGACCGCACAACCTGCGACTGCATCGACGACAGTGAAGGTCGACGGCACAAGATATCCTGCCTTCTGGACTCCGGGAGCACCAAGAGCCTCACCCACCCCAATACGGTAAGGCACTGCTCCCTCATAGTACACCCAATCAACCAGAGAATCTCCCTGGCCTCCGGTTCCCATTCCGTGCCAATCCAGGGTTACTCCACCACCACCCTCACCATCCAGGGCATGGAGATCAGCGGCTTCTGGCTCTACGTCCTCTCCAACCTCTGCGCTGCCTTGCTATTCGGCCTGGACTTCCAGTGCAACCTCCAGAGCCTAACCCTGAAATTTGGTGGGCCCCTACCACCCCTTACTGTATATGGCGTCACGACCCTTAAGGTCAACCAACCTTCCCTGTTTGTGACCCTCACCCCGGATTGCAAACCCGTCACCACCAGGAGCAGATGGTACAGGGCCCAAGACAGGACCTTCATCAGGTCTGTGGTCCAGCGGCTGCTGCGGGAAGGCATTATAGAGGCCAGCAACAGCACCTGGAGAGCCCAAGTGATAGTAGTAAAAACTGGGGAGAAAAACAGGATGGTCGTTGACTACAGTCAGACCATCAATCAGTACACGCAGCTCGACACGTACCCCCTCCCATGCATTTCAGATATGGTCAATCAGATTGCACAGTACCGGGTCTTCTCGACAGTGGACTTGAAATCTGCCTACCACCATCTCCCCATCAGCAAGGCGGACCGCCCGTACACCGCATTTGAGGCAGACGGCTGCTTTTACCACTTCCTTAGTGTTCCCTTCAGCATCACTAACGGGGTCTCGGTTTTGCAACGGGAGATGGACTGAATGGTTGACCGGTACGGACTGCGAGCCACTTTCCAGTACCTGGATAACATCACCATCTGCGGCCATGACCAGCAGGACCACAACGCTAACCTTTCCAAATTCCTCCACACCGCCAAACTCCTCAACCTAACCTACAACAAGGAAAATGCGTGTTCAGCACGGACCGATTAGCCATCCTCGGCTATGTGGTTCAGAACGGAGTCCTAGGGCCCGATCCTGGCCGCATGCGCCCCCTCATGGAACTCCCACTGCCCCAAGGCCCTCAAACGATGCCTGGGGTTCTTCTCGTACTATGCCCAATGTGTCCCTAACTATGCAGGCAAGGCCCGCCCACTCATCCACTCCACAGTTTTTCCCCTGACGGCCGAGGCTCACCAGTCCTTCAACCGTATCACGGCTGACATTGCCAAGGCCGCGATGCACGCGATCGACGAGACGCTCCCCTTCCAAGTCGAGAGTGATGCATCAGACGTCGCTCTGGCCGCCACTCTCAATCAGGCAGGCAGGCCCGTGGCATTCTTTTCCCGCACCCTCCATGCCTCCGAAATTCGGCACTTCTCTGTTGAAAAGAAGGCCCAAGCTATTGTTGAAGCTGTGCGGCACTGGAGGCATTACCTGGCCGGCAGGAGATTCACGCTCCTCACTGACCAACGGTCCGTTGCCTTCATGTTTAACAACACACAACGGAGTACGATCAAAAATGATAAGATCCTGAGGTGGAGGATCGAGCTCTCCATCTACAATTACGAATTTTTATATCGCCCCGGTAAGCTCAACGAGCCCCCCAATGCCCTATCCCGAGGTACATGTGCCAGCGCACAAGTGGACCGACTCCACACCCTGCACGACGATCTCTGTCACCCAGGGGTCACCCATTTTTTTCACTTCATAAAGGTGCGCAATCTGCCCTACTCCATCGAGGAAGTCAGGGCTATCACCAGAAACTGCCAGGTCTGCGCGGAGTGTAAACCACACTTCTACCGGCCAGACCATGCGCGCCTGGTGAAGGCCTCCCGCCCCTTTGAACGCCTCGGAGTGGACTTCTAGGGCACCTCCCCTCCACCGACCGCAACACGTACTGTCTTAATGTGGTCGACGAATATTCAAGATTCCCCTTTGCCATCCCATGCCTCGATATATCTGCCACCGTCATCAAAGCCCTCAACACAATTTTCGCTCTGTTCGGTTTCCCCGCCTACGTCCACAACAACCGGGAATCCTCATTTATGAGCAATGAGCTGCGCCAGTACCTGCTCAACAGGGGCATTGCCTCGAGCAGGACAACCAGCTACAACCCCCGGGGAAACGGGCAGGTGGAGCGGGAGACTGGGACGGTCTGGAAGGACGTCCAGCTGGCCCTAGGGTCCAGACACCTCCGGCCTCCCACTGGCAGGAGGTCCTCCCCAACGCCCTTCACTCCATTCGGTCGCTCCTGTGCACTGTGACTAACGAAACTCCCCATGAACGTCTCTTTGCCTTCCCCAGGAAGTCCACTTCCGGGGTTTCGCTCCCAACATGGCTGGTAGCTCCAGGACCCGTTCTCCTCCGCTAGCACGTGCGGCGCCACAAGGCAGACCCGATGGTTGAAAGGGTCCAGCTACTCAACGCGAACCCGCAGTACACCTATGTAGCGTATCCCGACGGTTGCCAAGACACAGTCTCCCTCAGAGACCTGGCGCCAGCTGGTTCCCCACTCCCTCTGTCCCGGCGCCACCCTCCCTTCACCCCCCCCCCCCCCCCACTGGCGCACCCTACCACAGCCCCGCTCCAGGACAATCCGCCCTCCCCTTGGTCCCACCCGAGGATGAAGATGAGGCCGACACGCTCCCGGAGTCACCGACTACTGAACCGACGGCTGAATTGCCACCAGAACTGCGGCACTCGCAAGGACGGATCAAGGCGCCTGATCGTCTAAATTTGTAACCTCTTTCTTAAATTTTAAACAACCTGTCTGTAAATAGTTTTCCACCACCCCCACTAGACTCTTTTTTTTTTAACAGTGGGTGAATGTGGTAGTCACCACTGTTGTATTGTGTACAGTGTATACGAGGATATTATGGTAAGGCCCCTGTACTACAGGTGCGGGGGTAGATCCCTGCCTGCTGGCTCCGCCCAGTAGGTGGAGTATAAATGTGTGGGCTCTCCGAGCTGCAGCCATTTTGGCAGCAGCTGCGGGAGGCTCCACATCTCTGCGTAATAAAGCCTCAATTACTCCCTCCTCTCATCTCGTCGTAATTGAAAGTGCATTAGGGTGCAGGTATGGGCTAAGGTCGGGTGCCCTTTCTAAGGGCCGGTGCAGACTCGATGGGCTGTATGGCCTCCTTCTGCACTGTAAATTCTCTGACTTGCTTTTGTTTTTTCTAACTTTTTCCAATAGCAATTGGTTTTACTTCAGAGAACGAGGCTATCTGTTTGGTGAATATCTGGTGAGTGGTTAAGATATATTCTATTCCTAAGGTTTAAAATAGTGCATAAGCTGATGGTAAGTTTAGTAAAATATATTTAAAAAAGGTAACTAAATAATTGAATGATATAATCAAGTAGTTAATTAAAACACATCCAGGATGGCAGGACAGGTGTGTCACAGCTCCAGCTGTGGGTGACATTGTGATCCATGTAAAACATGTCGGCAGTAAGTGTTTGCAGTTTGAGGAGCTTAGGCTCAGAGTCTGGGCTCACTGTAACACATCAGGGATGAGAATTGCTTCTCCCTGGGTGCCCTCTGGGCCCAGCCAACCCATCAGCTGTATGGGCGCGCTCCAGCACAACCAGTGCCAACTTTTTGGCTGGGATATGTGTGTGTGGGGTATGTAATGAGTTTGTCAGCCTCCCAAGATTCGATCACGGACACGGTGAATCCTGCACCGTTTTTCATTGGAATCGATTGTGTTCCACGCAGCACCTGTGCTAGCCCCTCAACGGTAACAGAATCAGTCTGAGCCTATCGGGAGGTGAGTGGTAAGTTTAAATTACTTACCTTTGCAGGGAACAGGAAGTTTGTCCCGTGGACTTCTGGGAAGGTTTACCCCTCCCTAGTTAATAAATTCTGGTGGAGAGGAAACCCGAGACACTACACGTGTAGTGTCTCCCACCCGCCCTCCTCCTCTAACCTAATAATAAGACCCATTGGGGTGAGCAGGTGAGTGCCTTATTACATTATTATTTCTCTTTTTCTTATTTGTTAACCAGAACTAGGTTGGAAAAGACTATAGCAGAGGTCTCCAAGTTTTTTTAACTGAAATTTATACAAAGTAATAAATTAATTAACTAATCAGAGATGGCTGGGCAGGTGATGTGCTGTAGCTGTATGATGTGGGAGCTGGCTGTTCCCCTTGTGAATGGCAATGACCACATCTGCAGCAAGTGTTGGTTGCTGGAAGATCTCCGGCTCAGAATTGATGATCTGGAGTCTGAGCTTCAAACACTGCGGCACATCCGGGAGGGGGAGAGTTACCTGGACACTTTGTTTCAGGAGGCAGTCACACCTGGGAGATTAAGTAATTCACATTCAGTAACTGATCAGGGACATCAGAGTGTGACTGTAAGTGAGGCAGGCAGAGGGAACCTGAGTTCAGGAGTGCAGGAGCCTCAGCCCTTGACCTTGTCCAACAGGTATGAGACTCTTGCTCCCTGTATGGATGAGGAAAGGGGCTCTGGACAGGATGAGCCAACTGACCACGGTACCATGGTGCAGAAGGCCATTCAAGAGGGGGGAGTAAAAAGACAAGTAGTTGTTATAGGGGATTCTATAATTAGGGGGACAGATAGTATCCTATGCAAGCCGGATCGGGAGTCTCGCATGGTGTGTTGCCTGCCCGGTGCCAGGGTGCGGGACATCTCTGATCGGCTTGAAAGGATACTGGAGCGGGAGGGGGAGGATCCAGTTGTTGTGGTCCACGTTGGGACTAACAACATAGGTAAAGCTAGGGTGGAGGACCTGTTCGGGGACTATCAAGCACTAGGAAGAAAATTGAAGTACAGGTCCTCAAGGGTCATAATCTCTGGATTACTGCCCGAGCCACGTGCCAATTGGCATAGGGATAGGAAAATTAGGGAAGTAAACACGTGGCTAAGGGATTGGTGTGGGAAAGAGGGATTCCACTTCATGGGACATTGGCATCAGTTTTGGAACCGGGGGGATCTGTACCGTTGGGACGGTCTCCACCTGAACCGATCTGGAACCAGTGTTCTAGCGAAGAGGATAAATAGGGTGGTCAGTAGGACTTTAAACTTCTGAGTTGGGGGGAAGGGAAAGTGAAAGCGACAGGGAGCAGGGAGTTAAATGGCAAGATACGCAGGAGGATAACATGTAGGCAGGTGGATTTAAGCTTGAGGCAGACTAGGAATGCAACAAAAAGGAAGGATAACTTTGGACATCTTAGGACTTCCAATATCTGTACTGATAAGAAAGTTAACATTAAGGCACTTTACCTGAATGCTCGTAGCATTTGTAACAAAGTAGATGAACTAATGGCACAGATCATCGTGAATGATTATGATGTGGTAGGCATCACAGAGACATGGCTGCAGGGGGTTCAGGACTGGCAGTTAAACATCCAAGGATATACAACCTATCGAAAAGACAGGGAGGTGGGCCGAGGGGGTGGGGTTGCCTTGTTAGTTAAGAACAAAATTAAATCTATGGCACTAAACGACATAGGGTCGGATGATGTGGAGTCTGTGTGGGTAGAATTGAGGAACCACAAAGGCAAAAAAACCATAATGGGAGTTATGTACAGACCGCCTAACAGTGGTCAGGACCAGGGGCGCAACATGTACCGGGAAATAGAAAAGGCATGTCAGAAAGGCAAGGTCACAGTGATCATGGGGGACTTCAATATGCAGGTGGATTGGGTAAATAATGTAGCCAGTGGATCCAAAGAAAAGGAATTCATGGAATGCTTACAAGATGGCTTTTTGGAACAGCTTGTCATGGAGCCCACAAGGGAGCAGGCTATTCTGGACCTAGTGCTATGTAATGAACCAGACTTTATTAAAGATCTTAAAGTAAGGGAACACTTAGGAAGCAGCGATCATAATATGGTTGAGTTCAGTCTGCAGTTTGAAAGAGAGAAGGCAAAATCGGATGTAATGGTGTTACAGTTAAATAAAGGTAATTACGAGGGCATGAGAGAGGAACTGGTGAAAATCAACTGGAAGCAGACCCTAGCAGGGAAGACAGTAGAGCAAAAATGGCAGGAGTTTGTATGCATAATTGAGGACACTGTACAGAGGTTCATCCCCAAGAAAAGAAAGATTATCCAGGGAGGGATTAGACAGCCATGGCTGACAAAGGAGGTCAGGAAATGTATCAAAGAAAAAGAGAGATCCTATAACGTGGCCAAAAGCACCGGGAAATCAGAAGATTGGGAAGGCTACAAAAACAAACAGAGGTTAACAAAGAGACAAATAAGGAAGGAGAGGATCAAATATGAAGGCAGGCTAGCCAGTAATATAAGAAATGATAGTAAAAGTTTCTTTCAATACATAAGAAACAAACGTCAGGCCAAAGTAGACATTGGGCCAATTCAAACTGATTCTGGAAGGCTAGTGATGGGAGATGAGGAAATGGCTGGAGAACTTAATAAGTACTTTGCGTCTGTCTTCACAGTGGAAGAAGTTAGTAATATCCCAAAAATTATAAAGGGTCAGGGGGCTGAGTTGAGTATGGTTGCCATTACAAAAGAGATGGTGCTAAAAAAGCTAAAAGGTCTTAAAATTGACAAATCTCCTGGCCCCGATGGGCTACATCCTAGAGTTCTGAGGGAGGTGGCTGAAGAAATAGCGGAAGCGTTGGTTGAGATCTTTCAAAAATCACTGGAGTCAGGGAAAGTCCCGGACGATTGGAAGATCGCTGTTGTAACCCCCTTGTTCAAGAAAGGATCAAGACAAAAGATGGAAAATTATAGGCCAATTAGCCTAACCTCGGTTGTTGGTAAAATTCTAGAATCGATCGTTAAGGATGAGATTTCTAATTTCTTGGAAGAGCAGGGTCGGATTAGAACAAGTCAACATGGAGTTAGTAAGGGGAGGTCGTGCCTGACGAACCTGTTAGAATTCTTTGAGGAGGTGACAAGTAGGTTAGACCAGGGAAACCCAGTGGATGTGGTCTATCTGGATTTCCAAAAGGCCTTTGATAAGGTGCCACACAGGAGGCTGCTGAGTAAGGTGAGGGCCCATGGTGTTCGAGGTGAGCTACTGGCATGGGTTGAGGATTGGCTGTCTGACAGAAGGCAGAGAGTTGGGATAAAAGGTTCTTTTTCGGAATGGCAGCCGGTGACCAGCGGTGTCCCACAGGGTTCAGTGTTGGGGCCGCAGCTGTTCACCATATATATTAATGATCTGGATGAAGGGACTGGGGGCATTCTAGCGAAGTTTGCTGATGATACGAAGTTAGGTGGTCAGGCAGGTAGTGCTGAGGAAGTGGGGAGGCTGCAGAAGGATCTAGACAGTTTGGGAGAGTGGTGCAGGAAATGGCTGATGCATTTCAACGTGAGAAAATGTGAGGTCTTGCACTTTGGAAAAAAGAATCCAAGCATAGACTACTTTCTAAACGGTGAGAAAATTCATAATGCCAAAGTACAAAGGGATCTGGGAGTGCTAGTCGAGGATTCCCTAAAGGTAAACATGCAGGTTGAATCCGTGATTAAGAAAGCGAATGCTATGTTGTCATTTATCTCAAGAGGGTTGGAATATAAAAGCAGCGATGTGCTACTGAGCCTTTATAAGGCTCTGGTTAGGCCCCATTTGGAGTACTGTGTCCAGTTTTGGGCCCCACATCTCAGGAAGGACATACTGGCACTGGAGCGTGTCCAGCGGAGATTCACACGGATGATCCCTGGAATGGCGGGTCTAGCATATGAGGAACGGCTGGCGTTCCTGGGATTGTATTCATTGGAGTTCAGAAGGTTAAGGGGAGATCTAATAGAAACTTACAAGATAATACATGGCTTAGAAAGGATGGACGCAAAGAAACTGTTTCCGTTAGGCGAGGAGTCGAGGACCCGTGGGCACAGCCTTAGAATTAGAGGGGGTAAATTCAAAACAGAAATGCGGAGACATTTCTTCAGCCAGAGAGTGGTGGGCCTGTGGAATTCATTGCCGCAGAGTGCAGTGGAGGCCGGGACGCTAAATGGCTTCAAGGCAGAGATAGATAAATTCTTGATGTCGCGAGGAATTAAGGGCTATGGGGAGAATGCTGGAGGTGGAGTTGAAATGCCCATCAGCCATGATTGAATGGCGGAGTGGACTCGATGGGCCGAATGGCCTTACTTCCACTCCTATGTCTTATGGTCTTATGGTCTTATAGTCCAGGCGCGCCACTGGTTTTTCTGTCCTAAAAGTCCATGGATTCTGGGTTGGCGTCAACACTTCCTGCCGCTTATCTTTATGTGTGCTGTGGCGTCCGTCTGCAATACGTGTGGTCGCACAAAGAGATGAATGAGCCATGGAAGCGGGGGGTGGGTGGGAGGATATCATTGTTTTCCTTTGTTGTGCATGGCCTGTTGTTTACATTGTGAATTAACGGCACGGTTTTTTTTTTTTAAATAATTTTTATTGAAAGAGTTTTTCCATACAAACATTTACCCCTACTAATTTTTAAATTATTTACAACACAATCCCTCTAGGCAAATATCCCTCCCTCGCCCGCCCTCTCGCGCGCACCAGTCCTCCCCCCCCCCCCCCCCAAGCAACAACTTAGGAAACAAGGCAGCCTACAGTTTCAGACATGAGCAGCGAGCAGTCTTGCCCGCGTTACAGTCGTGCATGTCCCCCCACGACCATTGCTGCCCCCCCCTCCCCTCCCCCCCCCACTCCCTCCCCTCCCCCCCCCTCCATCCCCTCCCCCCCCCCCCCGGGTTGCTGCTGCCACGACCCCGAACGCCTATCTCTGATCTAAAAAGTCAAGGAAAGGTTGCCACCGCCTGGAGAATCCCTGTACCGACCCTCTCAGGGCAAATTTGATCCTTTCTAGCTGAATATAGCTAGCCATATCGTTAATCCAAGTTTCAACGCTTGGAGGCCTCGCGTCCTTCCATTGAATTAATATCCTTCGTCGAGCCACTAGGGACGCAAAGGCCAGTATTCCGGCCTCCCTAGCCTCCTGTACCCCCGGTTCTACCCCGACCCCAAAGATCGCAAGCCCCCATCCTGGTTTGACCCTGGACCCCACCACCTTCGACACCGTCCTTGCCACCCCCTTCCAGAACCCTTCCAGCACCGGACATGCCCAGAACATATGCACATGGTTCGCAGGGTTTCCCAGACATCTGACACACCTGTCCTCACCTCCAAAGAACCGGCTCATCCTTGTCCCCGTCATGTGAGCTCTATGCAGCACCTTAAATTGAATGAGGCTCAGCCTCGCGCACGAGGAGGAAGAATTGACCTTCTCCAGTGCATCCGCCCACGTCCCGTCTTCTATCTGCTCTCCCAGCTCCCCTTCCCACTTGGCTTTCAGCTCCTCCCCTGATGCTTCTTCCGCCTCCTGCATTATCTTGTAGATGTCTGATATCTTCCCCCCTCCGACCCAGACCCCCGAGAGCACCCTATCACTCGCCCCCTTACTGGGGAGCAGGGGGAACCCCTCCACCTGCCGCCTAGCAAATGCCTTCACTTGTAAATATCTGAACATGTTTCCCGGGGGGAGCTCAAACTTCTCCTCCAGCCCTCCCAGGCTCGCAAACCTCCCCTCTATAAATAGGTCCTTCAGCTGTCGTACGCCCACCCTGTGCCAGCTCTGAAATCCCCCGTCGATGTTCCCCGGGATGAATCTATGGTTCCCTCTTATTGGCGCCGCCAACAGACCTCCCATTTCCCCCCTGTGTCGCCTCCACTGCCCCCATATCTTGAGGGTGGCCGCCACCACCGGGCTCGTGGTGTACCTCGTGGGGGGGAGCGGCCATGGTGCCGTTACTAGGGCCCCCAGGCTTGTGTTGCCACA
This sequence comes from Scyliorhinus canicula, assembly GCF_902713615.1. Classification (NCBI taxonomy): domain Eukaryota; kingdom Metazoa; phylum Chordata; class Chondrichthyes; order Carcharhiniformes; family Scyliorhinidae; genus Scyliorhinus; species Scyliorhinus canicula. The sequence goes on along the minus strand of NC_052154.1, from coordinate 126,031,844 downwards.
GGACACCCTCTCCATTCGTTTCCAAGCTGCCCCCTCCCCTTCCATCATCCACTTGCGCACCATTGACACATTTGCCGCCCAGTAATACCCCGAGAGATTGGGTAGTGCCAGCCCTCCACTGTCCCTACTCCGCTCCAAAAAGACCCTCCTCACCCTTGGGGTGCCGTGCGCCCACACGTAGCTCATGATGCTACTCGTCACCTTTTTGAAGAAGGCCCTAGGGAGGAAGATGGGCAAGCACTGAAATAAAAACAAGAACCTTGGGAGGACCGTCATTTTGATTGACTGCACCCTCCCCGCCAGCGACAGCGGTACCATGTCCCACCTCTTAAATTCCTCCTCCATCTGTTCCACCAGCCTGGAAAAGTTCAACTTGTGGAGGGTCCCCCAGTTCCTTGCCACCTGCACCCCTAAGTACCTAAAGCTCTTTCCTGCTCGCTTGAAGGGGAGTCTCCCAATACCCTCTCCCTGGTCCCCCGGGTGTATCACAAAAACCTCGCTTTTGCCCAAATTTAGTTTGTACCCCGAAAAGTCCCCAAACTCTGCTAATAGTTCCATTATCTCCGGCATTCCCCCTTCTGGGTCTGCCACGTACAGCAGTAGATCATCCGCATACAGCGATACTCGATGTTCCTCCCCTCCCCTAGTCAGTCCTCTCCACCCCCCTGAACCCCTCAGTGCCATCGCCAACGGTTCAATCGCCAGTGCGAAAAGTAGGGGGGATAGGGGACATCCCTGCCTGGTCCCTCGGTGGAGCCCGAAATACTCCGACCTCCTCCCATTTGTCACTACACTCGCCGTCGGGGCCGAGTAGAGCAACTTCACCCACTTAATAAACCCTTCCCCAAACCCAAACCGTTCCAACGTCTCCCACAGGTACCCCCACTCCACCCTATCGAATGCCTTCTCCGCGTCCAGCGCTACCACTATCTCAGCCTCCCCCTCCACTGCCGGCATCATAATTATATTCAGCAATCTCCGCACGTTCGTGTTGAGCTGCCGCCCCTTCACGAATCCCGTCTGGTCCTCATGGATTACCCCTGGCACACAATCCTCTATTCTAGCTGCCAGGATCTTTGCCAGCAACTTGGCATCCACGTTTAGAAGCGAGATAGGCCTGTAGGACCCGCACTGCACGGGGTCTTTATCCCGCTTCAATATCAGGGAGATCAGAGCCTGCGACATTGTCGGGGGCAGAGCCCCCCCCTCTCGCGCCTCATTAAAGGCTCGTACCAGTACCGGTCCCACCAAGTCCACATTTTTCTTGTAGAATTCCACCGGGAACCCATCTGGCCCCGGCGCCTTCCCCGCTTGCATCTGACCTATTCCCTTGACTAGCTCCTCTAGCCCTATTGGCGCCCCCAGCCCTTCTACCAGCCCCTCCTGGACCCTTGGGAACCTCAATTTGTTTAGGAAGTCCTCCATTCCCCCTCTCCTCGTCGGCGGCTCAGACCGATACAACTCCTTGTAAAAATCCCTGAAGACCCCATTCACTTCTTGCCCCTTCTGCACTACCTTCCCGCCCCTCTCCTTCACTCCCCCAATCTCCCTAGCCGCATCTCGTTTGCGAAGCTGGTGTGCCAGCATCCTGCTCGCCTTTTCCCCATACTCATAGACCGCGCCCTGTGCCCTTCTCCACTGCGTCTCTGCCTTCCTGGTGGTCAGCAGGTCGAACTTGACCTGCAGGCTGCGCCGTTCTCCCAGCAGCCCCTCCTCTGGTGCCTCCGCATATCTCCTATCCACTTCCAATAGCTCCCCCACCAGCCTCTCCCTCTCCTGCCTCTCCTTTCTTTCTCTGTGCGCCCTTATGGAGATCAGCTCTCCCCTGATCACTGCCTTCAGGGCCTCCCAGACCATCCCCACCTGCACCTCACCCGTGTCATTCAAGTCCAGATAGCTCTCAATGCTCTTCCGGACCCTTTTACACACCTCGTCGTCCGCTAACAGCCCCACATCCAGCCGCCACAGCGGGCGCTGGTCCCGCGCCTCCCCCATTTCCACATCCACCCAATGTGGTGCATGATCAGAGATCGCAATGGCCGAGTACTCAGCTTCCCGTACCCTCGGGATCAGCCCCCTGCTCAACACGAAGAAATCGATTCTGGAGTACACTCTATGGACGTGGGAGAAAAAGGAATACTCCCTCGCCCTCGGCCTACCAAACCTCCATGGGTCTACTCCTCCCATCTGCTCCATGTACCCCCTCAGCACTTCTGCCGCTGCCGGCCTCCTATTGGTCCTTGAGCTCGATCTGTCTAGCCCGGGGTCCAGCACTGTGTTAAAGTCCCCCCCCATGATCAAGCCCCCTGCCTCCAGTCCCGGAATGAGGCCCAATAGGCGCCTCATAAAACCCGCGTCATCCCAGTTCGGGGCATATACGTTGACCATCACCACTTTCTCCCCCTGCAGCTTACCCTTCACCATCACATACCTACCCTCCTTATCCGCCACCACCTCCTCCGCCACGAACGACACCCTCTTTCCCACCAGAATCGCCACCCCCCCGGTTCTTTGCGTCCAATCCAGAGTGGAACACCTGTCCCACCCACCCCCTTCTCAGGCGAACCTGGTCCACTACCTTCAAATGGGTCTCCTGTAACATTGCTACATCAGCCTTCAGTCCCTTCAGGTGTGAGAATACCCTTGATCTCTTGACCGGCCCATTCAGCCCCCTCACGTTCCAAGTGATCAGCCGGGTCGCGGGACGACCCGCCCCCTTCCCCTGCCGATTAGCCATGTCCTGTTCCCTGCTCGCCCCGGGTCGACCCTCCCCTTCTGACCCGCTCCCCATGGCGATGGCCCCCTCCCCCCACCTCTCCAGTCCTCCACTTCCCGTTTCTGGTCTTTCCAGCAGCAACCCGGTGTCCCTCCCTAACCCCCCCCCCCCCCCAGGCTAGGACCCCTCCTAGCCGCGATGTACCCTCCATCGTACTCCCGTAAGTCAGCTGGTTTACGCTGACCCGGCTGCTCCTGCCACACTCCGACTCCCCCCGGCTCGGGGGGGGGCCTCCCCCCCCTTGCCACTCCTCCCTGGCCCCGCTCCAACGCGGGAAAGGTCGCCATTGCTAGCCACGCCCCGCACTCCTCCCGTCCCCCCTCCTCTGCCCCGCGCGCGGGAAAACAGAGGAAAGCCCGCGCTTTCGCCCTGCCACACCCCACCCCGCCATCTTCAGTTCCACCCCCGTCCCCGTCCATGCCTGTAAAGAACCCCCCCTAGGAGCCCATATCCCCGATCTGCTCTCCCCCCCGTCCCGCCTCCCCAACTTAACATTATAAATAACAGATAGATAACAAATAACAATGTACTTAACAGTCGCCCTCTACCAAACAGTATAAATAACCATAAATAACCATGAATAACCACAATAACAATAACTAAGGGAAGTTGGCAAAGGGGGGAAAAAACATCAGAAGAAAAACCCAAAGCAAGAGTTCAAGATCCCAACAAAGAAAGAAGAAAAAAAGGAAACCGTTCCAATAAGAGTTGCCCAGTTCCGACCCAGCCGAAAAAAAAAAGCCGCTTGTTCAGCTGAAGGTACCCGAGCGGCTACGGCCGCCAAGTATCCCCTGGGTCTAATTCGAGTCCAGTTTCTCTTCCTGTACAAAGGCCCACGCCTCCTCTGGGGACTCAAAATAGTGGTGTTGGTTCCTGTAGGTGACCCACAAGCGCGCTGGCTGCAGCATTCCGAACCTGATCCGTTTTGCATGTAGCACCGCCTTCGTCCGGTTGTACCGGGCCCGCCGCTTTGCCACCTCCGCACTCCAGTCCTGGTAGACCCTCACCGTCGAATTCTCCCACTTGCTGCTCCTTTCCCTCTTGGCCCACTCCAGCACTCTCTCACGATCGCTGAGTCGCTGGAACCGCACCAGCACCGCCCTCGGGGGCTCATTTGCTCTTGGCTTCCTAGCCATGACCCTGTAGGCCTCTTCCAGCTCCAGGGGCGAAGGGACGGCCCCTGCCCCCATCAGGGAGCTCAGCATTTCTGCTACGTATCCCGGGAGGTCTGACCCCTCCAGGCCTTCTGCCAGGCCCAAGATCCTCAGGTTCTTCCGCCTCATTCGGGTATCCAGCTCCTCAAAACGGCTCTGCCATTTCAGGTGGAGTGCCTCGTGCACCTCTACCTTTCCCACGAGGACCGTGGCCTCCTCCTCCCTCGCAGTCATCTCCTGCTGCAGCTCCCGAATCGACGCCTCTTGGGTCGCCTGGGCTCCCATCAGCCTGGTGGTCGTCGCATTCATTGACTCCAAGAGCTCCATTTTCAGCTCCGTAAAGAAGCGCAGGAGAGCGGCCTGCTGCTCCTCCGCCCATTTCCTCCATTCCTCGGGTGCGCCACCGGCCGCCATTTTGGTCTTCTTCCCCCGCTTTTTTTGGGGAGCTGCTGTTGCTTTCTTTACCACCCCACTCCGGGTACCGACCATAAAGTTGGTCTGGTTCTCCTCAGGGAGCCTTCCCCCACCGGGATTTGTCCTTACAGCGCCGTTGGGGCCCTCCAATCGGCCCGAAAACACCTTTGTAGCAGGAGCCGCCAAACGTGCGACTTAGCTGGTCATAGCCGCAACCGGACAACTGCACGGTTTTGAGGGAATATTAACAGGAATCCTACAGCATTGCTCTGCTGATGAAATAGGGCTAGCACACTGGAGAGAAAAAGTACACCAGTATCAGTACGGGTCTCAGCATGTTGTGAATTGACATGCAAGAGGTTGTGTCATTCATCACGGACGAGAAGCACATATAAGGAACAGAAACCATGGTTCTGATAAGTATTTTCATTTTGTCTATATAATACCTCTTGAGTACAATCAATAATATCTACAATCCTGTGGAATCTGTTATTCTGAAATAATTGACAGCTTCCTCAGTTATTGACCGGTTGACAGCAGAGCCTTGTAAAGTTACAGAAAACCTGACAAAGATGGCACTGCGTTTTGACAAACCGAGGAGGATGTCACAAGTTGACCGACCTTCTGAAAGTGCCGTGTGACCCTTGGGAACATTAAAATGTTGAGAACTATGGTCATTTTCTGTGCCTTCTAAGAGTTGTATGTGTTATGGACCTTATTTACAGATATGCTTTCAGCAACAGAGTTCCAAAGATACATGGCTAAAATGCAGGCTCTTGAGGCAGTGCTTCTGGCAAATATCTTGTAAAATATGCATGGGTCTGTGTATCTGATGGATGGATCATGCTGGGGTGGCCTAACTTTTTTCCAATGCTGCGTGATAAATCTGTCTTTTGTTAAAGTCTCCCACTGTTCCTCTTCCTCCAGAATGTATAATCATGTAAAATGGAATTCCATTGAGAAACGCACTGTGCAACCATCAGATCTGAGCTCAGTAATTGTCTTGACGTGGAATGCTTTCCAAGGGTAATGCACAACCCAGAGGAAGGTTTTCTGAGTATGAGCGATTTGGATTTGTTTGCAGGATCTGCACTAATTTTCAAGCAATGGCAAAAGTTTTGAAAAACCGTCTCAGTGTGGGGTGCCTCTTTAATGAGGTACAGATTTTGATGAAGGGTCCAATTAAGTGGGCCTTCTAAACAGTGGCAAACATTCTCAAGGGTTGTTGGCAGGACATACGTTATGCAATTTAGGTCAGGTCCCACTCAAATCTTCCATTTGCAAATGGCTGGCACGGGGACAGGGCACTTCAGCGCATCCTTTCACTGAATGGAATTTATGCGATGGTGACTTCTCCAGTGGCATACATCAGCCCCATCACAAACTCCTGGACATACCATGGAATTATTTCAAACTTGTGCCTTTCCCCAACCCAGGACATTCAGGGCTCATACTGAGATGTTTAGAGCTGTTTCTTTTCACTTGGAATGGCTTTTTTTTTTTTCCAATGTCTAATTAGATATTAATGGTAATCCGCAGATGGTGCATCACCATAGGAACACGATGACAAGAGATGAATGGCCTTTCCTATGGGGGAGAAGCTGGACTGATTATTTTAAAAGGTGTTCCAAGGCAGTGCCAACAAATTGCCAATCACAGCTTTGCCACCTAGGAAAGCAACATATTTCTCCAGTCAGAGGGGCTGGTTTAGCTCACCGGGTTAAATCGCTGGCTTTTAAAGCAGACCAAGCAGGCCAGCAGCACGGTTCGATTCCCGTACCGGCCTCCCCGGACAGGCGCCGGAATGTGGCGACTAGGGGCTTTTCACAGTAACTTCATTGAAGCCTACTCGTGACAATAAGCGATTTTCATTTCATTTCATTTCAAATCTGAGGCCCAGCCATTAATTGTGGCTCCTGCATATGCTTTCACTTCTGGGGTATCTTCCACGTTTTCCCACAGAGTGAATTTGGGGTGAGGGGGTGTAAGAGTTACTTTTAAATGCTGAGTGTTTAAACAAAGACACTGAGATAATATGTGACCAGAATGCTTTGATATTATTTCTCCATACGCTGTCAATAATCAAGCTGTTAACATATCTCAGCATAACCATCTCACATCAATTGAGAGGTTTCTGGTCCCTTCTGACTGGAACAAGCAAAACAGAGATCCAAAGACCTGAACTTGTACCACACAGCTTAATGTGCTGGAACCAGCTTCCCACAATGCTGTCAGTTTTGCTGCTTTTAACCAGATCATCTGTTTTGGGTGGAGTTAGTTGAGAAAAAAAACATTGACTAGGACATCGAGAACTGCCCTGTTGCTCTTTTTTTTAACTAGTGTTATGGTATCTGATCTGATAGCTCATGAAGTTTAGTTTAAAATGTTATTATGAAAGAGTTAATTATGTCTTCAGCTGAAACTAACATTTGATTTATTGGGGTGGCACAGTGGCGCAGTGGTTAGCACTGATGCCTAATGGCGCTGAGGACCCGTGTTCAATCCCTGTTCTGGGTCACTGTCCGTGTGGAGTTTGCACACTTCTCCGTGTGTGTGGGTCTCACCTCTACAACCCAAAGATCCCGTACCAGCCTCCCCGGACAGGTGCCGGAATGTGGCGACTAGGGGCTTTTCACAGTAACTTAATTGAAGCCTACTCGTGACAATAAGCGATTTTCATTTTTTTCATTTCATTTTCATGTGCAGGGTAGGTGGATTGACCAAGCTAAATTGCCCCTTCATTGGGGGAAAAAAAAATTGGGTACTCTAAATTTTAGATTTAAAAAAAACATTTGATTTACTGAGATGACGAAGAGGATATGATTTTCAAAAATCAATTTGGACAGTTAATAAGTTGCTATTTCTCTAACTTGTAGATTTTCTTTGCTTTTCAAACTTGGTTTATAGTCTTTCATATCCTTAATACACCCTCACTTGTACCTTTTATCTGATTTCCCTCTATTTGATTTTGTACATTTCCTCACTCTTCAATTATCTCCCCGTGTCTGCGTGGGTTTCCTCCGGGTGCTCCGGTTTCCTCCCACAAGTCCCGAAAGACATGCTTGTCAGGGGAATTGGGCATTCTGAATTCTCCCTCTGTGTACCTGAACAGGCGCTGCAGTGTGGCGATGAAGGGATTTCCATAGTAACTTCATTGCAGTGTTCATGTGTGCCAACTTGTGACACTAATAAAGACTCGGTAAAAGTAGTTCCTGTCGAGTAAGTGGATGCTCGGTGCTGTCTAAGTCAAGATTCTTCGCAGATTAGCATGTTCTTGTCAGCTTCAAGCTGGAAGTCAAAAGCAAATGGATTGTTTTTCATCTGTGACAAGGTGTGAAATATCAAGGGTGGTGTCTGAAGTGCACATCTGCATGCATCCCAGAGGTGACATTTCTAATATACCGATGGATTACATATATTTTGATTCAAAGAGGGCGAATTGTTCATGCTGGAAAACTAGGTGATTGGCAGACACCAATTATAAAAATAAATCTATTGTCCACTTGTGCCTGAGGTGCCGACCCAACTCCATTTTCAAAATGGATGCCAGCACTTGCAGCTTGAAGCAACACACCCTGTTAGCTGCATGGGTGCTTCGCTGTGCAGCAGGGGACAAAGAAAATAGGCTCACCCAGCAAAGACATGTTTGAGGGAACACTTTACAGGAGTTTATTGAAATATTTAAATTGGTGGATTCCTATGCTGGTTGTAGAAACTCACCACCATTTGCAAATTTCACCACTGGCAGCCTATGGGGTCTGCTGCTGACTGTTATAATAAATTAAAGAGACAGCTATGCCACTGATTTTGATGGGGTGAGGAGAAGCATGAATGCTGATGGTTGTTCCCTCTCCTCTCTCGATATTGCCTATTTTCCTTCTTTAACCAATGACTTCGAGCATGGGTCGGGCCTCTCCCTACACCATTGGATAGGTGGTGTGTTTGCACTGCCTAGTATATCTGACCTATATCTAAAAATCAGCACCGAGCGGTATTGAAGTGTTAATATGAATTGTAGTTTGTTATGAGGAATGAAAAAGATGTCTGTGGTGGTGAGGCCCTTTTTTGGAAGGAGTGTTGGTGGAGAGGTGTCAGAGCAGCTTAATTCTATGTTCCTGATTCTGTACAAAGAGCCGTTTCAGAACTTGATACAAATGGGCCAGTTGCAAGGCCTCATTAGTCAGTAACTAGCAGTGTGTGGCCAGAGTAAATGTATACTTTAGTCACACACAAGGTGAAATTCCAGACCCATTAAATTCTCATTAAGGTATTTTCTGCTATCTGATGTAATCAGAACCTTGATCCACAGAATATTCCAAACGTTAACCCACTCCTTATGAAAATGAAGTCCATGTGCGAGACGAGATATATTTATATATATATTTTTAAAATCTTTTTATTCTCCATGTTTTCAACATTTTCATCAAATAAACAACAAAAGCAAAGCAAACACAATAACAATCCCCCAGAAACCACCTTAAGAGACAATTCAATACGTTCATCTGTGCATTCCAGTAAAAGGTTAACAGTGAAACAGTAAACCCAACCCCCTCTTCCCCCCCCCCCCCCCCCCCCCCCCCCAGTCCCCCTAAACTGTCGAAGCCCTCCTTTTCTCCCTCAGCTCAAATTTCACCTTCTCAAGGGTCAGAAATTCAAGCAGGTCCCTGCCAAGCCGAGGCACAGGGTGGAGAAGCTGACCTCCACCCCAACAGGACCCGCCTCCAGGCAATCAGAGAGGCAAAGCCTATAACATCCACCCCCGCACCCGCCTGCAGCTTGGGCTGGTCCGACACCCCGAAAATGGCCTCTAACGGACCCGGTTCCAAGTTCACATGTACTACCCCCGAGATCATACTAAACACCATTACCTCTCCAGCTTTGGACAGGACAAAAACATATGGACTTATTTTGTGCCCCCCCCCCCCCCCCCCCACCGCTCACAAACATCCTCCACTCCCTCGCAGTGTCAGCTCATCCTCGCCCTTGTGAGGTGCATCCTCCAAACAACTTCAGCTGTATCAGCATCAACCCCGCGCATGAGGTTGAGGTGTTCACTCTTCGTAGTACCTCACACCACAGACCTTCTTCCACGACCTCCCTCAACTCTTCTTCCCACTTGACCTTAATCCCTTCCATCGATACCCCATCCTCCTCCAGAATCTTCCCATAAATTGCCGACAGCACTCCCTTCTCCAATTCCCCCCCCATTCAAAACCACTTCCAACAATGAGGGGGGCGCTATCGGGAAGCTAAAAACCTCTTTCCTTGCAAAGTCTCGGAGCTGCAGGTACCTTCCCCTTATCCCAGTCCATACTTCTCCCCCAATTCTTTCAGCCTCGCAAAACGTCTACCCAGGAACAGGTCTTTCAATACCCTGATTCCCCCTCTCCTCCCATCTCTGAAACCTTCTATCCAACCTCCCCACTCGAATCTGTGATTTCCCCCTGATCGGCAAAGCCCCTGACCCCACCCCCAACTTAAGTGCTGCCTCAACTGCCTCCAAATCTTCAGTGTTGCCACCACCACCGGGCTCCCAGAGTACTTACCCAGGGCCATCAGGAGTGGTGCCATTGCCAGCAGCCCTCAACCCCGACTCCCTACACAGACCTTCCTCCATTCTAACCCACCGGGACTCCCTCCCCCTGCTCCATGACCCAACTCCTCGCCGTTTCCATGTTCGCCACCCAATAATAGTATAGTAAGTTTGGGAGGCCCAGCCCACTGTTATATTTATTCCAACGTTTCATCTTGTTTCAATATCTGAATGTGAAGTAAATGATATTATTTTTATATTTTGGGGGTTTATTGTAATAAATAGGGCAAAGTTATTAACTTCTATTTGAGGTGAAAGTAGTGGCAATAGGGAAAACATAAAAGATTTTTATACTCTGGGGAAGGTAAATTTCAAAGAAGGATAAGGACAATGGGAAAAAGTGAAAGAGGAACAATATTTAAAGTGTGGTTGGGAGCTGTGTTTAAGAGTGGATATGTAAGATCTCCTGGAGTGTGCTCTGTACTGGGGTTTCCACAGCAGAGTGGGAGTGGGAGAGAGATACCTTTTGACAGACGTCCCCTCTAGCACCTGTGGGGTTGCCTTGTGGTAATATCACTGGAATTTGTTTAGCTTAAATATCTACAGGGGTCTAACCAAGTAGGAACTATTTTGGGGGGAATGTTCTGTAAGACTAATTTTAATTGTAATCTTGTGTGCTTAAGTTTAACTTTTATTTTGTTAATAAATGTTTTAATTTCAGATTTCAAATCTCCAAAGGTGTTGCTGGAACTTGTGGCTTTTGATTTCAGTACATGTATCTTCTTGTGGTAGAATATGAAAATAAAGTTGTGATAGATTGTCAAGTTTTCCTTTGGGATTTGGATGGAATGGCACTTAACCACCTGTCAGATCACAACACTGCATCATATGATTGTTCTCATGATTAAACACCCACAGAAAGATATAGTTCAGCTGTATTTTAGTGTGCTTGTTATTCCCTGTGAGGACTGTGATCTCTAACTGAGAGTGACATGTTGAATAAATATATGCTTTGGGAGAGAATGTTTATCAAGAGGTGAGTGCCCAACGGTGAATGAGGAAGGGGACATCCTAACTACATTCTCCCAGAGGAAATAAGTTTGGAAACTTATTGTCTATTCAGTTTTAATAAGTAGGAGGAAAGATAACATAAATTAGGAGGTAATGATTGGGCAATGCCAGACATAGATTTTTAAAAACCTGAAGATTATGGAGGAAACACTGAGGGAGGCAAGGAGTGCCTGTTTTAAGGGGAAAAAGAAACACCAACATGAAGGTAGACTTCACATGCACCTTAATTTCAATACACTTTAGGTTGCTGTAGGAACAAGAAAGAAATGTTCAGAAAATTAATGACCAAAGAAATAATATATAAGAGAGAGGGGGGGTGAGAAAAATTGAAGTGAAATAAATAAAGTGATGTGGAAGTGCTCGGGAAGAGAAGGATTTCTGATCACACAACAAATTTTTTCTTGGATCTTGTTCAGACATGAAGAGTATGACAAGGGAGCAGTATTCAAGTCTTGTATAGACTTGAGGGAAAGAAAGTGTTTAGAATGGAGGAAAAATAGCTCCAAAGAAGCAGCTTTAGTGTGGAGGAAATGAGGAAATATAAAGACCAGAGGAGATAGCAAAGCCAACAGTGTCAATGGATAATAAAAGATTCTGAATTGAGCTGCCTGAAGTGGAGGCTGGTGGTTATACTTGTAAAGAATAGGGAAAAACTATGGACTCTGTCTACCAGCCACATTGTGTGTGAAAGGAAGTGCACCGCGCGCAACCTGGTTGGTAAATCCCAGGAGACCCCAACCCCGGGATCTACCTGGTTTGCTACGCCTCGTGAGATCTAATGTGATCTCGCACGATGTTGCAATGTGAATTATATATCCCACAATGGGCAGGATCATTTTTTGGAAAATCTGCATATTAGAGCGAGACAGCTAGTCTCACACTAATATGTGGTTCCCTGTGGTAACCGAAGCGTTGGTACCTCTCCCCTTTGCCTTGGATGAACATTGTTCAGTACTGCTCCCCACAAATGGGAACAGGCAGAGCGGCACTCATTGGGATCTCCTAGGGGAACAGAGGACCCCAGGTGTTTGCCCTCTGGGCTGGGTGGCACCCTGGCAGTGCCACACTGGCACCCAGGCAGGGGTGGCACTGCCAAGGTGCCAGGCTGGCATTTGTTTTGCGAGGTGGTGATGGGGCCGGCGGGTGCTCTGCATGGGTCTGGGGTGGTGCGTGGGTGGACCCGGGGACCCTCCAACAGGGGGTTAGGACGGGCGGGGAGATGTTGAGGGGCCTCATCGGGGGCTCGAGAGATCAGGACACCATTTAACAAATGAGGTTGTACAATTGAAAACAAGTTGGTGAAAAGTTCACTTTGTGGCTCCTCTTGCTGTGCTCATTTTTTTTGTCAGGCAAGAGCTACCAATTCACATAGCTGTCTCGACAGTCTGACCATTTCAATGGAAGGTGTGTATCCTGGATCGATTTTCTTTGTTTCAGTAACTCGGCCCAGAAATTATATAACTCTCAAACTGATGGTTATTATTATGTCAACATAGACTCGACATTTTGTCAGGGTTAATTAGCCATGGAGACAGTTTTGGTTGGGAAGAAAATCTGTTATTTTTACGTTGCACATGTCGGGGCTATAAAAGTTAAGCTTGTATAAATCCTTTGTGTGGATCAACATAAACCGAGTTGGATATGGGGGCGGGATTTACCGACTAACCCACTGTCGGTTTTCCGGCGGAGGCACCCTACCAGTGGGATTTACCAACCCTCTGTTGTCAACGGGATTTCTCGGTGACTGCACCCCTTGTTGCCGGGAATCCCTTACGCCGGCATAGGCCCCGAATATCCTGCTGGCATGAACAGTCGGTCGATTGCACCCATTGGAAGTAAAGTTTAGGGTAGGTACATTTGGGTTTGAGACTTAAGTGTTGAAAATTACAACCTTATCGAAAGCAGCTTTCTGCAGGTCAGCCATCTTCTTCCTGTCTTGTACCTACATTGTACCAACAGATTTGACTCTATCTGCAATCTTCATTTGCCTTTGTTGGGAAGCTGCTTTTGAAAAGGATGCCCTCTGTCTCATAGAAGGGCGATCTGCTATCCCAAACTATATTCAGCTGAGGCATTGAATCAAGCGATTCTTGCTTGGGGAAATCCCAATTTCTCAGAAATATTACAGTTGGGAGGCTGAAATCAGAGGGAACAATGACAGATTTTCTCAGGTACATACATTATCCAGATGCTGGGTGAATTTCCTTTGGTCTGGAATCTATTTTGGACAGAATATGAACTGAAGAATGGCGCAAGAGAACAAACTGTTTTTTGCAAAAGGAGGAAGTTTTATTAGATGCGGCTTTAAGAGCTATGGAAGTTCCTTTTGAACTTCGAGTTGCTGAGGCTGAGAACATCAAGAGATGAAGAAAGAATATTGATGGAGCCATTAAATATTATAGAGCCATTAAATATTGCAGACAATGGCTACTGCTTGGATTCCCTAGAGGCATGAATAAATTGCAGGGTTAAAATCCTTCTGTTAATTTGACTGACTATATCCGTGCAGGAACAACACAGTATTCGGGGCCAGAGGCAGGTATGAATAGCTGGGATCAGGTTGGGGCTCTGAAATTGGGATTGGACTGTAACCTAGGCTGGATTTTGTGGTCTGGGAATGACCAACATTAATAAGGCTGTGGTAAACACCATGTTAACACACTACATGTATTATGGTACTGCCATTGTATTACAGGTACCGCAGTAAATCCCAGCCGGCTGGCTCCTCCCAGCAGGCTCTGTATAAAAGTCTATGCTCTCCTGTGCTGCTCCCATTCTGGCTCCATCTGCAGGAGGCACAACATCTTGTGCAATAAAGCCTTGATTGTTTCACCATTCTCATCTTGTGGCAATTGACGGTACATCAAAAGCATGATCAGGCATTGGGGCAGATACGGGACTGAGATCATGTCGAGGTTAAGGATAAAGATCAGAGGCCACAGATCAGGAATGGGAATCTGACTGGAATGATTTGACTGGGTACAGGCCAATGTTCTCTCTGAGCTGCAGGGCTGCACAGTAACCAAGAATTCCCATCCAGGCCGAGTGAAAGTTGGCTCACAGTGTCTGTGTGGTTGCACAAAAATATTTAAGAGTTTGTGCACTTAAACAAATCATCCATACACTCCAAAAGAAAAAAATGGAGGGTGCATTGGTACTGAGTGCAGGTTTCTGATATTCTTCAAACCTCCAGTTGGAGGCTTTTTTCCCAGGATGGAAATGACCATTACAAGGGGGCACAAGTTCAAGGTGAGGGGGATAGGTTCAGTGGAGATGTGCGGGGGAAGATTTTTACACAGAGGGTGGTGGTGGCCTGGAATGCACTGCCAAGGTGATTGAGGCAGATACGTTAGCGACCTTTAAGACTTATCTAGATAGACACATGAACAGACGGGGCATAGAAAGATACAGCCGTTTGGTCTAGATGGGACACGCGATCGGCGCAGGCTTGGAGGGCTGAATGGAGGCCTGTGCGAGACTGTTCTTTGTTCTTTACTGTAGTGGTGCACAGACTTTTGAAACTGAATCAGCTCCTGTAATCTGAGACATAGAGCCCGTGTATGAAAGAAGGACCTTGCCTTTAATATTGGGGGCATATGGCCTTCACCCAGAGAATACAAACAATGTTTAAGAATGAAGCTGACTCAATAGATTGTGTAGACAGAGATCTCCTGTGTGATTGCAGACCTTGCTGCCCCAGTGTCAAAGCAGACTTCCCAATTGAACATCGAACATAGAACATAGAATGATACAGCGCAGTACAGGCCCTTCGGCCCACGATGTTGCACCAACATGGGAAGTCAAAAACTAAAGGCCATCTAACCTACACTATGCCATTATCATCCATATGCTTATCCAATAAACTTTTAAATGCCCTAAATGTTGGCGAGCTCACTACTGTTGCAGGTAGGGCATTCCACGGCCTCACCACTCTTTGCATAAAAAAACCTACCTCTGACATCTGTCCTATATCTATTACCCCTCAATTTAAGGCTATGTCCCCTCGTGCTTGCCACCTCCATCCGCGGGAGAAGGCTCTCACTGTCCACCCTATCTAACCCTCTGATCATTTTGTATGCCTCTATTAGGTCACCTCTTAACCTTCTTCTCTCTAACGAGAACAACCTCAAGTCCATCAGCCTTTCCTCATAAGATTTTCCCTCCATACCAGGCAAAATCCTGGCAAATCTCCTCTGCACCCGTTCCAAAGCATCCACGTCCTTCCTATAATGAGGCGACCAGAACTGTACGCAATACTCCAAATGCGGCCGTACCAGAGTTTTGTACAGCTGCAACATGACCTCATGGCTCCGGAACTCAATCCCTCTACCAATAAAGGTCAACACACCATAGGCCTTCTTCACAACCCTATCAACCTGGGTGGCAACTTTCAGGGATCTATGTACATGGACACCGAGATCCCTCTGCTCATCCACACTGCCAATAATTGTACCATTAGCCAAATATTCCGCATTCCTGTTTTTCTTTCCAAAGTGAATCACCTCACACTTCTCTACAATAAACTCCATTTGCCACCTCTCAGCCCAGCTCTGCAGCTTATCTATGTCCCTCTGTAACCTGCAACATCCTTCCACATTGTCTACAACTCCACCGACTTTAGTGTCGTCTGCACATTTACTCACCCAACCATCTGTGCCCTCCTCTAGGTCATTTATAAAAATGACAAACAGCAACGGCCCCAGAACAGATCCTTGTGGTACGCCACTCGTAACTGAACTCCATTCTGAACATTTGCCATCAACCACCACCCTCTGTCTTCTTTCAACTAGCCAATTTCTGATCCACATCTCTAAATCACCCTCAATCCCCAGCCTCCGTATTTTCTGCAATAGCCGACCGTGGGGGACCTTATCAAACGCTTTACTGAAATCCATATACACCACATCAACTGCTCTACCCTCGTCTACCTCTTCAGTCACCTTCTCAAAGAACTTGATAAGGTTCGTGAGGCATGACCTACCCTTAACAAAACCATGCTGACCTAATCATATTATTCCTATCTAGATGATTATAATCCTCTCCAAGACTTTACCCACAACAGACGTGAGGCTCACCGGCCTATAGTTACCGGGGTTATCTCTACTCCCCTTCTTGAACAAAGGGACCACATTTGCTACCCTCCAGTCCTCTGGTACTATTCCTGTAGCCAATGATGACATAAAAATCAAAGCCAAAGACTCAGCAATCTCTTCCCTGGCTTCCCAGAGAATCCTAGGATAAATCCCATCAGGCCCCGGGGACTTGTCTATTTTCACCTTGTCCAGAATTGCCAACACTTCTTCCCTACGCACCTCAATGCCATCTATTCTAATAGCCTGGGTCTCAGAATTCTCCTCCACAACATTATCTTTCTCCTGAGTGAATACTGACGAAAAGTATTCATTTAGTATCTCGCTTATCTCCTCAGCCTCCACACACAACTTCCCACCACTGTCCTTGACTGGTCCTACTCTTACCCTAGTCATTCTTTTATTCCTGACATACCTATAGAAAGCTTTTGGGTTTTCCTTGATCCTACCTGCCAAAGACTTCTCATGTCCCCTCCTTGCTCGTCTCAGCTCTCTCTTTAGATCCTTCCTCGCTTCCTTGTAACTATCAAGCGCCCCAACTGAAACCTCACGCCTCATCTTCACATAGGCCTCCTTCTTCCTCTTAACAAGAGATTCCACTTCTTTGGTAAACCACGGTTCCCTCGCTCTACCCCTTCCTCCCTGCCTGACTGGTACGTACTTATCAAGAACACGCAATAGCTGTTCCTTGAACAAGCTCCACATATCCAGTGTGCCCAACCCTTGCAGCCTACCTCTCCAACCTACACATCCTAAGTCATGTCTAATGACATCATAATTGCCCTTCCCCCAGCTATAACTCTTGCCCTGCGGGGTATACTTATCCCTTTCCATCACTAACGTAAAGGTCACCGAATTGTGGTCACTGTTTCCAAAGTGCTCACCTACCTCCAGATCTAACACCTGGCCTGGTTCATTACCCAAAACCAAATCCAATGTGGCCTCGCCTCTTGTTGGCCTGTCAACATATTGTGTCAGGAAACCCTCCTGCACACATTGTACAAAGAATGACCCATCTAATGTACTTGAACTATATCTTTTCCAGTCAATATTTGGAAAGTTAAAGTCTCCCATCACAACTACCCTGTTACTTTCGCTCTTTTCCAGAATCATCTTCGCCATCCTTTCCTCTACATCCCTAGAACTATTAGGTGGCCTATAGAAAACTCCCAACAGGGTGACCTCTCCTTTCCTGTTTCTAACCTCAGCCCATACTACCTCGGAAGAAGAGTCTCCATCTAGCATCCTTTCCGCCACCGTAATACTGTCCTTGACTAGCAGCGCCACACCTCCCCCTCTTTTGCCCCCTTCTCTGAGCTTACTAAAACACCTAAACCCCGGAACCTGCAACAACCATTCCTGTCCCTGCTCTATCCATGTCTCTGAAATGGCCACAACATCGAAGTCCCAGGTACCAACCCATGCTGCCAGTTCCCCTACCCCCTATTGAGGACAAGAAATTTCCAGAATCTGGATTAGCGGTGGCAACCATGGAGTGAGTGGTTGCACACAGAGCGGCTCCTGCTGGAAGGTGTTGGTTTTGGCCGTTTTTCACCTGTGCTTTAGATAGATTCTGAAGAAAAGGTGAAGCGGAGAGTGTAAAGGAAGAAGTTCTCCCCTGGCTGTTTACAGGCTATCAGACCTGGCTGAAGACAGTGAAGGACCTGGCAAACAGTTGGAGGAGACTCGTGGTGCAATACCAATTACGAAAATGGCGGAGAGGGAAGGGTTAGCAGTGGTGGGAAACCTGCAGGTGAAGCAATTGATGGGCTTCATTAATGAGGAGTTTTGGTAGCAAAGGAAGGACTGGTCAAAGGCGATTGAGGGGGCAGTAGCACCTCTTCACAGGACCTGGAGCGGGTGCCTGGAAGCACGGGGGCGACGATCCTGTAGGTGGAGAAGGTGATGTCTGACCAGAGTGACCATATTGTGTCTTTGGTGGTGGAGGTGATGACCCTGGAGGAGCTGTGCAAGTCGCTGCGGTCCAAGGTGAAGGTCTAGGAGAATAGGTTCAGGCGACAAAACCTGCAGATTGTGGGTCTTCCGGAGGGAGTGGAATGAGTGCCACAAACTACATCATGAGGATGTTGGCCAGGTTGATGGAAGGTATGGTGTAGGACAAGGGCCAGAGGTGGACTGGGTCCATAGGTCCTTGAGGCAGGGAGGGGGAAAGCGGGGAGGGGGGAATGCAAAGTGGAAGGTATGGAAGATGAGTGTGGTCATGGGTGGGGCGGGGGCCATCTGGTGTGGACCAGGTTTAGAGTGGAAATGGGTGAGGTGGAGCCTAGTGTGATGAGGGCGGCCACTAGAGGGGGATGGAGGCATAAGCCTCTGGTGAGAATCGTGTTCACATGTTTTGGAGTTGTGAGAAGTTAGAGAGCATCTGGGAGGTGGTGTTCAGGACTTTATCGAGGGTAGTGGGGGCCAATGTAAAGCCCAGTCCATGGTGGTGATCTCTGTGGTTTCAAAAGTGCCAGCGCTGTTGGAGGGGAAGGGGGCCGATGCAGTGGCCTTTGCATCACTGATTGCCCAATGACAGATTCTCTTGAATTGGAGGTTGGATATGCCACAGGGAGTTGCGGCCTGTCTGGGGGACCTGTACAGCTTTCTCCGGTTGGAAAAGATTAAGTCTGCCTTAATAATAATGATAATCTTTATTGTCACTGTCATGTGAGAGTACCTTTAAGAAATAGGTGTTTAAGAAATGTACCTTTAAGAAATTGGTGTTTATCAGTGATGTCAGAGTGTGGGTGGAGCTGGGTTGTCTGTCAGCTTTTTACTTTCGTTTTTGAGCAGGATGTTATAGAGTTGAGTTTTTGATTTTGTTTTCAGTGTTGGAGCTGAAGCCAGACCAAGCAGGTGTACTGTTGATCACTCTGCCATGAAAAGACTATCTCTTGATCATTTGGTGATTTTCAGAATTATAAATGTTTTCAGTGGTGAATGCAAGTCTCATGTGCTTCTGTTAAAAGGTGTTTCTTTGTCTTCTGGATGTTGTTTGGGAAGTTATTAAGGATTACTTAGTGTTGTATTCTTTGGGGGCTGTATTTGAATTAATGGTTGCTAAGATGTTCACTCTATGTTTTAAAAAGTTTAACTGAGTTAATAGAATAAACATTGTTTTGCTTTAAAAAAATACTTTTACATTTCTGCTGTACCACACCTACAGAGTGGGCCGTGTGCTCCCCATACCACAATCTATTAAAAGTTGTAGGTCAGGTGAACTCCATGATACACTTTGGGGTTCTCTAAACCCTGGCCCATAACATCACGAGTAGGTTTGCATTAACACTGCAATGAAGTTACTGTGAAAATCCCCTCATCACCACATTCCGGCGCCAATTAAAAGAGGAAAATGTACCAAACTGTTAACTAATTTTGTTGGAATGTTTTTTTTATTTGTTCATGTGGGATGTGGGTGCCGCTCACGCTGGCTAGGCCAGCATTTATTGTCCACCCCAAATTGCCTTTGAGGGAGTAGTTAAGAGTCTACCACATTGCTGTAGGCCTAGAATTAGATGTAGACCAGATAACGTAAGGACAGCAGATTTCCTTCCGTAAATTATATTAGTGAACTAGATGGGTTTTTACGACAATCGGAGATGGTTTCATGGTTATCATTAGACTTTTAATTTCAGATTTTTATTGAATTAAAATTCCACCATAGCGGGATTTGAACCTGGGTCCCCAGAACATTTCCCTGGGTTTCTGGTTGACCAGTCCACTGACAATACCACTATGCCACCACCTCCCCAATCATCTTGGGAATAGAATATCTTTAAAAGAAAAGAAATTTCCAAGATCTGAGCTTCACCCAGTGTGAGACAAGGTGGGGGCCTGTTTTTTTTTATAAGACTGCTAGTTGGGAGTAGAGAGCCCACAGTGTGAAGTTAGTGACCTTGTACATGAGGTAATTAGGTCAGAACACTCCATTTACATACGAATTAGGAGCAGTAGGCCACTCAGCCCTTGAACATAAGAACATAAGAACTAGGAGCAGGTGTAGGCCATTTGGCCCCTCGAGCCTGCTCCGCCATTCAATAAGATCATGGCTGATGTTTTGTGGACTCAGCTCCACTTTCCGGCCCGAACACCATAACCCTTAATCCCTTTTTTCTTCAAAAAACTATCTATCTTTACCTTAAAAACATTTAATGAAGGAGCCTCAACTGCTTCACTGGGCAAGGAATTCCATAGATTCACAACCCCTTGGGTGAAGAAGTTCCTCCTAAACTCAGTCCTAAATCTACTTCCCCTTATTTTGAAGCTATGCCCCCTAGTTCTGCTTTCACCCGCCAGTGGAAACAACCTGCCCGCATCTATCCTATCTATTCCCTTCATAATTTTATATGTTTCTATAAGATCCCCCCTCATTCTTCTAAATTCCAACAAATACAGTCCCAGTCTACTCAACCTCTCCTCGTAATCCAACCCCTTCAGCTTCATGCTTCATCATTCAATAAAGATCATGGCTGATCTCATTTTAACCTGAACTTCACATTCCTGTCTATCCAAGATAACCTTTCAATGCACCCCCCCCCCTTACTTCTCAAGATTGTATCTACTTCTTCATTAAAGACATTCAAAGACTCTGTCTCAACCATCTTTTGAGGAAGTGAATTCCAAAGTTTCAGAACCCTTGGGAGAATCTTTTTTTTTCTCATCTGTCATAAATGGGTGACCCATTTATTTTTGAACAATGACCTCTTGTTCTCGATTCTCCCACAGAGGAAACATCCTCTTCACATCCACCATGTAAAGTCCCCTCAGGATCTCAAAAGGTTTCAACAAGTCGCTTCTTACTCGCCTAAACTCCAGCAAATACAAGCCTAGGCTGTCTAGCCTTTCAACAGAGGACCGCCTGCCCATTGCAGGTATTATTTGAAGGCACAGGCTCCTTTTCTAGGCAGTGGTAACAAGTGAGAAAAAGGGGAATACCAGGAATACCAACGTGAAGGCACAAACTCTCCGTGTAAGGAAAGGAACTTTGAGTCTAACTGCAGAGTTAGGAATAGGGATTGGCTGAGCTTCGGGACCAGGCTCACCAGTCTGAAGACCTTTGCCCTAGTGTCAGAGCCTGAGCTCTGTGTGAATTGAGAGACCCGTGTCACAGCAGTCACTCCACTATTGAGAACAGATCTCACCCCCCCCCCCCTCCCCCCCACCACCTGATGTGGGCACAAGTGAGAAGACTATACATTGGGTATGAGGCCAGATATCCACGTGACCTGCCTGCGAAGGCAGTGATTATCAAATGTGGAAAACACCATGATAGCAATGGTTCTGTGGGAATGAAGAACCCTGGGGGAACTTCAAAGCAGAAGACCACCCTTGTGACAGGAACCCAACCCTGACCAACTGCGCTGAAGGCAATGCCTTCCTTTCCGTTTCCATCTTTCTCCCAAAATCCTGAAAGGACTTCTTGGATAAGAGCAGAGATCAACCACCAACTACAACCCACCCCCTTAAAATCTGAGGACTCTATTCCTAGCATTCTCACTGACCCCCCTCTCCAATCTGATGCCAGATCCCTTACTCTGTACAGAGACCCTCAGTGTTCGGGAAGGGACCCACTGGACTCTGACTAACCGAGCAGTGATCTCCCAGCGCGATGGTGGAATCTCCCCAGTATGAGGAAATTATTTGTATTCATGTACCTCTGAGCTGAGGGTAAGATGCCCCCTCCCAGTATGAAAACGGTGACGCTTTTCAGGACATCCAAAACTTTTAATAGTCAATGAAGGACTTTGGAACTCTCGTCCCTGCTTTAATGTAGGAAAGACACTGACTCCTGCTGTGGGGGAAACCGAGCCCCCTAATTTAGCTGAGGGAGCTTAATCTAACAGCAGCGAATACTCGGGGAACTGCAGTTGTGACATTAATTGAGTAAGCAGAGACCCCCGACCCGCCCTAAGGGCAATGTGAGGGCAGAGACCCACCTCCCCCTCGTGTGAGCACAGGGACTTCAGCTCCCACAGCGAGGGGCTCCCCACCACCTCCCCACCACCTCCCCCCCCCTTGCTGCCTGGGGCAGAGCTCCCTCCTCCCCTCCCAGCACGCTGCCGCCCGGGGGAAGCTGGAGAGTGGGAGGGTAGGGCGGATTACTGAGTGGAGCTTTGAGCGGGGAGAGGCGCTCTCTCCCCTCTCACTGTGCAGCTATGCTTGGCCTGAGGACGCTGTGTGTGCTGCTCTGTGTGCTGGGAGCTGATGGCAGGGGCTATCCGGGCAGGAAGCGAGGAGTTCAGAAACACTACAGCACCGCCATGCAGAGGTGAGGGAAGCAGCTCATCTTCTCACTAACTTCCATTCATATTAAATCAGTGTAAGGCGCCTGTTCGGTCAGAGGGAACAGCCTGGTCCTTGAACAAGCTGCATTTCAGTCTCCTAATCGAGGGATTCGTTTAACTAACTAACAGGATGAGAGAATGTTAGTTAAACCTGTGGAGGCAAAAAAGGCGCAACTCGAATGTTGTCACAGTTAACCTGTTGACATTGGCCAGGCTCTGTTTGAGTTTAGCCACAGGTTTACCTGTAACTCTTAAAAAGGGCATGGACTGCACGAATTGTTTATGGGCAAGCCTTCAGTGTTTTATTTTTAAATTTGGGCGTAAGCAAGTGACACACATATAAAATGTGTCAAAACATCTAATTGTATAGCTCTTGTCACGAAGTATCTTACACTGTTGGTGGGAGTGCAGGGCAGTTCCACTTCTGTCCAAAGGAATGTGTTTTAGATGTTCTTTTAAATCCATGCTCACTTGAGTTTGTAATAATTTTATGGCACTTGCTAAGTGAGGTGCAGCGACTGTGTTCAGTGACTGGCCATGTGTAACCTCTGTCCCAGTTGGGTGGGTGATGAAGTGCAATGTTCTGCTATAGGAGTGGTGGGGTGAGCTTGTATTGTACAACTTTTTGGGTTGATTTGAACTTATTTTGATTGCCATTCTGACATGGTAGCTGACTCAGAATAGATTGTCCTATTCCCCCTGACTATGAGGCTGGCTATAACCCTAATTTGGTGTCATTTTGAAAGGGAGAGATGGTGGCCGTGTCACTGTCCTGGTAATTCAGAGAGCTAGGCTCATGCTTTGGGGACGAGGGGTTGAAATCCAACACAGCAGCTGGTGGAATTTAAATTGCTAATAAATCTGGAATTGAAAGCTAGTGTCCATAATGGCGATCATGAAATCATTGGCGATTGTTGTAAAAACCCATCTGGTTCATTATTATCTTTTAGGGAAGGAAATCACCATCGTTATGTGGTCTGACTCTAGATTGGCACTTCACTGTCCTCTGAAATGGCTTAGTAAACCAGACCATTCAATAAGAATTCTTACAACACCAGGTTAAAGTCCAACAGGTTTGTTTCAAACACTAGCTTTCGGAGCACAGCTCCTTCCTCGGGTTCACTTCTTACTGTGCTCACCCCAGTCCAACGGCGGCACCTCCCCATCAGACCATTCAAAAGCAATTAGGGATGGGCAACAGAATGTTGATCTTGCCAGTGATGACCACATCACAGGGAATGAATAAAGGATACAACCTCATCCCATGGAAATGAATAAAAGATACAACACAGGATACATTTACTAACTGGCTTTCACCAATTTGATGTACTTGAATGTTTCAGTCCATATGTAGTTTAATTCCCAATAATTCAGAGCATTATTTTCATTATTGTGGTGGATGGGAGGGGCCTTTTGCTGAGATTCAGTACCAAGTGTGTAATAGTACCAAAGACTGTTCATGGTTCTTCGTCATGCCCTTGAATCTTGACAGCGGGTGTCAGTTGAAAGACATGGGACATCACAGCCAAACCCAATGTTGTCCTCATTCGACATCCACACATGTAGTTTCCAGCAGTTGTCACGGGATTGGCCATCCTGGTGGATTTTTACCCCCCTATTCTAAAGGACACTGAAGCCAATGGCAGCAACTTTACCAGAGAACTAATATTGACTTTCCCCATCTGCGTGGGTTAGTGTCCGTTTGCCGAGTAAATTGTGAGTTAGCTGATCGTACCGCAATTGATTACACAGCAAGGAAACCCCTTTACACATTTGATGCCAGGGAGGTGATTGGCCTGGTCACATCCTTAACACTACAGACTATATTTCATTTTCGCTAACACAATGGCAATTGCCGCCAAAATATATCGGTTTACATTTCACCTCTGAAACCGAGTACTGCCACTTGACAGGGCAATTCTTAATTCAAAGTCTAAAGGAATGCTGTCCGTCATTAGGTAGGCACTGGTCCAGTGTTAAGAGACTGGCACAAATAGAGGATGCACTAGTCAGCCACTGAAAGTATTCAGTTTTCAAATAGGCTGTTATATAAATTCTGATTGACCCAGTTTGTTTCCAGCACTTCACTGTTTTGGGGTTGTGGGGATACAACTGTGGACATAATTTCCTGATGCTCCCGTAACTGCTATGCTTCTTGGGTGAGAAGGCAAGTCCTGAGACAGCAGGGGTGGGGGTACCCTTCAGTGCCTATTCTGCCTTGATTGCACTTGCTTCACAACCCTGCCGCCCACTGCAAGATGTAGGACAAGTGATAATGCCACTGCCGACTCTCGGGCGGCCAGGACACTCGAAAGGGAATATAAACCGAGCTTCAGGAGGTGTGATCTAGCCAGCAAAGACAGTGCTTTGCTTGCTCACTGACTGGTGTGGAGTTTGTCAGCAGCTGGGAATAGAACACCGGACAGAGAATACAATTTGTAGATTGCAGTTTGCAAGCAACATGCTTAGGTTGCCCTGACATCTGGGAAAATCTGCCTTGAAGTGTAAATGAGGTGGTTCCACCATGCTGATAGTGTTAGCCTAGCTAGCCTGCATAGCATAACCGCTTCTTTCACAGCTCTTTGTAAAGCATTGTGACATTATTGGGGCTGGAATGGTGGAGCAGAATTATTACCCAGCATGTGCGAATGACCTTAATCGAGAGCCGAGGATCTCACAATATTGCAGCACAGTCACGCCATTGGGTTCAATAGATAATGATCTGTCCAGCACGAATTTTGGTGTAATGGCCCTGTAATGATCCTGCCTCGGAAAGGTGCTGAAATCTTCATGCTGTCCCTTTAAGAGCAGGGTTGACCTCTGTGCCGATTTAAATTTTTCTTTGTGTTGATTTTGTTTGTTACAGTAAACATGAGTACTTTCATTTAGAAATGTGTTCTTGAAGCCCGGCTGTACCTCCTCTGATATGAAGCGACCTCAGGCTCCTTTTGCCTTCCCACCTGCCCCATCAATCAACCCAGTACTGACCCAGAGTCAAACAAGGTAATTCTTTGGAATGTGTTTGTTGCCTTTCCGCAGCAAGTGAGGCTCAGTGTTTCAGTGATGTATTGGCCGTCATGCACTGTTGTGTCTCTGATTCTCCCAAAGAAGGTCTATCCACATTCAAGTGAAGCTTGCTTTGATTTTAAATTGACCGAGTCAGCTTTCAGACTAAACCACTTAAGAGGGCTGCGGCCCAATTAGTTCCCCCTCAGATGTGTTTTTCTTCTCAGAAGCTGGCACAGCGCAGCAAGAAAGTGTACAAAGTATTCCGAGAGATGGGAGGAAAATTACAACCTCTTACCAAATCTCTCAAAGTGCTATTGAGTTAACCATCTGTAGATAATAATGGTAATAGAGGTTTGTGGACTTTTTAAAATTGCAAGCTCCTTTTAACTCAGACTTTCTGATGTCTGTAATGTAAAGGGCTATTATTTAAAGGAAAGAGTTCATTCCATTTAGAACCATAGAAAGGTTATGGCACAGAAAGAGACCATTCAGCCCATCATGTCCACGCCAGCTGGTAAAGGGTTTAGCACATTGGGCTAAATCGCTGGCTTTTAAAGCAGGCAAGCAGCACGATTCAATTCCCGTACCAGCCTCCCCGGACAGGCGCCGGAATGTGGAGAACTAGGGGCTTTTCACAGTAACTTCATTGAAGCCTACTCATGACAATAAGCGATTTTCATTTCATTTCATTTAATTCTATTCCCCCTATCGGTAGCCATGCAGGTTACAGCACTTCGGCTTAAATGAGTTAAAAGTTTCTGCCTCAACCACCAAATCAAGCAGCGAATTCCAGATACCTACCTCCCACTGGGTGAAAAAACTTCTCCTAAGCTTCCCGCTAATGCTTCACCAATCACCTTAACTTTGTGTCCCCTGGTGATTGAACTCTCTGTTCGGGGAAACACGTCTTCCCTGTCCACTCTATCTAGGTCCCTTATAATTGTGTACACCTCAATTAAGTCTCCCTGCCTTTGTGTACTTTTAATCTTGCTGTGGTATATAGTTCCAGTTCCCGGTATTTCCTCCAGCACCTTCTCCAATTGACCCTTTGTTTACTAGACTAATAACCTGCAATGGGCGGGTTGTCTTATGAGGGAAGGTTGGTTAGGCCGGGCTTGTATTGGCTGGTGTTTATAAGAATAAGAGGCAACTTGATTGAAGCATACAAGATCCAAGGGAAACTTGACAGGGGAGAGGATGTTTCCTCCTGTGGGAGAATCTAGAACCACGGGTCCCTGTTTAAAAAATAAGGGCTCGCCCATTTAAAACTGAGATGAGAAGTCTTTGGAACTCTCTTCCCGACCTTCCCGAACAAATGGTGGAAACAGAGACTTAGAATATTTTTAAGGCAGAAATAGATAGATGGGTTATCAGGGGTGGGTGGGAGCAGCAGAGCAGACTCAGTCCTACTTCTCCTCATTCATATGTTTACATATTCTATGTGTCTGAGCATTGAGAAGTATGAATGTTTACTTACCTGTGACTGGCAGTGATTGTTGCCAAGACTGTCGTTGATCGACATTCAGTGGATGGTGATCTGGAGCCATGGCCATTCTTTTCCTCTGCCTAGCCCAGCTGGGATGCTACAGTTGACCATAGTGCCTTTAAAACAGAAAGAAGGGGAGGATGAAATAAGAATCTATGCCACTAGAGGAAAATCAAGGTGTGGAAGCCAGTGGACAATAGGGTAGGGAATTGGCTGTGAAGCCTCCTGTAGGCGAATAGCATGCTGACACTCACTGTCTCGACTCCCTCACAAAACAAAATACCATAGGTTGGTCATTGGTTGTGGAACTGTACCTGATGAGAATCAGTGGTCTTTGAGACAGGAAAGAGGACTGACAGAAGAAAGATCAGTATAATTTTTGATTGGTTGATTTAAAAAAAAACAATGAAGGTTCGATCCCGGGTCATTGTCCGTGTGGAATTTGTACATTCTCCACGTGTTTGCGTGGGTTTCGCCCCCACAACCCAAAAGATGTGCCATGTAGGTGGATTGGTCATGCTAAATTGCCCCTTAATTAGAAAAAAAAAATTGGGTGCTCTAACTTATATAAAAAAAAAGACTCCTCTTGGCCTGCTGATCAGGAAGGAATCAACAACTGCCGGTTAGGATTCTTCCCCTACTCTCCTCCACCTTGGCCAATCTGGCCTCCACCCTGTGCTGCCTTTCCAGCCTTCTGAGCCTTCTACTAACTATGTAAGAAATAACCAACCCCCCTCCCCCCCGAGCATAAGCCTCGCAGCTCTCCCACAAAACAGAGGGGGTCACACCAGAAGGGGAATTGGGGCAGCACGGTAGCACAGTGGTCAACACTGTGGCTTCACAGCTCCCAGGTACCGGGTTCGATTCCCGGCTTGGGCCATTGTCTGTGCGGAGTCTGCACATTCTCCCCCGTGTCTGCGTGGGTTTCCTCCGGGTGCTCCGGTTTCCTTCCACAATCCAAAGACGTGCAGGTTAGGTGGATTGGCCACACTATATTGCCCTTCGTGTCCAAAAAGGTTAGGAGGGGTTATTGGGTTACGGGGATAGGGTGGAAGTGAGGGCTCAAGTTGGTTGGCAGACTCGATGGGCCGAATGGCCTCCTTCTGCACTGTATGTTCAATGATCTAGAGGTCCTGGACAGTTGAAGCCTTCAACTGATCTGAAAAAGTAGAAAATCTGATGACCTATGTCATACCCAAAGGGGAACATTGGAAGGCACACCCCCCCCCCCCCGATTGAAAAGTGGTGGGTGATATAACAACAACTTATATTTCTATCACATCTTTAACATAATGAAATGTCTCAAGATGCTTCACAGGGGCATGATAAAACAAGTCTGGCACTGAGCAACATAATCTGACATTAGGTCAGATGGTCAAAAACTTGGTCACAAAAGGTAGATTTTAAGAAGTGCATAAAAGGAGGATAGTGAGGTTGAGAGGCAGAGTGGTGCGGGGGTGGGTGGGTGTGGGCGGAATTTCAGAGCTTTAGGGCTAAGGGAACTGAAGGCATGGTCTCCAATGGTGTGGTGTTTAAAATTGAGGATGCACAAGAGAGCAGAATTAGAGGAGCACACATATCACCGAGCTCTGAGCCTGGAGGAGACTATAGGGCTATGGAGGGGGGAAGCCACGGCGGAATTTGAAAACAAGAATGTGAATTTTAATATCACAAGGTTGCTTGACCGCAGAGACTGTGTAGGTCAGTGAGCACAGGGGTGATAGGGGAACAGGACTTGGTATGAAGCGAATCATGGGCATTAGAGCTTTAAATGATCTGAATTTTACAGAGGGTAAAATGTGGGAGACCAACCAGAAGTATGTTGGAAAGGTTGAGTCTAGAGGTAAAAAAGGCATCAATGAGGTTTTCAACAGCAGGTCAGCCGAGACGGGAATAAAGTCGGGCAAAATTACTGACAAGGGAATAGATATCTGAGCGATGGTAAGAATATGCCATCAGAATCTCATCTCTGGGTCAAATGTGTTACCAAGATTACAAACAGACTGGCTTCACCTGATTCAGTTGTCAAGTAGAGGATGGCTGGCAAGCCATGATCTACAGACTCTGCCACATGCTGGGCAGGTGGTGTTTAAAGAGTAGTTTGGAGGTTTTTGCACTCCCTCCAGTCTCAACTTCATCTCTGCATGTTTTTGACAAAGTCTTTCAATGTCTTCGGTGCCTTCCTGGATGAGCTTTCTCCAATATGGTTGGTCACAAACCAGTGCCTCCCAGGAGTTTGCGGGGATGTTTGCTCTCTTCCTCTTCTGGTATCTTGGTAGGGATGTGATCAAAGCATCCCTGAGGCCAAGTATAGATTTTGGAGGATACTACGGTTATGTTGTGGTGATATTGGCAATGGTATTAAATAGGAAATTAGAAATTCATGTGATAAAAGAATATCTGTAATTAAAAGTTACTTTAATCTGTACATAGACTGGGCAAATTAAATTAGTAATAATAGAGAAGAGGATTTCCTGGAGTGTGTATGGGGTGGTTTTCTGGACCAATACATTGGAGAACCAACTAGAGAACAGGCCAACCTCGACTGCTAATTGTGTAATCATAGAATTTACATTGCAGAAGGAGGTCATTCGGCCCATCGAGTCTGCACCGGCTCTTGGAAAGAGCACCCTACCCAAGGTCAACACCTCCACCTTATCCCCATAACCCAGTAACCCCACCCAACACTAAGGGCGATTTTGGACACTAAGGACAATTTATCATGGCCAATCCACCTAAACTGTACATCTTTGGACTGTGGGAGGAAACCGGAGCACCCGGAGGAAACCCATGCACACACGGGGAGGATGTGCAGACTCCGCACAGACAGTGAACCAAGCCGGAATCGAATCTGGGACCCTGGAGCTGTGAAGCAATTGTGCTATCCACAATGCTACCGTGCTGCCCATGAGAAAATAATGGTTGGTAGTCTAGTTGTGCGAGGCGCCGTGGGGCTGAGTGACCATAATATGATCGAATTCTTTATCCAGATAGAGAATGACATAGTTGATTTGTGACTAGGGTCCTGAATCTTACTAAAGGAACCTACGATGATATGAGGCATGAGTTGGCTATGATGGATTGAGGACCATTACTTAAAGGGATGATGGTGGATAGGCAATGGCAAACATTCAAAGAGCACATGGGTGTACTGCAACAATTGTTTATTCCTGTCTGGCTCAGAAGTAAAACTAGAAATGTATCCAAACAATGGCTTAAAGGAAATCAGAGATAGTATTAGATCCAAGGAAGAGGCATACAAATTGGCCAGAAAAAACAACAGACATGAGGCGTGGGAGCAGTTTAGAATTCAGCAAAGGAGGATCAAGGGTGATGCAGTGGCACAGTGGTTAGTGCAGCTGCCTCACAGCACCAGGGTCCAGGGTTCAGTTCTGGCCTTGGGTGACTGTCTGTGTGGAGTTTGTACACTTTCCCGTGTCTGTGTGGGTTTCCTCCGGGTGCTCCGATTTCCTCCCACAATCCAAAGATATGCAGAAGATTCCAAAAAATTGGCCATGCTAAATTTCCCCTTAATGTCCAAAAGGTTTGATGAGGTTATGGGGATAGGGAGGGGGCATGTGCTAGATAGCATGCTCTTTTGGAGGGGAAGTGCAGACTTGATGGGCTGAATGGTCTCCTACTCCGTAGGGTTTCTATAATTCTATGATTCGATAAGACATGGAGAATAGAGTATGAGAGTAAACTTGCGAGGAACATTAGAACTAACTGTAAGGGCCTTGCACAAATAGATTGCCAATTACTCCTTCTTATCACACAATGCCCAGTCTAGGATGGCCTCTTCTCCTACCTGGTTCCTCAAAGTATTGATCTAGAAACTCATCCCGGAACAACTCCTCTCCAGTGTTGTCACAAATTTGTGAAGAGAGAAAAATTGGTGAAGACAAATGTAGGTCCTCACAGCCAGCAAGCGGGAATCTATAATGGGGAACAAAGAAATGGCTGACCAATTGAATACATTCTTTGGTTCTGTCTTCACAAAGGAGGGAAAAAATAACATACCGGAAATGTTGGGGAATAAGAGGGAGGAACTGAAAGAAATCGGTATTAGTAGGGAAATAGTGTTGAGAAAATTGAGGGGATGGATGCACAGAGTGGCACTCCCAAATCCTTCCGAGTTGATGCACAACAATCCCCTTCCCCACAGATACACAGAGGTCCCCTCTCAAACGCCCACAGCAGATGCATGGAAATCTCTCCCAACAGATATAAAAGAGGTCCTCCCACATACCTCCCAGTAGGTGCATCGAAGAATCTCTTCCAAGTTCATCTCGGAAACTGTAGAGTATTCTCCTGAGTAACTTCCAACAGATGTATGAAGGAATGCATTCCTTCATGAATGAGCATTCAAGATGCACTCTGCTCAACAGCAGGGAGGGGGGGGGGGGGGGGGGTGCATGTGTGAGTGGGCAGGTCCTGACTGCATACTATATGAAACAATCCAATGATTTTAATGTTGGTACTTCTATCGAATTCATTGCCATTGAAATTGTTGAAAAGGTGGCTCAACGTTAATGTTCAGGACTGTTCCTTTGGGTGCTGGGATGTGTATTGGTGTATTGGATGTCCTCCGGAGCATTTCCACTCTTAGTACATGTCCCTGTGCTCACAAACGATGATAAAAACAGGCCACATGAGGAGCTCGCTCAGCGAGAATCGAAGTAACATCCTGTTTACTCTGTCTTTAAATTCACTGCAAGGCATATGTTGGATAGTACTTGTAAAAGGATAATTAACTGTGTGCAAACTAGTTCCTTCAAAATATCTTACAACGTACCATCTGAGTTTTAAAAAGGCCAGATTCGTGAATTTAAAGATGTGGTTAAAATAATTGTTTTACAGTTTACCATTTGTGCAAATTGAGGTTAAGTAGTACACAGTTTCTGAAATGTTCATTCTTTTGGAGGGTATTGAGTTGGGCTGAATTTTATAATCTCGCCACAGTTTTGTTCCTGCACTGTGCCAGATCAGTGTCCATAATAGAGGAGGCAATATTGGAAGAGGCAGTGATGGAGCATGTGCAGCAATAGAAGGGATGGGTGGGAGATGCAAAAGTGGAGGAGGAAGAATAAACAGTGGCATTGGTGGGGAACAATAATAAAGGCATCGGTAATGACGAGGTGGGGGGGGGGTGCGGGGCGGGGGGCAAATTAGATAGAAAAGAAGGAGATAATTGGTAAACCAGGCATATTTGGAGGGGAAAACCCTTTGGTTTGCATCCACACATAAACTAAAGCAGAGGCACCTTTGTGAAAGGAATAGTGCCAGAAGATTGGCAGACAGCTGTTATTCTTATGGTCAAAAGGGAGAGTAAACAAATCCAGCACCAGTTAGCTTAACATCACAGGTAGGAAAGATAATGAAATCTTTACTCAAAGATGTAATAGAAAAGTACCTCTTTACTTGAAAATATAATAAACAGGAGCCAGCACAGATTTGATAAGATCATCCTTAACTAACTTGAATTCTTTGAGGAAGTGGCAGAAAGAGTAAATGGGCAATGCAATGTACATGATCCATAGAGCTTCAAAAGACTTTTGACATTAATCTCTGTAACAGACTCAACGCAGGAACAATACATTGTGGAATCACAGGAACAGTGACAGAAACTGGACACAAAACTGAGACAGGATTAAAGATAGTTTCTTGGATGAGCAGAAGGTGGGAAATGATGTTCCACAGAGCTCAGTCCTGGGGCAACTGTCACTTGCTATTTACACAAATGATTTGGAAATCTGTGAATGACATCAAACCAGGGGATATAGTTAATACTGAACAAAAATACAAGAAAACATGAACATACTTGCAGAATGAGTGTGCGTGTAAATGGCAAATGAATTTCTGTATATTTAACTGTGAGATGGTACATTTTGTTTAGGGGAATAAGAAGGCCACTTACTGCTTAGAAAATAACAGTCTAAATGAGGGGGGTAGAATGTAAAATAGATCTCCAGGTACAGAGACACAAGTTATTAAAAGTAGCAATACTGCTTAACAAAGCTATTTTAAAAATTGTAAATGAAGCACAAGGTTATTTTTTTGAGAAATAGAACTCAAAAGCAGAACATTTTGTTAAACGAGGAACCTTGGTTAGAGCACATTTAAAATATTGATCACAATAAAAACAAATATGCAAGCTGTGGTGAAAGTTGTCAAAGTGAAGAGGCCAGGGCTGTTTTCTCCAGAAGAGAAGACAGAGGCTCAGATTAAATCACCAAATTGAAATTTATAAAATTGTGAAGGGGTTTGATAGCACGGCCGGGATTCTCCCACGCTGCGCCGGGTCGGAGAATCCCTGGGGGGGGGGGGGGGGCACGGGTATCATGCCCTGCCGCCGGCTTCCCCGTTCTCAGGTGCCCGTGGGATTCCCGCTGCGCCGATCGGGGGTCGTTGACAACAGCCCCCGTAGATTCTCTGGGCCCCGATGAGCCGAGTGGCCGTCGAGTTTGGCCGAGTCCCGCTGGCGTGAGTTACTCAGGTCCCACACAGCGGGACCTGGAAGGTGAGTCTGCGGGCGCCGTCCTGGAGGGGGAGGGGAGGGGGGGGGGGGGGACCGACACCGGTGGGGTGGTCCCTACGGTGGCCTGGCCTGCAATCGGGGCCTACTGATCGGCGGGGGGCTGGTTCCATGGGGGCCTATTTTACTCTGCGCCAGGCTCCTGAGGCGCGGAGAAGGGAACCCTCCGCATTCGTGGAAATACGCTGGCCGTAGCGCACATGCACGGAATTACGCCGGCCATTCCGCGCATGCGCGAACTCGTGCGGGCTGTTCCGCGCGGGCTGAAGCTGTGGGAAACACTCCGGCGCCACCTTAGACTCCTAGGAAGGGGAGAATTCCTCACTTTCGGGGACCGTTGATGCCGGAATAGTTGGTGCCGCTTTTCATGTCGGCATGGGGACATAGCCCCATTATTAGAGAATCCCGCCCCACAGGTCTGGGAAGATGTTTCCATACCGTGTGGCCACAAGTATAAAATAACAAATCCAATAAGGAATTCAGGAGACGTTTCACTCCGGAATGTGGTTAGAACGTAGAAATCAAAAGGAGGCAGAGTGGGTGGAGGGTAGCGACAGGGAGAGTGGGTGGCGGGGGTGTTGGTTATTTATTTGTCATGTGATTTCCTGTTTGTTCTCCTGTTGGTTTTGGTTGTGTTTGATGTATATTGATATAAATGCCTTAATAAAAATAATTATAGAATGTAGAAATCGCTGCAGAGGGAATGGTTGAGGTAAATCATTGAAGAGAAAGTTAGATAAGCATATGTGGGAGAAAGGAATAGAAAGATGGTGTTTGAGTGAGATGACCTCTAGTGGGAGGAGCATAAAGACCGTTGGGCAGAATGGCCTATATTTGTATTATAAATTATATGTAATTCTACATATTTGAAGGAGTAATAAAAGGTCAGTGAAGGAGGGGATCAGTAATGAAGACAGGCAGTATTGGGAAATAATGGAGAAGAATAATATTGCAGGGACAGGAATAAATGAAGACCAATGGTGCAGGAATAATACAGTAAGAAGTCTTACAACACCAGGTTAAAGTCCAACAGGTTTGTTTCAAACACGAGCTTTCGGAGCACGGCTCCTTCTTCAGGTGAATGGAAAGGCTTGTTCCAGAAATGTTTATATAGACACAGTCAGAGATGCCCTGGAATGCGAGCACCTGCAGGCAATCAAATCATCAAAGATGCAGAGAGAGAGGTAACTCCAGGTTAAAGAGGTGTGAATTGTCCCAAGCCAGTTCAGTCGGTAGGCCTCTGCAAGTCCAGGCTTGTTGGTGGGGGCCGAATGTAATGCGACATGAATCCCAGATCCCGGTTGAGTCCGCATTCATGCGTGCGGAACTTAGCTATAAGTTTTTGCTCAGCAATTTTGCGTTGTCGCGTCTCCTGAAGGCCTCCTTGTAGAATGCTGACCCGGAGATCAGAGGCTGAATGTCCTTGACTGCTGAAGTGTTCCCCAACTGGAAGGGAACAGTCCTGCCTGTTGATAGTCGCACGATGCCCGTTTATTCGTTGTCGCAGTGTCTGCATGGTCTCGCCAATGTACCACGCTTCGGGACATCCTTTCCTGCAGCGTATGAGGTAGACTACATTGGTCGAGTCGCACGAGTATGCGCCGCGTACCTGGTGGGTGGTGTTTCCACGTGTAATGGTGGTGTCCATGTCGATGATCTGGCATGTCTTGCAGGAATAATAGATCGAGCAGTACCAGGCAGAAACTCTAATGAAGGGGGCAGTAATGATGGGGGCAATAATTAAAGGGCGAGTAATTCTTACTTTGGTGATGGAGGGGGCAATAGTGAAAGGAAGCAACGACAGAGGACGGACCAAATGAAATGTGAGCTTTCATTTCCCTTGGGCGAGATTACCTAGTCTCGCGCGGCATGTTTCTTGGCGCGGGGTCTTGTGATCCTGCTGCTGTCAATGGAATTTCCCACTGAATCCACTCCACGCTGCCGGGAAACCCGTGGCAGGGTTGCATGGTCGGCAGCACTGGAAAATCCCACCGGTGTGAACAGCCGGACGATCTCGCTCCTTGTATATGTGGTGTGGATAATGTTTAACACCATGTAGAGACCTGGAAAAAGCAACCAGGATGCGAAAGAGTTAATCCTTAACGCAGTTTTAAAAGCTTCTTGACATGTAATGAGTTTGTAGGAACTGCTCTGTAATGCCAAAAACAGTCGGGCTGCACTTCTGTAAGGATGCCAATTGGGTTGCTACATGCTCTTTCATGTTTCCACAGTGATAAAATGTTTCATTGCTGTGAACCAACTTTGCCTGATACAATTTTAAAGAGTATTTATTTTTAATTTTAAAGAGGTTTTAAGAAGTTTGTGCATTGGCGCACAGTCTGTGAAATTATTGTGCATGTTGATCACAATGTGTGCTTGTGGAAGAATACATGGTACAGTGGTGTATATTCTGAGGATGATACATTTGTAAGAGTTAGGGCAATTTATTCAGTCTTC
The DNA here is from genome assembly GCF_902713615.1 of Scyliorhinus canicula. Lineage (NCBI taxonomy): Eukaryota > Metazoa > Chordata > Chondrichthyes > Carcharhiniformes > Scyliorhinidae > Scyliorhinus > Scyliorhinus canicula. Next base: position 125,996,032 of record NC_052154.1, on the reverse strand, counting down.
ATTTGAGTTATCGCAGAGTAAAGAGTTTTGCGACCCTGTCCCTGTCTCCAGGTGAGTCATCACCCTGCTCTCCACTCTGGGTAATCAGTGACCCGCTCCACCAAACCCCCACCCCCCACCCTGGTTTCCATAATTTTGTGCCCTAACATGGCTCTGGTTAGGTGCCCATCATGGTTAATTTGAGGTAAGTGGATCTGTTGGTTTATTTTGCTTTTCTTTCCTTTATTCTCTATTTTTCTGTCAAGAGGAAACAAGAGTCTCCTTTGTTACTGGATTATTGTTGTTTTTTCCCAAAAACAGGGTTTCATGAAGGGGAAATCGTGGGCGGGATTCTCCGTATCAGAGACTAAGCGCTGATGGCGGGATTGAATTGCGGGTGCCCCTGGAACCAACCTCCCCCACACCAACCACCTGACTCTCTCTTCCACAACCCCCACAAGGCTGGGTGAGGGTGAACTACTCCCCAGGCCGTCCAGGATAAGGCACCAAAATTGTGGCCCAGGCACCAAGCCCTGTCCTACACACTCCCAAAAGCCATACTGCCCGGCATGGCCGAGTGCATGCACACAAATGCCACCGGCTGTGGACCCCTGTGCTGCCCACATCAGAGTATCTCACTGTGCATTATCTGTCCCCCCAGGAGAAGGTGGCCGACAACGGTAGGGAGAGAGAAGGTCAAAGGTGGCTCGCTAGACTTTTGGTCCCTCACCACAGCAGAGCAGACGGTGTTGGACTTGGTCGACGGGGTTGAAGAGCGGGCAGTCGCCGAGGAGGAGGCCAGCATCATAGATGCAAGTGAGCCCCCAATGAAATGCGATGTCCCAATGGCACATGTGTTGCCACCCCTCCCCGCACCTCTCCCCCTCCCCAAACCCACAACAGGCTTATCCACGATCTAACCATGCGCCTTGTCTTTTGTCGTGTTCAATCACCTGCTGATGAGGCGGGTCCATCTGGGGTCCCTCGCCCTCGGTCTCAATCCCGAGACTCACCCAGCATTGAGATGGGACCTACTGGTGACCTGTGTCCCCTCGCTATAACCAGGAGCACATGTCCAGCAATGACACTGACTTCTCGTCATTTCTATCACTGACACGCTCCACCATCCCAGAGACACACGCCTAGGCTGGGCACTTTAGTGAAGAGTCTCCTAGGATAGTATCTTGTGTGCACCACACACATACAGCAGTACATCAGGAGGAGGTTAGAACTCCCAAGGGGTCAAACGGTTGGAAGGCGGTCTGACACAAGGGACCAGCTGCCGTCCAGACAGTTCTTGTGCTTCTGGAACTAGCGGCCCCATATATGTTGGCGATGCAGATACAAAGCCAGGGACTGCATGAGGGATTGTCAGCAACCATCCAGTGCTTGCAGGTGCATTTGCAGGAGTTTAACCACCTGCAGGGACAGGAGGCAGTGCTGATCATGCGTGCTATCCACAGGTGGCATCGGCAGTGAAGGCCTTGCGTTCTAAGGCATCACCATGGTTTAGGATGTCCAAGGCCTGGGGCACAGCATGCTGGCAGTGGCCGAGGCACAGGACAGGGCAGCCACGCCACAGGCAGCCATGTACCAGAGTAACATGGACATTGCAGCGGCCATCTAGTGCTTGGTCCTGTCACACCTGCTCATGGCTGTGGGTGTCGAGGGTATTGGCCTGGCACTCGCTATCCTGAGTCAGTCCCAGAGGGACATGGCACAGTCCCAGAGGAAGGTGGCACAGTCCCTGTGCTCCATGGCCTTGAGCATTGAGACCCTGGTCGAGATGAGGGTGGGCCTCGAGGATTGGCTGCGCCAAGTAGCAGGGGAGACCCTGGAGCTCGCTCCGGCCACACCCCTGTCCCAAGGAGTAGCCTGGGGGCCATTAGACACTCCAGTGAGGAGGAGATGATGGGGCCCATGACCCCCATAGGGGAGATTCTGGAACACTGCAGTATCTCTGAATACCTCCCACCTGCCCCTAATGCATCCGATGGGCAGCGTGCAGAACAGGGTGGGACCTGGAAGACTGCCCGGCCCATTCAGGCCCAATCGCTCCAGTGGACAGCTGCGAAAGGGGACCCAGATTGCAGGTTGAGAAATGCAGCAGGCCGACTCCACTTCCGATATACCATCAGGGCGCCTCACTAGAAGCAGCATTAGGGCACATAAGGTTAGAAAGTTTGACACCAGTTAAGTTGACATGGCTGAAGCACATCTGAAGGATATGAGAGGTGTGGCTGGGAGCAGAGGGTGTGCCGGGGCGGGGCCTGTGTGTGGTCATCATCATCCTTCATCCCAGACCTGCTTGTACTGCCAACCCAGAGCCAGCACCATATCATGAAGCAAGTGGGAAGCATGGAGGGGGGTGTGGACGGGACGTTCGAGTTACCGGTGGACAGGCCCCTTAATTTAGGCATTGTCAAACTCGGGGAGTGACCCGCGGGTGGGTTGCGGGCGGGTGTCGGGAAGGTCGTGGCTCTCCCGGTCGTGCAAATCTGCACACAGCAGCCACATCAGCCGGCTGTTAAATATGGTGGCTGCAAGCGGCCTTCAAAATGGCCACGTACATGAAAAAAAAATGCGGATGCACTGCGCATACGTGCCAGAACATCGGCGCGCATGCACAAAACTATGCAGTGCGGTTGCTTTTTTAAAAAATGGTCGCAGCTTTTTGTTTTACAAGTTTGGTGGGGGGGGTTTATTCATTTTATTCATTTATTTTATTCATTAAATTTTTATTTTTTTCATTTATTTTATTCATTGTATTTTTTTTTTACAAGTTCGTGGGGGGGGGGGGGGGGGTTTAGTTGATAAGATTTTACCAGAAAAAATTGCAGAAGTGTGGACAGATGGAGACTCCATACTTTCCGACACCAGAAGGCTTCACCTTCATCCAACAGGTTCCATTGGAGGAGCGTATACGAGGGCCAAAGGGACCCAAAACCATTTCCTCCATTTTTGTCAGCAGCAAACAAGGTAAGAGAAAATGGTGGGTCGCGAAGGTCGGCTGGTGTGGATCGCGACGGTCGGCCGGCGCCGATCGTGAAGGTCGGCCGGGTTGGGTCCCGAAAGTTGGCCGGTTGGTAAAAATGGGTCCCCGGAAAAAAAGCTTGAAGAACACTGCCTTAATTGATGAATCTGGAGGTGATCAGAATGTCCTGTGTATGTTGGCTCTGGCGCATGCATTGTGCAGCTTCCTGTGGCTTCCTGGGCCCCATGTCCTGCCCATCCTGGCCCTCCACCGCATCTTCCTCACCGGGCGAGGCCTGCTGTTCCTCCTCCTCTTTCAGCATGTCACCCCTCTGCTGTGCACGGCAGGCACAGCAGGCTACCATGATTTGGGTGACCCGCCTGGGGCTGTATTGGAGGCCCTGGCCCCCCCACCCCAGAGTGGTCCAGGCACCTGAACCGCACCTTGAACACACCAATGCACCAACAATCATGCTCCTGGTTACAGCATGGGCGTCGTTGTAGTGTTTCTCCGCATGGGTCGGTGGCATCCGGATAGGCGTCATCAGCTGCCTTCGCAGTGGGTGACCCCTACCGTCCAGGCGCCACCCCTCACCTGGGGTTGCACCTTGAATGTGTCAGGCACTGTCGAGTGTGCCAGGATTATGGCGTTGTGCATGCAGCCTGGATATCGGGTGCAGAAGTACATGATGTTCAGGTTGTTTGTGTGTCGCACACTAGCTTGGAATTGAGGTGCTCCGGAACATGGCATTCCGTTGGGAGCCCAGCGCCAGCCTCTATTTTCAGTTGACCGGCAATTCTCCCCAATTTCGGCGTCGCTGGCTGGAGAATTTTTAAAAATTCGTTCATGCGAATTATTGCCCATCCAACAGCATTTATTGCCCATCCTTAATTGCACCTGAGGGGGGCAGTTAAGAGTCAACCACCTTTCGGTGAGTCTGGAGTCACATGTAGGCCAGACCAGGTAATGATGGCAGATTTCCTTCACTAAAGGACATTAGTGAACCAGATGGGCTTTTACGACAATTGTCAATGGCTTCATGGTCATCATTAGACTTTTAATTCCAGATTTTTATTGAGTTCAAATTTCACCGTCTGCAGTAGCGGGATTTGAACCTGGCTCCCCGGAGCATTACTCTGGATCACTGGTTTCCATGTCCAGTGACAATACTACTATGCCACCGCCTCCTGCCTCATGTCTGACAACTTTACTAGGTTTCTTTGAGGAGATATGAACTAAAGTAGATAGAGAACCAAGCGATGTTGCATTTGTAGATTTTCAAAAGGCATCTGATGAGGTGCCACACAAAAGGCTGCAATGCAAGATAAGAGCCCATGGTTTTGGAGCAGGAAGCAGTGTGAAATGATAAGGGTGGCTTTCTCAGGTTGGAGGGCAGCATCCACAGGAATCAGTGTTGAGACCGATAATCTTCACAATATATATTAATGATTTGGAGGAAGGAACAGATTTTACTGTGGCCAAATCTGGGGGGGTGGTCGGGAAGACGGATTGTAAGAAGGATTTAAATAGTTTACAGCGAGCTATTGGCAGGTTAAGTGAGTGGGCATAAAATTGGCAAATGGAATTTGATGTGGGAAAATGCGAGATTGTTAATTTTGGTAGAAAGAATGAGAAGGTGGATTATTATTTAAATGGAGTGAGACTGCAGAGAGCTGCAGCTCAAAGGGCCTTGAGGGTCCTTGTTCCTGAAACCCAGAAAGCTAGCACACAGGTGCAGAAGGTAATCGGGAAGGATGTTGGAATGGTGCCTTTTATTTCAAGGGGGCTGCAGTATAAAAGTAAAGAGATGTTGCTGCAACTGTACAAGGTACTATTGAGGCCATGTTTGGGATACTGTGTACAATTTTAGTCCCCTTATTGAAGGAAAGATCAATTACTATTAGAAGCAGCACAGAGGAGGTTTATTTGGATGATCCCGGGTATGGAGGGACTACTATATGGGGAAAGATTAAGCAGGGTGGGCGTGTACTCCTTGGGAGCCCAAAAGAATGAGGGTGATATGATTGAAACATAAGGGGCGGCATTCTCCCCTACCCGGTGTGACGGAGGGTGCCGGAGTAGGGGAGTGGCGCCAACCACTCAGGGGTCGTGCCTCCCCAAAGGTGGGGAATTCTCCCCACCTTTGGGGGCTAGCCCCGCGCCGGAGCGGTTGCCACCAGGAGACCGGCGCAAAAAACCGGCGCCCCCGGCAGCGGGGCTGGCCGAAAGGCTTTCGCCGGTCGGTGCATGCGCCGGCAGTGACGTCAGCGGCCAGCTGCCGCTGACGTCACTGCCGGCGCATGCGCGATACGGGGTTCTCTTCCGCTTCCGCCATGGCGGAGGCCGTGGCGGCGCAGAAGGAGAAAGAGTGCAGCCAGGGCACTGGCCCACAGTCTGAGCGGGGGGCCCCGATTGCGGGCCAGGCCACCGTGGGGGCACCCCCCGGGGTCCGATCGCCCCCCGTCCCCCCAGGACCCCGGGGGCCTGCTCGCGCCGCTGAGCCCGCCGTTCCAGAGGTGGTTTAAACCTCGGCGGCGGGAGAGGCCTCCCAGCGGCGGGACTTCGGCCCATCCGGGCCGGAGAATTGCCGCAGGGGCCTCTCCGATCGGAGTGGTGAGATTCCTGCCCCCTCTACTTCCTGGGTGGCGGAGAATCTCCGACCCTGCGTGGGCGGGATTTTAGGCGCCCCCAGGCGATTCTCCGACCCTGCGTGGGGTTGGAAAATTTTGCCCAAGATTCTTTGGGGGTTTGAGGGTAAATGTTGGGGGGGGGAGGGATGTTTCCATTCATGGGAGTGTGTGGGATCAGAGGGTATAGCCACAGAATAAGGAGGTGTTCATTTAAGATGGATTTAAGGAAGAATGTATTCCCTCAAAAAGTGGTGAATCTTTGGAATTCTTCATCCCAAGTAGCTGTGGAGGCTGACCCTTGAACATTTTCACGGCTGAGATTGATAGGTTTTTAATCAGTCGGGGAATCAAGCTTTACAGAGAGAGGGCAGGAAAGTGGACTTTGTGAGTGTTAGTGCAACCATGATCTTATAAATGATGGAGCTGGCATGAAGGGCAGAATGGCCTCCTCCTGTTCCTATTTCTTATGGCCTTAAACAATTGCTGGCACCTGGGACAAGGAGCTCGTCTGCTGATAAACTAGTTGAACTTCCGAATCACAACCAGGCAGAATCCATACTGTTCCCAATGTCCACCCATTCACATCAAAATTGATCGAATTTGGGATGAGATATGATTCTCCTCTGATAGGCTGTTGTGTGGTTTTGACAGGATAAAATTGTGTGCGGGGTTTTCAGATTCCTGTCAGGAAGATTGAACGGGATGCCAAGCTTGGGAACTTTGTATAGCAAGAGACTGAGCGTGTTCAGTAGATAGAGCCACACAAGGCTTTGTTCTGGAACTACCTGCCAAAAACCACAGAGCACCTGTACAAATACTCTCTGAGCTGCATCAGATTTGAAATTAACTTTGGATTTGTTGCCTGTCCTTTTAGTGAATTCCAGACGTGGAGAGGACAAGAAAGATCAAAGATTCACTGAAATGAAAAATTTAAATTTTCTTGTTAAAAGGAGAATGGTGACCAATTGTAGAAATCAAGCAGTGGAGCGCAGTGCTTACAGAAACTAGATTCTTGTTGAGAGTTCCACTTCATAGATATTGACCCTTTGAACCACAATGAGATTTGTTTCCCAGAGTCACTCTCACGTTATCAGAGCAATGTTCTTTGAAGCATCTTTCCCTAATTTTCTCTTCTGATGGTGCTGACTCTCTCCTGGTTCCATGAGTTCCCTTGCTCTGGCAGCCATTAGCAAGGTGAGGGCGAAAGTAATTGGCTGCAGGCTCTTTGACTGTGGAGGCCATCACAGCTAAGCTTAATGCTGCTTATCTTTCCAGCTGGAATCAAATGGGAGGGTGACCAGGAATAGAGCTGAATTTCAGCTCTATTCATCTGTTAAGAGATTGCAACAGAAAATTGTACAAAGATATTTGCTTGTTTTTGAAATGTTCAGTGTCGGTTAAATGCTGACTGACCAGTTGTGTGTTCTCAGCATTTTCAGTTTATATTATTCTTTTATTATTCTAAGTGCTTATGAATTTTTGAAAATGTTGCTGGAATGAGTAGACCGCTGAGGGTGCCAACCATAAGTTGTAAGTTAATGGGATTTAAGGATTCAATTTCCCTCACTGTCCACATCCCTTCTGTCTCTTCACTGAGTTCATTTCGGTGGCATCATCACCTTGTTATTTGGCTTCTGAATGTCGATACATTCAGACCTTTGCTCACACCTTTCATGAACTCGGCATGGCGGCTGCGGACTCAGTCCAGGGCCGCCACAGTCAGCGTAGGCCGATTGGTGGGTGGGTGGGGGGCTTCATTCAGGGCTGGGGGTGGTCCGAGGCTCGCAAGTGGCCGATGGGTGGCACTACTTGGCGGTCCAGGTCCGCAGGCTGAGTCCGCCATGGAGCACGGCACGGCCTCTGAACCGGAAGTGCTGGGGTCTGTACCAGCAGCTAGAGCTGCGAGCTCTTAGGCTGCCTCCCTGCTCGCCCCCAGGAAAACGGGCAATCGGTGGTCATTTGATGTGGTTGTCCTGGCGTAAAACACCACCGTTTTCACGCCGGCGTGGCGACTTAGTCTCCAAAACGGAGAATCCAGCCCAAGATCTGACTCCTGTCAGACCCATGCAGAAACTCTGGTTGTGTGTCTTCAGAAGCTGTTTTCTGCTGGCTTGTTTCAGCTCTCGTTTGTTGTCAGACAAGTCTCCACTGCTTTAAATATCGTTTATTCTCTTTTATTCAACCTACAGTGAGAAAAAAAATGCTTATTTGTGTTCTCAGCTGCAGCCAGAACTGAACTGAACTGAGATGATTTCTCCAAAAGCTTGATGCCTTAGATCCACCCATCAATTGCATCATCTCACCAAGCTGAAAACGAATTAGCTCCTCTTAATCAAAACAAAATTGCATTAGCCCAAGCTCCGGCTCCCAAAAACATTGTTGTCTTTTAACCTAAGTATCTTTTAAAACATGATTTCAACAGTCAAACACACAAATCCAAGCTTTTAACACTTACTTCCTGAAATTCATCACATAGTTCTTTTCTGAAAGAATGTCTGGATCTACTACTGCACCTTTCCATTAACTTGAAATGTATGAAGTTAAAAGCAGTCCTGAAAGTACCCCGTTCCCTTCCACAGTCCCTCACTTTTACTTGTCTTTCAATTGATTGCAAATCTCTTTAATATTTTACAACACTGAAATGTCCAATGGATATTTGGCAATAATGCAGCAGTGTAATTTTCCATTCCTCACTGCAGCATTCTGATGTTGACAGTGTTCATATATTACCAATACATCATCACCTCTCACTTCGATATAGCCTTATTTCTCACTGCAACATCCCCACACACATCACTGTAACACCGATACACCATCACTTCTCACCCAAAGACTTGCATATTCCCATGCTCCTTACTGTACCACCTGCACATCTCACAATCTTTGCTGTTATGCCTGCACATATCTTTGGGTAATGAGTTAGCTTTCTGTGAGATATACGGAGCTTCTTTTGTGCTTTTCCATGAGACTGCAACAAAACATATTTGCCTGTAAAAACATTTCAGTATGGATCCGTGATGGAATGCTTTGCTCGCGCACAGTGGCAATCATGCCTTCTAGGTTAGAGATTAACGCAGTGATAGTTTTGGATGCTGTGATGTTTGACCTTCTGTGCTATCTACTGTTGCCTGCTGATGAATTGCCTTGTCCTCTTGGTCTTGTATGTGTTCCCTGCAGGCAAATAATTAGTGATTTAGATCCAGGCAGGAAGAAATGGTCCATGAGAAGAAGAGAAATTTCGCTTGTATATTTTGGTATATAGACAAAGTCTAAAACAGGGAGTTTAAATTAGGTTTAATGGACTGTAAATTCACAGGCAGAGGTTTTAAAACAACAATTTTACTTGTTATTAATTCTCCAACACAAATTAAACTCTGAAGGAATGAGAGCCAGCATGGTTTTTAGTGTTTTGAATGATCGTACTGCTAAAAACCTGAATACACCAGCCCTAACCTTTTTCTGCCTTATTTCAAGGTAGCTAGTGGCTGAGTATTGAAACTTTACATTCTTATGTGGATTTCAACATCAGTGAGGCAGAAAAAATCTTCAGTTTGTACCTGGGCAAGATAAATCAAACAGCAACATCTGACTTTGTCTTTCACTTTGCACGTGCAGGCCCGGAATGTTGCTGTTCAATTTACTTCATTATAACGGGAGAGGACATGGAACTACATTGCTACTTTTAAATGCAAAACATCGGCCAACGCATACAAATGTGAGGATATCCATTTTGGTAGGAATAACAGCAAAAGTGATTATTATCTAAATGATAAAATATTAAAACATGCTGCTGTGCAGAGGGACCTGGGTGTCCTAGTGCATGAGTTGCAAAAAATTGGGTTACAGGTGCAAGAGGTGATTAAGAAAGCGAATGGAGTTTTGTCCTTCATTGCTAGGGGTGGGGGGGGGGGGGAGTTAAAGACTAGGGAGGTTATGCTGTATAAGGTGCTGGTGAGGCCACATCTGGAATATTGTGTTCAGTTTTGGTCTCCTTATTTGAGAAAGGATTTACTGGCGCTGGAGGGTGTGCAGAGGAGATTCACTAGGTTAATCCCAGAGTTGCGGGGGTTGGATTACGAGGCGAGGTGAAGTAGACTGGGACTATACTCGATGGAATTTAGAAGGATGCAGGGGGGATCTTCTAGAAACATATGAAATTGTGAAGGGAAATTATTTAGGATAGTTGCGGGGAGGTTGTTTCCACTGGTGGGTGAAAGCAGAACTAGGGGGCATAGCCTCAAAATAAGGGGAAGTAGATTTAAGAGCTCAGGAGGAACTTCTTCACCCAAAGGGTTGTGAATCTATGGAATTCCTTGCCCAATGAAGCAGTTGAGGCTCCTTCATTAAATGTTTTCAAGATAAAGATAGATTTTTTTTGAAGAATAAAGGAATAAAGGGTTACGGTGTTCGGGCGGGAAAGTGGAGCTGAGTCCACAAAAGATCAGCCATGATCTCATTGAATGGCGGTGCTCCTGTTCCTAGTTCTTATGTTCTTATTAGCTTACCTAGGGTGAAACTTTCTCTATGGCTTGACACACAGACTTGAGGCTAGTAAGGTTTGTATGAGGATTGGCACACTGATTTGAATCCAGTCAGGTTTGTATGAGGATTGGCACACTGATTTGAGGCTAGTCAGGTTTGTATGAGGATTGGCACACTGATTTGAAGCCAGTAGGGTCTGTGTGAGGATCAGCACACTGATTTGAAGCCAGTAGGGTTTGTGTGAGGATCGGCACACTGATTTGGAGCTAGTTGGGTTTGCGTGAGGATCGGCACACTGATTTGAATCCAGTCAGGTTTGTATGATGATCGGCACACTGATTTGAGGCTAGTCAGGTTTGTATGAGGATTGGCACACTGATTTGAAGCCAGTAGGGTCTGTGTGAGGATCGGCACACTGATTTGCAGCCAGTAGGGTTTGTGTGAGGATCGGCACACTGGTTTGCAGCCAGTAGGGTTTGTGTGAGGATCGGCACACTGATTTGCAGCCAGTAGGGTTTGTGTGAGGATCGGCACACTGATTTGCAGCCAGTAGGGTTTGTGTGAGGATCGGCACACTGATTTGAGGCTAGTCAGGTTTGTATGAGGATTGGCACACTGATTTGAAGCCAGTAGGGTTTGTGTGAGGATCGGCACACTGATTTGAGGCTAGTCAGGTTTGTATGAGGATTGGCACACTGATTTGAAGCCAGTAGGGTTTGTGTGAGGATCGGCACACTGATTTGGAGCTAGTTGGGTTTGTATGAGGATTGGCACACTGATTTGAAGCCAGTAGGGTTTGTGTGAGGATCGGCACACTGATTTGGAGCTAGTTGGGTTTGTATGAGGATTGGCACACTGATTTGAAGCCAGTAGGGTTTGTGTGAGGATCGGCACACTGATTTGAAGCTAGTTGGGTTTGTATGAGGATCGGCACACTGATTTGAAGCCAGTAGGGTTTGTATGAGGATCGGCACACTGATTTGGAGCTAGTTGGGTTTGTATGAGGATCGGCACACTGATTTGAAGCCAGTAGGGTTTGTAGGAGGGGGGAGTTAAGTTTCCGGTTATCAGGGCCGGGATTCTCCCCTACCCGGCGAGGCGTGGTGTCCAGGCGGGACGGAGTGGCGTGAACCACTCCGGCATCGGGCCTCCCCAAAGGTGCGGAATTCTCCACACCTTTAGGGTCTAGGCCCGCGCCAGAGTGGCTCCCACTCCCCCGGCCGGCGTGAACGGCCTTTGGCGCCCCACCAGGTGGGACCGAAAGGCCTTCGCCGGCCGGCGGAAGTCCGCTCATGCGCCAGTGCGTCAGCGGCTGCTGACATCATACCGGCGCATGCGCAGCGGAGGGCGTTTTTTTCCGCCCCCGCCATGGTGAAGGCCAAGGCGGGGCGGAAGATGGGTGGGCCCCGTTCGCAGGCCAGGCCACCGTGGGGGCACCCCCCAGGGTCAGATAGCCCTGCGCCCCCCCCAGGACCCCGGCACCCGCCGCGCCGCCAATCCCGCCAGCACCAGACGTGCTTTGATTCTAACCGGCGGGAACGGCCTGTCAGCGGCGGGACTTCGGCTCATTGCGGGCCGGAGAATCGCTGCGGGGAGTCCGCCGACCGGCGCAGCGCGATTCCCGCCCCTGCCGATTCCCGTGTGGCAGAGAATTCGGGCCATGACGGGGGCGGGATTGACGCCGGCCCCGGGCGATTCACCGACCCCTCGGGGGGGTTGGAGAATTCTGCCCCGATTCTGGAAAATACCAAAATTAGTTTGGACAATTTTAATCTCTGTTCCTTCTGCATCTCTTTCTTTATGCCTGGACTTTAAATCACTGATAATATTCCATTACCTAGTAACTTGTTTTGTATCTGTAAAATTGTGGGCTGGGGTCCCCAATAAGCAGATTGTCCATGGACAGTTGACAGAAAGGTCTTGCAGAAAGGTTAAGTGGTTACTTATAATGGACAACCCTCTAAAAAGATCCTTAAGCAAGTATACCTGGACATCTTACCCAAGACTTGAAAAGCTGATTTGTAGGATCTACCATGCAAAGCAATTTCCACTGAAGAGCTAGATGGTATGACATCATTTGAAAAACGCTCCCACCAAATAACCACCAAATTTAATGTAGCTCCCTGAATTAACCACCTAACATGCATGCCCCAAAAGACCACCTAATTTACTGTATCTGTCTCAGCGACCATATAATGTGTCTGTCCCAGTGAACCATGTAAGCAACTATCCCATTAAACCACTTAATGTATCTGTCCCAATGAACCACTGAACATATGGAACATAGAACATACAGTGCAGAATGAGGCCATTTGGCCCATCTGCCGTTATGAAAGTTAATGCATTTGATTGATTGATTTATTGCTTGATTGATTTAATTTATTGTCACATGTACCGAAGTACAGTGAAAAGTAGTTTTCTGCGGCTGAGGGAACACACACAGTACATACATAGTTGTGTAGCAATCTGGGATGGCCACTTCCAGAATACAAAATGGATGATCACAATGACTGTAGGGAAATATGGACAATGTTCGGAAAGCAAGCAGGCACAGAGCATGCATGCGTATTGAGAAGGCAACTCCCAGACGAGACTGAAACTGTAGGTCAATTAACATATAGGGAGTACAGTAGAGAACTGAGCATTAGATAGGATGGACATCGAGAGCCTTTTTCCTCGGATGGTGATGTCCAGCACGAGAGGACATAGCTTTAAATTCAGGGGAGATAGATATAGGACAGATGTCAGAGGTAGGTCCTTTACTCAGAGAGTAGTAAGGGCGTGGAATGCCCTGCCTGAAACAGTAGTGGACTCGCCAACACTAAACGCATTCAAATGGTCATCGGACAGGCATATGGACGATAAGGGAATAGTGTAGAGGAACTTTAGAAGGGCTTCACAGGACAGTGCAACATCGTGGGCCGAAGGGCCTGTACTGCGCTGTAATGTTCTATGTTCTATGTTCTATATTGATGGCCCATCTCCAGGAACAAACTGCGTACAGTTCTGGTCGCCTCATTATAGGAAGGACGTGGAAGCCTTGGAACGGGTGCAGAGGAGATTTACCAGGATGTTGCCTGGTATGGAGGGAAAATCTTATGAGGAAAGGCTGATGGACTTGAGGTTGTTTTCGTTAGAGAGAAGAAGGTTAAGAGGTGACTTAATAGAGGCATACAAAATGATCAGAGGGTTAGATAGGGTGGACAGCGAGAGCCTTCTCCCGCGGATGGAGGTGGCTAGCACGAGGGGACATAGCCTTAAATTGAGGGGTAATAGATATAGGACAGAGGTCAGAGGTGGGTTTTTTACGCAAAGAGTGGTGAGGCCGTGGAATGCCCTACCTGCAACAGTAGTGAACTCGCCAACATTGAGGGCATTTAAAAGTTTATTGGATAAGCATATGGATGATAAGGGCATAGTGTAGGTTCGATGGCCTTTAGTTTTTTTCCATGTCGGTGCAACATCGAGGGCCGAAGGACCTGTACTGCGCTGTATCGTTCTATGTTCTAAAGGAATAACATTCAAGTAACCAATGCTATTGCAGACATCCCAGCACCAGAAAAACACAAACAAAGCAAGGCCAATGGCCACTTAGGACAAGTCCAGCCATCAGGGCACCAACCCCTTTATTGGTCAAGATCAATACGAGTGATCAAGATACGGCCCAATTAATCGGGGCCAAGTTCAAGGCCCACCCAAAAGCGCGCGAAGCCCCTTCGGGTATAAGAAGAAACCCCCGAGAGAGAATCGCTCTCTTGGACTCGGCTCTCGAAGCGGAGAGACCCGTCCACCAGAAGCAAGTAAGTCCAAGGTCAAAGCTCGCCATCAGACGGACGACTGTAGCTTTTTTCCTGTTACCTCTTCGAAGCCAACAACCTCAGACCCGAACAATGGCCATTGTTCCTCTGACTGAATGGGCACCCGAAGTTAAGTATAGGCGTTAGCGTTAGAGGTAGTTTAGTTTGTAGTATTTTGTGCATGAGTAGATATTGTGCATGTAAATAAATAGTATTGACTTTGAACTAACTAACTGGTGCATTGGTTCTTTGATCAGTATTCGGGTTTGAACCTTGTGGCGGTATCGAAAGATACCTGATGGCTCAAGAGCAAACATAATTAGGATTAAGAAAGGCGACCATATTGACTGCCATATTTATAACCAGATAAATAGAGCAACCGTAGACAAAAGAATAATCAACAGAGAACATTGACAAACAGTGATTGGTTACAGTGCGGAACAAGGGGCCAAACAAAGCAAATAGATTCAGCAAGAGCAGCATAGGGCATCGTGAATTGTGTTCTTACAGGGAACAGATCAGTCCGAGCGGGAGTCGTTGAGGAGTCTTGTAGCTGTGGGGAAGAAGCTGTTCCTATGTCTGGATGTGAGAGTCAACAGACTTCTGTACCTTCTGCCTGATGGGAGGGTCTGGAAGAAGGCAAAGCCTGGGTGGGAGGGGTCTATGATAATGCTGTCTGCCTTCCTGAGACAGTGGGAGGTGTATCCAGAATCAATGTGGGGGTGGCAGATTTGGGTGATGCGTTGGGCTGAGTTCACCACAGTCTGCAATTTCTTGTGATCTTAGACCAAGCAGTTGCCATATCAGGCAGTGATGCAGACGGATAGGATGCTTTCTATCGCACATCTGTAGACGATTGTGAGAGTTGATGTAGACGTGCCAAATTTCTTTAGCTTCCGCAGGAAGTAGAGACTTTGTTGGGCTTTCTTGACTGTTGCATCAACGTGAGTGGACCAGGACAGACTGTTGGAGATGGTGAACCCCAGGAACTTGAAGCTGTCGACCATCTCCACTTCGGAGCCATTGATAAAGACGGGAGTGTGTGTCATGCTGTGCTTTCTGAAGTCGATGATCAGTTCCTTGGTCTTCCAACATTTAGAGAGAGGTTGTTTTAGGTACATCATGCAACCAAGTGATTTATCTCCCTCCTGTAGTCTGATTCGTTGTTGTTTGAGATACGACCCACCACAGTCGTATCATCCGCAAACTTATAGATTGAGCTGGAGTTAAATCTTGCCCCACAGTCATGTGTGTATAGGGAGTACAGTAGAGGACTGAGACCACATCCTTGTGGGGCTCTGGTGTTGAGGACTATTGTGGAAGAGGTGCTGTTACCTATCATGACAGACTGCGGTCTGTTGGTGAGGAAGTTGAGGATCCAGCTGCACAAGGAGGGGTCAAGTCCAAGATTGCGGAGTTTGGTTATTCGTCTTGTTGGGATAATGGTGTTGAAGGCGGAGCAGTAGTCTATGAGCAGCAGTTTTACATCGGTGTCCTTGTTGTCAAGGTGTTCGAGTGTTGATTGTAGAGCCAGGGAGATAGCATCTGCTGTGGACCGGTTGCGGTGATAGGCAAACCGCAGTGGATCGAGACCGTGTGGGATGCTGGCAGTGATCTGTCTCATGACTAGCCGTTCGAAGCATTGACCACAACGAACTGATGTACCGCAGCACCCACTTTATGCATCTGTTCCAATGAATGTACTGTCCCAACCAATCACGTAATATACTCAAACCAATAAACACCCAATATCTTCATCCTAAACTATTTGAAGTATCCACCCTCACTAACCATGCTCATCCCAAAGAAGCTTGTATAATCCTCCCCCGTACTAACTACTCAAAGTACCTATGCCAACAAATTACTTAACACATTCGCCTCAACTGATTACCGAAGTTAACCACTCTAAATTTTTAACTGTTGAGCTGTTTTTTTAAAGATAGGGAGAGATGGAGTAATTGATCATTTACAACTATTGACTTCAATAAAATCTGATCAGAAGCCCTAAAATGAAAATACTGCAGATGCTGGAGACCTAAAATCAAAATAGAAAATGCTGGAAAAACACAGCTGGAAAAACATGGAGAGAAGCAGAGTTAATGTTTGAGACCAATATGGCTTTCCTTCGGAACAAAAGCAGTTATTTTGGATTCTCTCTACAGATGCTGCCAGGCCTGCTGCGTTTCTGCCCCCCCCCCCCCCCCCCCCCCCCCCCACACACACACACAATTTATATTGATTAGGAATCAGTTGTTTTAAATTACCTGCTGACAGATTAAGGCAGGTTAAGGTCAGTGTAACAGGTTGGAAGTGTAAAAAGCAGTTACATGTAGATGTAATATTTACATGATTGAATGATTGAACCGCATGAGAGCATTAGACTGTGCCTCTTGTTAGCCCCTTCCCTTTGTATAAAAGCAAAATACTGTAAATCTGAAATCACGGGCGGGATTCTCCAATCCCGTGGCAGAGTGTCCACGCCATCGTAAACACCGTCGCGTTTTACGATGGCGTGAACGGGCCGCTCCCATGATTATTTCTGGCCCCTCCAGAATGCCAGCACGGCACTGGAGCAGTTCGCGCCGCTCCAGCTGTAGATCCCAGCGCGAACTGTGCGCCGTGGGAACCGCTCTCACGCAGTTGCGTCGGTGCCAACGAGGACATGCGCAGTAGCACCGGCACCAACGTGCGCATGCACAGTGGCCTCCTTCAACGCGCCGGCCCCGATGCAACATGGCGCAGGACTACAGGGGTCAGTGCGTAGGAAAGGAGGCCCCCAGCCACAGAGGCCGGCCCGCCGATAGGTGGGCCCCGATCGCGGGCCAGGCCACATCGGAGCGCCCCCCCCCCCCACCACAAGGCTGCCACCCAACCCTTACCGCCGAGGTCCCACCGGCCCAGAGCAGGTTAGAATGGCGCCAGTGGAACTTGGCTCTTTTCTTATGGCCACTAGGCCCGTCCGGGCCGGAGAATCGGTGGGCCGGCCGCGTAGAGTGGCCCGCGACCAGCGGCGCGCCAACGTTGTCGCCGCCAATGCTGTCGTGTGCCGGCACGGGGCGGCGTGGTGCGATTCGCGCGGCCCGCCACCGATTCTCCGACGCGGTGCAAATCCCGCCCCACATTTCTACCTCTTCAGCTCTGAAGAAGTCATACAGACTTGAAACATTAACTCATTTTTCCTCTCTTCACAGATGCTAAGAATTTCCAGCATTTTCAGTTTTATTTCATACCCTTCCCTTTCCTGTGTCATGTAACAATTCCCATGTGTTGTAGCTCTGTTACAGTATGCTTGGTATGTTCATCATCCCCTCACACGCTTTTCCAGAGCTATACAGTCACGCTTTAAGAATGCTATCAGTTTACAAAGACCGACTGCTTGTTAAATTGTTGCACAGCATTGAAGGGGGTCATACCAGTGCCTTCAATGTTTAACAAACTCCAATTGTTGACCTTCTGTTGATCAATAATGGGACTGAAGGTTATGAGGGTAATGAAGATAAATGTTCTCCACAACATAAGGCGCACTGTTCCACTGAGACCCTCAGAAAAGCATAGCATGGAAAATTACTCCATAGTTGATTAACCGAGATTATTAAAAAGAGACAGCATCTACAATTTTTGCTCAATTATTTTTCTGGATTGGATATTTGTAGAACCTTCCCCACAGAGTTTAAATAAATTGGGTAGACTTAACTGCACTCACCATCTACATCATACCAAACCAGTCAAGCAGTGATTGATTGGGCAGCGTGGTACAAATCTGCGATGCACTAAATTATGCTGCATCAATTAGAGAATGATTGATGGGCCGGCGAAGACAGAGTTTGATTTTGTGTCTGAATTATACAAAATAGTTAGGCAATGATAGATAAAGCTGCTTTTCTCTCATGCAACCTGTGTCGTGACTAATCTGGACATGCATCATGAGCCTGAATGTAGAGTTTTACTTTCCACTCAACCTGTATCAAACGTGTCCATTATTGAACCATCAAAATGACACAGCACAGATGGGGGCCATTTTGACCATCGAGTACATGCCGACTCGAAGACATCCCAGGTTCCCTTCTAATCCCATCATCCTGCATGTGGACCCTAGCCTTGCGGCTATCTCATCTGCTGGAGTCTTTATATTGGCAATGAGGAGCATTCTGAATGAAGATGTTGTTTTGTTACCTGTGTGGTAGGTAACATATGCTACTCAATCCTTGATTAGTGATGAGGTATTCTGAATCTCGATGAGGAAGATTCAAACTCGTTCAGTAGTAACAGAAGGTTTATTGAATAACTACAACAATATTTACATGAGTTCTTTACTTTAACTTTGATACTAGTGATAAGGTTAACAAGATCTAACTACGGTAACTATACGTAACTCCACGAGCCATCTGAACTAGTCTGCTATTGCTCCGGTCACAATGCACCCAAGAGAGAGAGAGAGACCCAATGTGGTTGCTTTTTATACCCCTGTTGGTCCGGCCCTCTAGTGATCGTGTGGTGCTACTGATTACACATTAACCCCTTGTGTACACATGGAGATCACTGCAGATGTTTAATGATGGAATAATTGGAACCTCTGTGGAAATGGAAGCAGAATTAACTTTGACAGTATTTTGCCTATTTCTTTCCTGACGAGTATTGAAGGCATTATCTGACAGTGAGAGGTGTACGCGGGTGAGGAGGAGTATTAACTTCTCAGACTAAAGGAGTCTAACCAATGGGAGGTGGCTTAATTTACACATGTAACGAATGATGGTCTATGCCAATGTTAATACAGTTTGGTCACACTGCTGATGTTAACAAATGATCCCAGTCCCTTGCAACGGCTGATAAATGGGGTCCTAAGTGTACTTTGAAGACTCAAACAGAATATAAACAGCAGCGCTGTATCACATTGCGCTTTCCACCCAAATCTGAGCCCTTCCATATTATTTTACATGTGTGATCCAGTGTTGCATGAGGCTGCGACAGGATGGAGCTGCTTGGATTAGACAGCATAGAAGACGCTGGCTCGAAGCATGAGGAGCGATGCTGCTGCCTTTGTAGCTTTATGGTAAATTTTAAATGCCTGTGAGCTAAGCAGTTGAGGGAAGGAACTGTTTTTAGAAATGTTTTTTATTTCAAACTTATTCAAACAGTTACAGAACATAAACAATCCGGGGAACATACTCCCCGCCACACAATCTGACAGTTGATATTTCCCCATTTCCACCCCCTCTTTCCTCCCCGCGATGAACAACTCAACAATGTGGCCTTGAACATCCCCCACCTCGCATCAAAGTCCCCCACTGAATCCCTCAATTTGTATTTAATCTTTTCCAGACGGCGAAAGTCGTATAAGTCTCTTAGCCAGGCACTATCCCCGGCGGCGCTGCCGAATGCTATTCCAAAAAGGCCGCGCCATCGGCCTTCCTCCCCTCCATCAGCTCCTGTTTCTCTGATATCCGGTATATCACCACCAAAGAGTCAGGTCCAACACCCCCACGATCTTCGTTAGTGTCATGAACACTCCCGCCCAGTATCATTCTAGCTTCTCGTAACCCCAAAACCTTTGCTCATGATATGCTGGTCACACTCGTCTGCCAATCCCTGAAATAATCCACTCATTCTTGCCCGAGTCATATGCACTCTATATACCACCTTGAACTGTATCAGGTTCATCCTTGCGCACGAGGAGGTCATGTTCACCTGATGTAGCCACACTCCTCCGTTTATCTCCCATCCCAGCTCCCACTCCCACTTCTCCTTAATCTTCACCACTTGCTCGCCTCCCTGCTCTCCCAGCCACCTGTATATATATCCTGCCTTCACTTCCACTTCCGGAAGCAGCAGTTGCTTCAGCAGGGCATACTTCGGTAACTTGAGGAACTCTTTCCAAACTTTCCGCGTAAAGTCCCTTACCTGCAATTATCTAAACTCACTTTCTCTCAGAAGCTCTACCCTCTCCTTCAGCTCCTCTATATTAGCAAACGTCTCTTCCAACCACAGATCCTTCACTTTAACCAGCCCCTCTTCTCTCCATTTCCTGTACATATCAACTGTCCGTCTCTCCCCCCACCCCCCCCCACGGCTCAAAACCTTGGTTTTCACACAATGGCCGTAACACCAACATTCCCTCTATCCTAAAGTGCCTCCTCAACTGGTTCTACACCTTCACTGTGGGTTGCATCACTGGACTCTCCATATACCTCCTATGTGCCAGTGGCAATGCCACCATCACCATGCAAGATTTTTCCTCCATTATAACCCAGTCTGCCCTCTCTCCTTCCCACCACCGCCTCACCTTCTCCACATTCGCAGCCCAGTAATAATGCAGCACGTTTGGCAACCCCAACACCTCCTTCTGCCTCTGTCTCTGTAACTTTTGGCACTTTTCCCACCACACAAACTCTGAAATAATCATACCCAGCTTCTGGAAAAAGGCCTTTGGTACAAAAATCAGAAGCGTCTGGAATTCTGAAGAGGAACCTTGGCAGGACATTCATTTTCACAACTTGGACCTTCCGTGCCAGAGTCAGATGCCGCGTATTCCACATCTTAAGATCCTCCCTAACCTCCTCCACCAGCTTTGTTAAATTACAATTGTGCAGGGATAGAGGGAATGTCGCCCACTCTCCCGTTACCTGGATTCTCAGGTATCTGAACCTGTCTCTGGCTAATTTGAATGGTAGCCCTACTGGGTTGGCTGTCCAACCCAAAACCTGTCTGGGAACACTTCACTTTCCCCCACGTTGAACTTTTATCCCGAGAACGCCCAAAATAGGCCTATAATCCTCCCAATGTTCTCCAGCGTGCCCGACACGTACAGTAACAGATCGTCCGCATCCAGCGTCACCCAGTGCTCCCTGCAACCCCTCCAGATCCCTTGCCACTTTACCGACCCCCTGAGGGCCATTGCTAGGGGCTCTATAGCTAGAACGATCAGCAGTGGTGACAGTGGGCACCCCTGCCTTATTCCCCTGCGTAAACCAAAGCTTTGTGAGCCCATATTGTTGGTCCGTCCATTCGCCACTGGTGCTACATATAACCACCACAAACCTCGGCCCAAGCCAGAACCTTCCCAGGACCTCGAGCAAGGTCGTAATCGGCTGCCTGCTCTTTACGAAGCCTGTCAGGTCCTCCACCACCAACCTGTACACAACCTCCATCCTCCCCACCCAAATAAAGACATATCCCAAACCATAGATCACCTCCTCTGGGGGAAAAAAGCAAAAACACCGCCACAGGCAGCAGAAGGGTTGAGGGGTGGTGTGGAGGGGGCGGCGGGGGGGGGGGGGGGGGGGGGGGGGTGGAAACGGCCGTCCCCTTACAAACGTTTCACCCCTGTTACCCATTGTCAACCCAACAAGAAAAGAAAAAAAAAAAACACCCTCCACCTCCCACTTCAGTTCTCCCCCAGTTTGTGCTCCTTAATTAAGTCATTGGACACTTTTGCGGTCTCAAAGTAGTGTTCCCGGCCCTCATAAGTCACCCATAGTTTTGCTGGGTAGAGCTTCCCAAACCTGTTCCGCCGTTGATTCAGCACCGCCTTGGCCCTGTTGAACCCAGCATGCCATTTTGCCAGTTCTGCTCCAATGTCCTGGCATATTCGGACCTTGTTCCTCTCCCGTTCGCAGTTCCGCTTCTCCTGGGCACACTGCAGAATCTTCTCTTTTTATATGAACTTGTGAAATCTTACAAGCTCCCCAGCTCTTGGCTTCTGTCTTAGAGACCTGTGTGCTCTATCCACCTCCGGGACCTTGTCCAGCATCCCCTCCACCACCAGCCCTGCCAACATCCTTGAGACGTACCTTGTGGCACTCATGCCTTCCATTCTTTCAGGTAGGCCGATGATGTGCAGGTTCTGCCTTCACTATCTCTTCCTTGCTCTTCCACCTTTGCTCTCAGCATCTTGCAAAGATCTCCGAAGAGCCCCTCCTGTGCCGCCACCACCCGATCGCTGTGGTCCTGCATTACCCTCTCCATCTCTCGGATCTGCGACCCCTGTGCCTCCAAACACTTTTCGACCCTTTCCATCAAGCCCTTCAGAGGTGTCACAGCCCCTTCAAGGTTCTTCAATCTTCCCTCCTGCATAGAACATACTACAGCACAGAACAGGCCCTTCAGCCCTCGATGTTGTGCCGAGCTTTGTCTGAAACCAAGATCAAGCTATCCCACTCCCTGTCATTCTGGTGTGCTCCATGTGCCTATCCAATAACCGCTTTAAATTTCCTAAAGTGTCCGACTCCACTATCCCAGAAGACAGACTATTTCACACCTGAACCAATCTCTGAGTAAAGAACCTACCTCGGACTTCCTCCCACTCCGAACCTTATAGTTATGCCCCCTTGTGTAACAGCTACATCCACCCGACAAAATAGTCTCTGAATGTCCACTCCATCGATCCCCCTCATCATCTTATAAACCTCTATTATGTCGCCTCTCATCCTCCTTCGCTCCAAAGAGAAAAGCCCTAGCTCCCTCAACCTTTCCTCACAAGACCTACCCTCCAATCCAGGCAGCATCCTGGTAAATCTCCTTTGCACCCTTTTCAATGCTTCCATATCCTTCCTATAATCTCCTTTGTTGATGGAACTCTTCCCTGATAAAAGCCGTGAACAGTTCCATCTGGGGCTTTCCAACCTGTACGGGCCCTTCCCCCTCCGCCATCTTTCCAATGCTACTGCGCCACAGGTCTCTTCCAACTCCTTGGCCGGGTCTTTCACCATCTTCTATCGGGTTTGGTAACCAGGAGACATACCACTCCCGGGGAGAACTTGTTCTCCGACCTTCAGTTACATATTTCCATCGAAGTTTCTCCTGTTTTCGGGTAAAAGGAGTTGTATTCTACATCTTTGAGCAGGAGCTGCCCTCTGTGCGACCACTCACACCAAGGCCGCAATTGTTATGCTCTTCATTTACCCTCTTCAGAAACCTGTGAGGATTAATAATAATAATCACTTATTGTCACAAGTAGGCTTCAATGAAGTTACTGTGGAATGCCCCTCGTCGCCGCATCTCACAGCGTCTGTTCTGGGAGGCCGGTACAGGAATTGAACCCGCACCGCTGGCCTTGTTCTGCATGACAAGCCAGCTTGGTTTAGTCCACTGTGCTAAACCAGCCCCAGATGTAAATGGAAGGAATAATTACAAATCTTCATAACCTTTCAAAGGGGTGAGTCTACGACATGCTTACGATGTAGAGAAGAATGTGTGTTTAATACAGAAACAAGGGGCTTCAGTATTAATTTCTAGGATATCTATTTAGTCTATGTTAATGATGCAATGAGAATTAGTTTAACTTTACATCAGAGTGATATAAAGAGCAATTATACCCAAGAGGGTAATTTAATTTCACACAAGTCTGCTTCAATGAAGTTACTGTGAAAAGCCCCAAGTCGCCACATTCCGGCACCTGTTCGGGGAGGCCTGTACGGGAATTGAACCCACGCTGCTGGCATTGTTCTGCATTGCAAGCCAGCTATTTAGCCCATTGTGCTAAACCAGCCCCGCTAATGTGATCATGCCTGGTTCTGCTCATATCTAATCATAACTTATCAATCTTATAACATAGCATTATACTGCTGATCTGCTCCTGAAATCTCGTCAATGCATCAGTTCCCTTTTGAAGGTCAGGTGCCCAAAATTTCCCACTATTTGAAATGAGGCCTTAATTACAACTATTGGCAGCACAGTATAATGGTGCTGCTTGGGTGCAGGTCAGATCTTAGCAATGCCACAATTTGTTTGGTGAAATAAACATGAGCCTTAAGCTCTGGAATTCCCACCTTAACCGCCCATCATCTCTGCCACTCTCTTTTTAAAAGAAAGAAGTTTCTTAAAAGTACCTCTCTTGATTAAACTTTTGGTCATCTGTCCTAACGTCTCCTATTGTGGCTTGGTGCCAAATTTTGTTAACACTCCTGTGAAGCAACTTGGAGCACTTTATTATGTTAAAGGCTTAATGCAAGTTATTAGTTGCCATTTCAATTCACCGTCCTTCTCTCACGTCGACATGTCCGTCCTTGACCTGCTACAATGTTCCAGTGAAGCCCAGTGCAAACTAGAGGAACAGCATCTCGTGCTGGATTCTCCGCCTCACCACACCACATTTCTGCCCCGAGCTGCCGGTGGGATTCTCCGTTCCGCCGGCTGGTCAATGGGGTTTCCCAGTGTGAGGCACCATCGGGAAGCCCCTGGGCCCCGGCAAAACAGAGAATCCCACCGGTGGAGAATCCAGCCCCTCCTCTTCCGATTAGGCACGTTACAGCCTTCGAGACTGAGAGGCCAACAACTTCAGACTGTGAACTCCCTCCTCCACCTTTACCCCATTTTTATTTCTATCACCTTATTTTAGTTTCTTCCATTGATCTGTTTTCCCCTCACCATTGTTCCCCTCCCCTCCCCCCACTACACTTGGGCCAATTGATCCTAGTTGCCTGGTACACACTGCTTACCTTTGTTCTGCCATTCACACATTCTAATCTCTTTATGTGCCACTATTTTAGCCTTAATCCCCTCCATTTACCTTCCTTTTCTGTCCTTGCCATATTTGTCTATCTCCTACCCAGGGACAGACCTCCTACCCAGCCCCCCCCCCCCCCCCCCCCCCCATAACAATATAAATCTGACCCCATTTCCAGTTCTCTTTCGCTTTGACAAAGAGTCATCCAGACTCGAATCGTTAGCTCCCTCCTCTCTCCACCGATGCTGTCAGACCTGCTGAGATTATCCAGTATTTTGTGTTTTTGTTTCAGGTTCCAGCATCCGCAGTAATTTGCCTTTATATTTATTCGTGTTGGTATCCCTGCTGCTGTCAATGGATCTGTTACCTTGGGTAGCGGTGCCCTGGGTTACCCCCTCTGGTTCTCTTATACTATTCCTTCTACTCCAGCGCGTCCAGAAATGTTTCTCAGGCCCTGAAACAGTGGTATTCAATCTTGTTGAGCTTTATTCTTCTCGTTAAAGGTTGCCATTGTTGCATTCTTTTGCTTATCAAACCTCCGTACACCATTGTTGATCGCTAGACTTTAGCCAATGCTCCAGCCACTGTCAGCATATTACAATAAATGGGAGAAGTTTAACTTACCATTTTGAACACGGTCAATCTTCTCTGCTGTTTGCAGCAGTTTTAGAATTGATAACACTGACATGCGTCAGCTCGAATGTAGAGTAATTTCACTCTCGGCTCTTAGAGACCTGAGCATTATGCCTTCTTATTGTAAAATATATCCTTCTTGGTTTTATCTGTTGAAACATTGCATGGATCCCTTCAAATTAGTCTGAATTTCGTCTGAAGTGCCTTTTGTCCAATAAATCTGTATGTCTCCACACGGCAAAGTGAGAGAAACATCCTGTGGTGTCGTGACAACGGCAAGTTGTGACTCTGTGAGATCTACCTATAATTCACCAGCTCACTAAAAACATATTGAATTGTTTAAAGTGGACATATTTTCTTTCTTAAAAAAAGTGCAGGTAAAGATACTGGCCAAACATGACAGTTACAAGTCACCTTCTGTCTGGAATTGTCAGTTGACCTTTTCTGGAAGGTTCTATATGGATTGTTTTGCTGACACGTTGCTCACGGAATTCCATACCTGAGTGTTGAGGTCCACTTCGAAAAGGAACTGTGGAAAGAAAAGCATTAAAATTGAAAGGAGCTGGACTGCAACCAATGATAATTCTGTCAATACAATGGGAACTGCTAACCAGCCAGATACCCAGTAGTCATTCAAAATCCTCCTGGAGGATAACATATCCCAATTTCTTGTTGGTTTCCACTATCTTGAAATGTGTCAAACATTTTTGAGATGAAAAATTATAAATGTGATCACAATTTTGTGAAAAAATGATTGCAAGACATGTCAATTAAATTCCTACTTGGAACATAGAGAAAGGAGGTTTAAGAATTATTTTTCCAAGCTAGAAACATGTAAAAGTAAAGTAAAAGTAAAAGTAATCTGGAAACACTGTTAAAGGGAGCAGTAAGGAATCTTGCTCTCGCTCTCTAAATTGATTCCAGCAAGGTGCAGTTACCTGAACTTCAACTCCAGGATTTTAAATTAAACCAGCTAACTTCAAACGACCACAATGTTCAACAAGCTACACTTCATTGACAAGCAAAGCAAATGACTCAGTGTATTATTTTAACTTTTTAATTTGGATTCTTACTTTCCTCCTTCTGAGATCTGCGGGCGTACCTTCGGTCTTTTATTTTTTTCTCTGATTTGGTAACCGACAAACATTTTGACTGAAAAAAAACTTATTTGATTGATTCCTTATTAAAAAGTAAATACATTTGGATTGGAAACGGCTGGTGCAAATGCACACGAGAGGCTTGAGAATCAATGGGCGGGATTCTCCGACCCCCCGCCGGGTCGGAGAATCGCCGGGGGCCGGCGTCAAGCCCGCCCCCGCCGTGTCCCGAAGTCTCCGCCACCAGAGATTCAGCGGGGGCAGGAATCGTGCTGCCCCGGTCACCCCCTCCCTCCCCTCCCCTCCCCCCCCCCCCCCCCCCTCCCCCCCCGGCGATTCTCCAGCCCACGATGGGCCAAAGTCCCACCGCTGTCAAGCCTCTCCTGCCGGCATGGATAAAACCACCTACCTTACCGGCGGGTGCAGGCGGTGCGGGCGAGCTCCGGGGCCCTGGGGGGGGGGTGCGATCTGGCTCCAGGGGGTGCCCCCACGGTGGCCTGGCCCGCAATCGGAGCCTACCGATCGGCGGGCGGGCCTGTGCCATGGGGGCACTCTTTTCCTTCCACCTTCACCATGGCGGAGGCGGAAGTGACCCCCTCCCCTGGCAGGGATGATGTCAACAGCCGCTGACGCTCTGGCGCATGCGCGGACTTCTGCCAGCCAGCGAAGTCCCTTCGTCCCCCGCTGGCATGGCGCCAAAGGCCTCCACGCCAGCCGGCAGAGTGCCAACCACTCAGGCGTGGGCCTAGCCCCTCAATTTATGGGCTTGGCCCCTCTCCGCACCTTTGGGGCGGCCCGACGCCGGAGTGGTTCACGCCACTTCATGACACCGTGACCCCCCACCCCGCTGGGTAGGGGAGAATCCCAGACAATGTCTTTGCAAGCAGATCTCTGATAGATGTGGAGAAGAGATATTTACACATGGCGAAGGAGGCCCAGGATTGTGCACATGTGAAAGATTCCATGCATACTCGTTCGGCATTGAGTTTGAGCTAGTGCTGGATCACAAACTATTAGAGCTGATTTGTTTTCTTAGACCTAGACCATGATGTGGACCTGAGGAAGGAGCTGCGCTCTGAAAGCTAGTGATTCGAAACAAACCTGTTGGACTTGAACCTGGTGTTGTGAGACTTCTTGTGGTACCCAGACCATGGGCAGACTATTACAACTCTTGGTTCTTAGAGACCTGAGCAGTATGTTGTTATGAAGTCTACAACAGCAGAGAAAAGCTTGTTTGCAATGACTGAAATATTTGCAAGGCATGGTTTGCTAGTCACTGCGTATTAGACAACAGGCCACAATTCATTTCACAGATTGTTGCAGATTACATGCAATTCACAGGCATTCACCATCACAGAGTGACCCCTTAATGGCCACAGGTGAAGTGGAAGAGGATTGGTCAGGCTGAGGGCAAAGATGAGAAGGAGGCATTGGCGGCACAGTAGCACAGTTTTTAGCACTGTTTTTTCACAGCACCAGGGACCAGGGATCGATACCCGGCTTGGGTCACTGTCTGTGCGGAGTCTGCACGTTCTCCCTGTGTCTTTGTGGGTTTCCTCTGGGTGCTCCGGTTTCCTCCCACAAGTCCTGAAAGAAGTGATTGTTAGGTGAATTGGACATTCTGAATTCTTCCCTCAGTGTACCCAAACAGGTGCCGGGGTATGGCTCATGGGGATTTTCACAGTAGCTTCATTGCAGTGTATACTTGTGACACTAATAAAGATTATTAATATTATTGCTGTCATATGTGAAAATATTTAGAGCAACTCCATCCACTATAACAAGAAATAACCCAACTGAGGGCTCTATTTGGGCAGAAAATATTGTTATGGGCCAGGGCTTAGAAACTACAAAGTGTATAATGAAGTTCACCTGACCTATAACCTTTATGTTGAATTTGGCTAGGATGAGCACAAGAACCTTCACAAGAATTGTTTTCTCAATTACAAACATAAAGACAACACAACAGCTACAATAATCTATATATATAACACTTATTGAATCTACCCTTAGCTGTTCCAATTCAATAACAAAATCCAATAAACCAAAACCTCTTTCAAGGCATGGCCCAGTACACTGTATTCTCACTTGAATGGGACGGGTCCTTTCACTGAGATTCCGATCCAGTTCCAACCAGCAGATTCAAAACTCCTTCCAGAAAGCAACTCTATCTTAAAAGTTACCAAGGCAGTTTGCCACACCCAATGTGCTTATACACTGGAGCAGCTTTTAAAATGAAAACAGAGAAACACTTCTCTTTCACTCTACAGTCCAAGGCAGCAAAACTGAAACTGAAACAAAAAAAAATTCTCTCACCTGACAGCCACAGCCCAGCTCCTTCCACAAGTGACATCACTGAAGCCATACTATAAATCACATGATAAGAGAACAAACCTTTCTTAAAGGGACACTCACATGACAATATGCACCAAGATATCAGAGCTGAGGGGCATCAGTATTGATCAGGAGGTTAGTGATCATGATGCAGAGAAAAAGGTTGTTGCAAAGTTTTATGGAGACCATAGAAGGGGAGCTAGACAATCTGATGTGATGCTAGATACTGAAGTACTGCTGAGATCGAAGAGTCCAAGAACGATGGAGACACCATTTTACCATCGGTAAGAACTGAAACACTGACTGTGAAGTTGTCAGGAGTACTGAATGACAGATATTCTTAATTTGCCAAAAATGATCATGGTGTCAAGGACACAGCATACAATGAAATAGATATAGGGGCTGGGGCGAAGCTGAGATTCAGTAATCCAGAGGACCAAACCAGTGATGGTAATGCTTCAGACAGCTCACTGTCCAGAGGGAAAAACTTTGGTTCCCGAGAGAATGACAGCATTTACTAATCCTGG
The DNA here is from genome assembly GCF_902713615.1 of Scyliorhinus canicula. NCBI lineage: Eukaryota > Metazoa > Chordata > Chondrichthyes > Carcharhiniformes > Scyliorhinidae > Scyliorhinus > Scyliorhinus canicula. The sequence continues at coordinate 125,967,138 of NC_052154.1, read as the reverse complement.
TACGCAATGACAAGAGACAGCAGACAAGAGGGGCTGGTTTAGCACACGGCTAAATCGCTGGCTTTGAAAGTAGACCAGGGCAGGTCAGCCGCGCGGGTTCAATTCCCGTACCAACCTCCCTGAACAGGCGTCGGAATGTGGCGACTAGGGGCTTTTCACAGTAACTTCATTTGAAGCCTACTTGTGACAATAAGCGATTTTCCTTTCATTTCATTTAAAGCGAAATGAAGATTTTGTTCAATTTAGCAACTTGGACAGGAAATTGGAAATCAGATTGAAGCAATAATTTGTGATTAAAGTTGAAAAACTACAAATGTTGACAGATTGCATACAGAATCACGGTAGCATTGCGGTTAGCACTATGGCTTCACAACACCAGGTTCGATTGCCGGCTTGGGTCATTGTCTGTGCGGAATCTGCACGTTCTCCCCGTGTCTGTGTGGGTTTCCTCCGGGTGCCCCGGTTTCCTCCCACAAGTCCTGAAAGATGTGCTTTTCAGTAATTTGGACATTCTAAATTCTCCCTCTGTGCACCCAAACATTCAATAGAACGTGGCGACTAGGGGCTTTTCACAGTAACTTCATTGCAGTGTTTATGTAAGCCTACTTGTGACAATAAAGATTATTATCACGATTATTATTATGAAGAATCATAGAATTCTACAGCACAGAATGAGGCCATTCAGCCCATCATATCTGCATCAGCACTGGAAAGAGCTACCCAGCTAGTCCCATTCCTCAGCTCTATCTCCGTAGCCCTCTAAATTCATCACTTTCAAATATATATCCAGCTCTCTTTTGAAACCTATGGAATCTGCCTCCACCACTCTCCCAGGCAGCGCTTTCCAAATCCCGAGAACTTTGAGTAAAACTCATCTCACTCCGAGCTCTCTTTCTGATCATCCTGAAATTGTAACCCCTAGTCAGTGACTTATCAACTGGTGGAAACAGAATATCCTTCTTTACCCTGTCAAAATTGTTCATGATATTGAGCACCTCAATAAGGTCACCTCTTAATCTTCTCTGCTCCAAGGAGAACAAGCCCAATTTCTCCAATCTTTCCTTGTATCTAAAATTTCTCATCCTTGGTAGCATTCTAGTAAATCTCTTCTGCACTCTTGCTACGCCTCTAACATCCTGCCTTAAATAAGGTGCCCAGAACTGAACATAATATTACAAAGTGGTCTGACCAATGATTTGTAAAGGTGTAACATCACTTCCTTGCTTTTATACTCTATGCCTCTATCCATCTATCCACCTATCCATCTATTCCTCTATCCATCTATCATCTATATCTATAATCTATCTATCTGTCTATCATCTATCTAGCTATCATCTATCTATCTATTGATGCGTTGTGTATGCTGGGTCTGTGAGGACTGCGTTTACCAGAGCAATGAGCGAGACAGGCGACCAACACTTGTAGAAGTACAACTCTATTTTATTTAACTATGAGCTGTTAAACATACTTGCACTGTGGGTCAACACTTTGTCAGGTTGACTGAAGACCTATGGCTAACCTGACCAGACTATACTGCTAGCACATGGTAGATGTTTGTGCTACTGATTACGGGCTCTGGCTGTCTCAGAGGCTGCATCCCGAATGAGCGGGAAAACAAGACCCCTCTGGCTCCTGTTTGGTGATTGGCTGCTGTGTTCTGTGTGTTGATTGGTCTTTCAGTGTGTCAGTCAGTGTGTATCTATGCACCATCATATACTTGTGTGTATATTATGACATCTCCCCTTTTTGAAAAAAAGTATGCAGACGTGGCAATAAATAGTGTGGTATGTGAATGTTCCTGACTATGTGGCAAATATGTGAGCATATTTACAGGACTATATATAAAATTGCCAACAGATTTACACAGGAAGGTGTCTAGTGCAGATAGACTGTATGTAACATAACACGGAGCATGAATAACAGTATACATACTGTTAAACATGTACAAACTAGCGAACGAATAACCAGGGTGATGAAACAATCAGTCCATGAGTTTACAGAGTTCATAAATTCAGGTAGTTCATAAATTCAGTCTCTGTGGCGGGCGACGAATTCTGGTTGACCGCCTCAAGGGTGGGTCAGGGGCCGCCTGCTCTGGAATGGGCGGGACTGTGCCAGTCGCAGAGGGCGGCAACAGAAGAGGTAGATCTGTGAGCTCTTGGACGGGCCTGTCCTGAGGGTGAGGCAGGGCACCACGATCTGGCGGTGAGCGTGGAAGGAGCCGCAGTGCCCGCCTATTACGGTAAAGAAGAGAGCCATCCTGCAGACGAACCAGGAACGGCCTGGGGGCCACTTGCTTGATCACCACAGCGGCGGCAGACCAGCCACCTTCAGGAAGTTGTACATGAACCTGGTCATCAGGAACGAGAGCAGGGAGATCTGTGGCGCGGGCGTCGTATGCCGATTTGTGTTGGGCCTGAGACAACTGTATTCGATGCAGGACCGGAAGGTTGTTCAAGCCTGGGACGCGTATGGTGGGCACCGTCATTCGTAACATGCGGTTCATTAACAATTGAGCTGGTGACAGGCTAGTGGACAATGGAGCTGACCTGTAGGCAAGTAGTGCGAGGTAAAAGTCGGATCTCGCATCGGCCGCTTTGCACAGGAATCGTTTGAAAATGTGCACCCCCTTCTCAGCTTTGCCATTGGACTGGGGGTAGTGGGGACTGGAGGTGATGTGTGTGAAATTATATCACCGGGCAAAATTGGGCCACTCCTGACTAGTAAAACACGGGCCATTGTCGGACATGACCGTGAGTGGGATGCCATGGCGAGCAAAAGTCTCCTTGCACACACGGATGACCGCTGTCGACATGAGGTCATGTAACCTAACTACCTCTGGGTAGTTAGAGAAGTAATCCACTATGAGGATATAGTCCCGGCCTAGTGCATGGAAAAGATCAATGCCAACCTTGGTCCATGGGGACGACACCAGTTCATGTGGCTGCAAGGTTTCCTTTGGCTGAGCCGGCTGGAACCATTGGCATGTTGGGAAGTTGAGAACGGCGTTGGCGATGTCCTGGTTGATGCCAGGCCAGTACACTGCCTCACAGGCCCGCCGTCGGCACTTCTCCACCCCCAGGTGACCCTCATGGAGCTGCTCAAGGACGAGTTCCCGCATGCTGCGGAATGACGATCCTGTCCAACTTTAGCAGAATTCCATCTACCACTGCCAGGTCATCTTTGATGTTGTAGAATTGCGGGCATTGGCCCTTGAGCCATCTGTCTGTCAGATGGCGCATGACGCGTTGGAGCAGGGGATCATTGGCTGTTTCACGATGAATCTGGATGAGTCGTTCATCTGTGGCGGGCAGGTTAGATGTGCAGAACTCAACATGAGCATCAATTTGGCACACGAAGCCCGATGGCTCGCAGGGCGTAGTGACAGAACGGGAGAGCGCATCGGCGACGATGAGCTCCTTACCCAGGGTGTAGACCAGTTCGAAGTCATACCGCCTGAGTTTAAGGAGGATGTGTTGCAGGTGCGGCGTCATATCATTAAGGTCCTTTTGAATAATGTTGACCAATGGCCTGTGGTCCGTTTCAACCATAAATTTAAGGAGTCCATAGACGTAGTCATGGAATTTAACAAGTCCCGTGAGGAGGCCCAGGCACTCTTTTTCGATTTGCGCATAGCGTTGCTCGGTGGGCGTCATTGCACACGTGCGTATGCGACCGGAGCCCGTGAGGTGGCCTCATCGTGTTGGAGGAGCATTGCTCCAATGCCGGACTGGCTCGCATCAGTGGAGATCTTCGTCTCCTTGGCAGGGTCGAAGAATGCCAATACCGGGGCCTTGGTGAGTTTCGCCCTGAGTTCTCGCCATTCTTGCTCGTGGGCGGGGAGCCATTGGAATTCGGTCATCTTCGTCACCAGATTGCAGAGAGCCGTGGTGTGGGACGCGAGGTTGGGGATGAACTTCCCCAGGAAGTTGACCATGCCCAGGAAGCGGAGGACTGCCTTCTTGTCCTCCGGTTTCTTCATGGCATTGATGGCCGACGCCTTGTCTGCATCCGGCTACACGCCAAAATGTGGTCACCAAGGAATTCTATTTCTGTTTGACCAAAGAAGCATTTGGCTCTGTTGAGGCGGAGGCCACGCTCATGGATTCTCTGGAACACGCATTGGAGGCGATCAATGTGTTCCTGCGGCGTGGTAGACCACACGATGATGTCGTCTACATATACCCGAACCCCTTCGATGCCCTCCATCATTTACTCCATTATTCGGGGGAACACCTCCGAGGCTGAGATGATGTCAAACGGCATTCGGTTGTAACAATACCGGCCAAATGGGGTGTTAAAGGTGCAGAGTTTCCGACTGGATGCGTCAAGTTGTATCTGCCAGAACCCCTTGGATGCGTCCAGCTTTGTGAAATATTTGGTGCAAGCCATCTCGCAGGTATGTTCTTCACGCTTAGGGATAGGGTAGTGTTCCCTCATAATGTTATAGTTCAGGTCCTTGGTGTCGATGCAGATGCATAGTTCTCCGGATGGTTTCTTAACACACACCATGCAGCTGACCCAATCAGTTGGTTCTGTTACTTTAGCTATGACGCCCTGGTCCTGGAAGTCATCCAGCTGCTGCTTGAGGCGGTCCTTGAGGGGCGCCGGTACCCGGTGAGGTGCGTGAACCACAGGCGTGGCATTTCGTTTTAAAATAATTTTGTACGTGTATGGGAGTGTGCCCATGCCCTCTAAGACGGTGTGGTATCGAGTGATGATGTTCTTCAGTTGTGTTTGAAAGTCGGCGTCCGGTGATGCTGAAGCCTCAGCGGGTGACATGGAGTGAACCTTTTGGACGAGATTCAGGATCTTGCATGCCTGAGCACCGAGCAGGGAAGCTTTAGTGGACCCTACAATCTCGAAGGGCAGGGTGGCCTTTAAGGAACGGTGCCACACCAGAAGCTGGCATGAGCCGCTGGCAGCAATGGCATTGCCATTGTAGTTGAGAAGCTGGCAGGCGGATGGCAGGATGGTTGGCTTAACGTGGAGGCTATCGAGGTCAGACCACGCAATGAGGTTGGCTGAAGCGCCGGTGTCCAGCCGGAATCGGATGCGAGATTTGTTGACCTTGAGGGTGGCACACCACTCATTGTCCGGATCAATGCTCATCACTGGGAAGGAATTGGCTTTTTTCTTCTGAAGCACCTTGTGCTTGGTGATGATGCCCACCCGGAATGGGGATTTGAGATCCTCGCTGTCAGGGTTCGAAACAATGTCGGAGTCAGAATCGGTGACCGGTGGTTGGACGGTTCGGACGTCCCTGCGCTGCTGCTGGGAGCAACAGGAGGCAGGTATTTGAGCAGACCTGCACAGGGCTGCGTAGTGCCCAAGTTTGCCACACTGGAGACAGCGTTGAGATTTCACGGGACATTGCCGCTTTAAGTGGGCGGAGCCACAGTTGTTGCACGTCGTGACATCAGAACGCTCAGTGCGCCACCGCGCATGCATGGTGCGGTTGTACATAATGCGCACCTGCGCAGTTGGGTCTTTGGCCTCGCCGTCCCTCGGTCGTTGCGCATGCGCGGGAGCCCAGGAAAAGCGCGCAAAATGGCCGCCCTCATCCAGGCTCAGGCCCTGGAGCTGTTTTACGGCCTGCACCCACTCTGCTTCGTGGGGGCCTTGCCGTGCTGTCTCTGCCGCTTGAATGTGCGAGTATCGGTTAGTGGCGTGCTCATGCAGAACGCAGGCTATAGCGAGGGTCAGCTGTTTAACTTTGAGGAGCTGCTGGCGTAGGGGGTCAGATTGCACACCGAAAATGATCTGGTCGCGGATCGGTGAATCGGAGGTGGAGCTGTAATTGCAGGATTGCGCGAGGATGCGAAGATGGGTGAGGAAAGATTGACAAGGTTCATCCTTACCCTGCAGACGCTGTTGAAAGATGTAACGTTCAAAACTTTTGTTGACTTTGCTATCACAGTGGCTGTCGAATTTGAGCAGGACTGTCTTGAACTTGGACTTGTCCTCACCTTCAGCGAATGTGAGGGAGTTGAAAATATGGATGCCGTGGTCCCTGGCCGTGGAGAGAAAGAGAGCAATCTTCCTGGCGTCTGAGGCAGCTTCCAGATCTGTAGCTTCGAGGTACAGTTGAAACCTTTGTTTAAAAATCTTCCCGTTTGCACCGAAGTTGCCGGTGATGCGGAGCGGCGGGGGAGGCCGGACGCTGTCCATACTACCAGATGGCTGCTTGCTGGTCGAAGGCAGATTATTTGAGGGTAGGTCCATCAAACTCTAACATCACGTACTGGTACCATGATGTGCTGGGTCTGCGAGGACTGCGTTTACCAGAGCAGTGAGAGAGACAGGCTCCCAACACTTGTAGAAGTACAACTCTATTTTATTTAACTATGAGCTGTTAAACATACTTGCACTGTGGGTCGACACTATGTTAGGTTGACTGAAGACCTATGGCTAACCTGACCAGACTATGCTGCAAGCACATGGTAGATGTTCATGCTGCTGATTACGGGCTCTGGCTGTCTCCCGAATGAGTGAGAAAACTCGTGCCCTCTGGCTTTATAGTGGCTGTGTCCTGTCTGGTGATTGGCTGCTGTGTTCTGTGTGTTGATTGGTCTTTTAGTGTGTCAGTAAGTATGTGTCTATGCACCATCATATACGTGTGTGTATATTATGACATCTATCTATCTATCATCTATCTATCTATCTATCATCTATCTATCATCTATCTACCATCTATCTATCTACCATCGATCTATCTACCATCTATCTATCTACCATCTATCTATCTATCATCTATCTATCTATCATTTATCTATCATCTATCAATTATCTATCATCTAGCTGTCATCCATCTATCATCCATCTATCTATCATCTATCTATCATCTAGCTATCATCTATATCAGGGGTGGGCAAACTACGGCCCGCGGGCCGCATGCGGCCCGCCAAAGGTATTTCTGCGGCCCACCAAGTCATTTAAAAAAAAAAAAAAAATTTTTAAATTTTTTTTTTAAAGGTTAATGGGTGGGGGGGCTGTTGGGTTACTTACTGGTATAGGGTGGATACGTTGACTTGAGTAGGGTGATCATTGCTTGGCACAACGTCGAGGGCCGAAGGGCCTGTTCTGTGCTGTACTGTTCTATGTTCTATATGAGGCGCCCAGAATCATAACCGGGTGACGTAATTATTTTACTTAATATACTATGCGGCCCTTTGTGAATTGTGAATTTCTGAATGCGGCCCTTGCACGGAAAAGTTTGCCCACCCCTGATCTATATCATTTATCTATCATTTATCTATCATTTTTCTATCATCTATTATCATCAATCTGTCATCCATCTATCTATCTATCTACCATCTATCTATCTACCAATCTATCTATCATCTATCTATCCCTACACGTTTTATGAGTTGTGATTATTTTTGAAACAAAATGTATGTATGCTGAAACTGCTTTATCCTGAGAGATGTTTGCAAGTACGTGAGAAATCAGTTGAAGTGGATCATCGAGGAGCGTCTAATTACAAGTCGATGATTGATTATCATGAGGGAGGCGCAAGTTGGAAGTCAGAAGTTTAGTTCACACTAGTTGAAGAAACAGAGAAATAGCAGTTTGAGAAAGTGTAACACTGAACAAAAGACTCCAACTATATTGGACTGTGAAGCACTGAACTTGCCTGAAATTAATTTACTCTGAGTTTGGGAAATAATGATTTGTTAAGTTTGTTTGCAAATTTATAGCAGTATTTAGTAAGGGATGGAATCTAAGCTACATAATACTAAGCAGAAAGTCATGAAAGAAAATTTGACTGACATGTAAGTGTCTCACTCAAATTTGGATGTGAGACCATAAGATGGAGGAACAAAAGTAGGTCATTTGGCCCATCGAGTCTGCTTCACCGTTCAATGAGGTCATGACTGACCTGGTATAATCCTCAACTCCACTTTCCTGTCTTCTCCCCATAACTCTTGATTCCAGTACTGATTAAAAATCTGGCTCTCAATCTTGATAATAATTAACAATCCAGCCTCTCGAGCTCTCTGCGGTAAAGGATTCCACAGATTCACTTCTGTCTTAAATGGGCGACTCTTTGCTCTGAGATTATTCCCTCTGTTACTAGGCTCTTCCATGAGGGGAAACCTCACAGCATCTGGAGTGAAGGAAGTTTGACTTAAACATTGTTATATTTTGAAAATTCTGATTTGTTTGAAAAGTTGTATGCTGACACAAGTTCAGATCAAGCAGAAGAAAAACAGCATCAAACCATAGATGACATGCTATCAATTTGGTAAGGGAGGGATGTCATAGTGATTAACAAATACCTTTGGATACTTGGGTTGTCCTGTATTGCAAGTTGCATACTGAAGGTCAGCCAAGGTCGGATTGCACGTGGTCAGAGGATAGCCAACATGACAGGTTAAATGATGTGACCCCTGCAGCTAAATCTATAACTTTTGAGTGTTGTTCTTTTTGTCTGAGATGTGATTGAGAGGACTGCCACATTTGTCATTATGTCCTTCCATGAGATACCCAGAATGCACTGCAAATGGTGAAGATCGATAGCTGTAAATTGTCCATGCCTCACAGCCATTCAACAAGCAAATAATAAAGGCCTCACAAACTAGCCTCTTGGTCCAAGCCATAGAGAAAGTTTCACCCTAGGTAAGCTAATAAGAACTTAAGAACTAGGAGCAGGAGCACCGCCATTCAATGAAATCATGGCTGATCTTTTGTGGACTCGGCTCTACTTTCCCGCCCGAACACCATAACCCTTTATTCCTTTATTCTTCAAAAAACTATCTATCTTTATCTTGAAAACTACTAATACTTAAGAGAATGCCCACTACAATCTTCTTGGGAAAACTCCAGTTGGGCCGGCACCACCTACATCCAATGAGCAAAATGTGCTCCAATGCTAGAAGGTATATGAAGGATCCAAAAGAGGTTGATTTACTCTTCCAAACATCAAGCTGTCTCTGCATAACTTTAAGGAGTCTAAACCTATTTAGGTTTTCTTATAGTTTCTTGGGATGGAACAGTTTCTTAAGTTAAAAACTAGGCTCTTCCTTATCTGTCAGGAATATCTTGAGGTGGGTTGAGTTGCTACCTATGTAATATATAACCCCAAATACTCATGGTTGTGAAGCTATGCTCGTTTATTTTTGATTTTTCAAGTTTCAACTGACTGGAAATTTCAGAATTTAGAATGGAGTAAAGCAAACTACTTAAAAATGCAAGGCCACATCAAAAAGATGTAAGTGCATTCCAAGCACTTAGTACATTTCAATCACTCAAGCGAGTAGTTTGACTGCACTCACATCTCTTTGATGTGGTCAATGTTTACAAACATTGGGGTTTCACCACTTAAGTCACTGAAGTGTGAAAGGGTATGAATGGATCAAAGCTGCAGATGGTTATTACAAGTTGTCAATCACAGACCAAAGCTATGAGTGGCCTGCAGATAGTGGATCAGTGGGAATCAGATGCAGGCTCAACTGCTGTCCTTCGAGGAATGGACACGTGGAGATGAAAGGGTAAGTATTAAAGTTATAACGCTTTCCACTGCCCCTGTCTGGATTGCTCTCTATTTTCCAGACACAGGTCCCTTTTCTTTGGGGAGAGGGGTTCTGTGGAGGGGGTTCCCTTAAGCAGGGGGTCCTTGTGGGGGGGGGGGTCCCCGGGGGGGGGGGGTCCCCAGGGGGTGGTCCCCCTATCACATGGGATTGGGAGTATGGTTCACCCCCATATTTGAGGGTGAGGGGGCCACCCAGGCAATCCAGAAGTGGGGGCTGCTGTGCACTTGGGGGGGGGGGGGGGGGGAGACTGGATGCGGGATCTTGCTATTGGGCCACCCGCTCAAGATGGCGGCCAATAGCGGGATTCCCTGAGAATCCCTATTATTCCACATCATGCATAAATTTGCATGGCTTGGAACTCTGAATTGCATCCTGCTTTATGACTGTCGGGATTGTAAAACTGGTGTAATTCAGCTCCGGCGGAAGAACATGCTGGTGACTCACCTGATGAAGGAGCTGCGCTCCGAAAGCTAGTGATTCCAAACAAACCTGTTGGACTTTAACCTGGTGTTATAAAACCTCTAACTGTGCTCACATCTCCACACCAAGTCTGGACAGAGTTCAACTCTGCACTTAAGTCTGTGTTGTATATTACATAGGGTACTTTGTCGATCAATATAAAGGTTTTTATGTTTAAACCATGCTCTGTCGGACGAGGGGTGCATGATGGTGAGTACAGAGACAACTTTAGTCTATTTTTAACCTGCATTGTATCAAAAAATTTGACTTTTTCCAGGCAGTTTTATATCAAAGCAGGATGCACTGGGCTCATTGATGTGCCCCAATGTCCTGCTTCTGATAAGCCTGTGGTTCAGCTTGATTGATATTGAAGGTCCTAGAACTCTATTCAAAGACAGGCAGAAAATGTTACCAATGCAGTGGCCAACATTTCGCCCATACTACCCAAACAGATGGAACAACCCTTTGTTACACATTTCTGTACAAATTCACTGCCACATTCACGTGGAAACTGCATTTCAAAGTAACTTCTTTTATATGAAGCAAGCTGACATGCTTTTACGGGATATGATAAGTGCTCCATAAATGCAAACCTCCTTCTCTATATATTGGAGTTTATTACCAGCTGCTCTAAAATATTATAGGGCCCTGCTGCTCTGGGGAACATTTCTTTTAAAACAATTATGTGCACACAGTAGTTTGAATGTTTACCTCTCACTGCTGTCCCTGTTGGCTGTCTGGACAAGCAAATGGAAACCTGCGGTGGTGACCCATTCTCCACAGCCAAGACAAATGGTGGCTTCTGACCCTGACAGTAACTCTGATATTTGCTGCTGGCAGTGTCACAGGGAAAGTAGAGGTAATTGTATACTGTATATTGTTGTGCGTAAAGGGACCTTTGCACACATTCACAATTCTACAGGTAATTGTGGGGTGAGTCAGCAGAGGACATGTCCTCAAAGTATGGAGGCCGAGTGATTTGAAACGGGTGCCTTTGGATGATCTGGCATGAAAGCTATAGAAAATAAAACATTACAGCGCAGTACGGGCCCTTCGGCCCTCGATGTTGCGCCGACCCGTGAAACCATCTGAAGCCTATCTGACCTACACCATTAGAACATAGTGTGTGAGAACATATGAGTGTGATTTCTCAACAATCTGCTTCAAATGAGCCTCCAGAGGATTAACAGCAGGTTTCAGGAGTAGAAGCAGCCTTGAGTGAACAGGAGTGCAGTATGGAGTGCTGAAGAAGTAAGGGCCCGGAGGCTCTTCGAAGGATAAGCTTAGGCATGAGGGAAACATACAAAAATGACCAGATTCAGAGTTAGTGCTAAAAGTGCGGTTGGTTTAGCACAGCTAAATTGCTGGCTTTTAAAGCAGACCAAGGCAGGCCAGCAGCACGGTTCAATTCCCGTACCAGCCTCCCCGAACAGGCCCCGGAATGTGGCGACTAGGGGCTTTTCACAGTAACTTCATTTGAAGCCTACTTGTGACAATAAGCGATTTTCATTTCATTTCAAAGCAAAATACTACAGATCCTGGAAATCTGAAATATAAACAGATGCAGCAAATACTTAGGTCAGGCAGCATCTGCGGAGAAAGAAGATGAGTTAACGTTTCAGATTGATGAAGGCAGATCGAATGAAAGGCCATCGACTTGAAATGTGAACTGTATTTCTCCCTTCACAGTTGCTGCCTGAACTGCTGAGTATTTTCCGTTTATATTTTGGGTTCAGGGTTGGAGTAAGTGGGCAAACTGGGGGTTTGTTGGGGCGGGGGTAGAAACAGCAGGAAAAGGGGGAATGATTGGCTTCATATTGGAGAAGAAAACCATGAATTTTGGTTTGTGGAATGAGAAGTAAGGCTGAATGGAATTGGGTTTGTAGTAAGCAGTTAGACATTGAACATAGAATGTACAATGCAGAAGGAGGCCATTCGGCCCATCGAGTCTGCACCGGCTCTTGGAAAGAGCACCCTACCCCCTACCCAAGGTCAACACCTCCACCCTATCCCCATAACCCCACCCAACACTAAGGGCAATTTTGGACACTAAGGGCAATTTAGCATGGCCAATCCACCTAACCCGCACATCTTTGGACTGTGGGAGGAAACCGGAGCACCCGGAGGAAACCCACGCACACACGAGGAGGATGTGCCGACTCCGCACAGACAGTGACCCAAGCCGGAATTGAACCTGGGACCCTGGAGCTGTGAAGCAATTGTGCTATCCACAATGCTACCGTGCTGCCCCTAATTGTTTTAACGTATTTAGCTGAACTATCAAAGGTGGCAGTTTTGCCTGAGATACCGGCATGTGTACTCTTTTGACTCGAAGGAGCAATGATATGGAGGAACAGCAGGGGAGTTATACAGGAAACAACAGAAGCGAGAGGCAATTTTTGATTTGCTGGAAATAGAAGCATCAAAGGTGAAGTGAAGCAAATGATTTAACAGGTTGACGAGCGCAAAGATGTCTTGCTGATGGAGGGTCAGAGAAGATGGAGTTGGAAATTCAAGACTCATTTAGTGAAGGAGTTTACAGAGGTTTTGCCACAGGTGCAGGGTGAGAGTTGTGGACAGGAGGTAAAGCAATCCAGATTGTATTGGTGAGGAAGAAGTGGCTTGAGATAGCCTTGTTAGTGATTGACGTATGTGGGGAGGTTTATGTAAAGAGTGAAATAGAGGACAGAAAAGTCAGAGGAGAAGGGTTAGGGAAATTTAGGCTCGTGTTAAAATCACTGGGGATAAGGAGTCACCTGTGACAAATGTTAAAGATGAGGAAATTGGAAAAGTGAATCATTGTAGCATAATATTACATAAGGTAGCATATATAATAAAGAGCCTGCTCCAGCACTACCATTTCCATTAGAACAATACATAAGGGGTGGCATAATGGTTAGCACTGCTGCCTCACCGCACCAAGGATCTGGGTTCAATTCTGATCTTGGGTGACTGTGTGGAGTTTGCAAATTCCCTCCGTGTCTGTGTGGGTTTCCTCCGGGTGCTCCGGTTTCCTCCCACGGTCCAAAGATGTGCAGATTCGGTGGATTGGCCATGCTAAATTGCCCCTTAATGTCCAGGGATTTGTAAGTTAACTAAAGGGGTTATAGTAATAGTGTGGGGAAATGGGCTTAGGTGGAGTGCTCTTTCAGAGGGTCGGTGCAGACTCGATAGGTCGAATGGCCTCCGACTGCACTGTAGGGATTCGATGATTCTCTGTTGTGTTTTGTAATGAGGAATATCTAAATCTGAACTAATAATACAATTTGTTTTATTACAATTATTTAGTCACAGTTAAGGAAGACAAAAACGAATGAAAACTAAATTAGCAATAAAAAGAACAAGGTTTAGTACTGGCATCCCTTTTTCAAAAGTAAGTCACACTATTGAGAACCCTCTTGAGAGTGAATCTTAAAACCAGGACACATTTTAACTAGAGTATAGTGAATCTCATTGACCAGCACTTTTATTTTGAGAAGCAAATTTTGCCATTAGGACCCCCTATGTTCTGAATGAGAAAGAAGGTCGACTTGATGTTGTTCAGATGAGATGCTGAATCACCAATTCTGGTGATGTTACAAATCCCATGATACAATTAGAAGGGACACCGGGGAATTATTATTTTGTTGTTCGAATTTTCTTTTCATCAAACTTTCCTCTCATTTAATAATATTTTTTAAAAATGGAACTCTTCATGTGTCCCAATGCTTTTGGATCCTTGCTTTAGGTAAAATAGTTGTTTGCTACTTGATGATCATCATTGCTTTGAATGTAATTCTTTGCACATTGAAGCACTTTTGGATGTTTCTCTAAAATGTGAGAAGGCATTAGATAATTGCAAGCTTGTTTTTCTTTTTAAAGAGGGGTTCTCAGGACTGTTGAACTCAGTAACTCTTTGCGCTCTTTGTTACCGACTGAATCTGTACCAACACAAATTAAGTTTTTAGACATTTTTGGGTTTAGTAACTCCTCTCAGCCAGTTCCCAGGTGATGTTATCAGTCATTCTTTCAAAGGGGATATGTCTTTGTCTCTTCTTTTTCGACTGCATTTGAACCTAGATCCTTGCGATGAAAGGTCAATATTTCAGCTCACCTTTGGATAACAATTCAAAAGCAACGTTGACACAGTTCCTGATTAAGCATTTAAATCTGGAAGTAAGTCATTCTGAATAGTACCTACACCACATTGTTCAAGAAGGTGGCTCACCACCACCTGCTCCAGGGCAATAGAAATGTGAGAACCATTGGAAAATCGGACCACAAGACGGTGCTCCTTCTCCCGGCATACAGGCAGAAACTTAAGCGGGAGAATCTGGTTTAGAAGGTCGTGCAATGCTGGTCTGAGGCAATGGAAGAGCTCCGATTCGACTGCTTGGAGTTAGTGGACTGGTCCATATTCAAGAACTCACTGCCCAACCTAAACGGGTATACCAACACCGTCACAGACTTCATTAGTAAGCGTGTAAAGGATTGCATGCCAAAGAAGGTAGTATGTGCGTTCTCCAACCGGAAACTCTGGTCTAACCGGGAGATTCGCTCCCACTGAAGGCCAGGTCTGAGGCCTCCAAAACAGGCGACCCTGACCTATACAGGAAATCTAGGTACGAGCTCCGGAAAGCCATCAGGGACGCCAAGAGACAATACCAGACTAATGGCACAGACTCTCATTGGTTGTGACAAAATTTAAACAACATAAGGGGCTGCAAAACCAAGCCGAGTAGAATCTCCGTGATGCACGATCAATTGCACAAAGACGAGAGTTGGATACAATCGAGGCTTTAATACACTAAGATATGTGGCCTCCTACAGCAGCTGGCGAAATGGCTGCTGTACAAGGACAAGGAGCATATACAGTTATACTCTGCCTACTGGGCGGAGCCAGCAGGCAGGGAACTACTCCCATACCCGTAGTACAGGGCCTTACCACAAATCACCTAATATATATCAGTGGTGATTACCACATTCATCCCCTGTTAAAATTGAGTCCGGCGGGGGCGGTGGAGAACTATATACAAGTACATGATTTAAAATACAAACAGAAAAAAAAAATGAGTCTAGCAGGGTGGAGGAGAATTATACAGAAGGATGATGTTTCAAGGGTCCCGAACAAGTTACAGGTTCAGTCGGTCCGGAGCCTTGTTCTGCCGCTGGGAGCGCTGCAGCGGTAGACGCGATTCCGGTGTCAGTCTGGTCCACGGTGACTCCGGGAGCATGCTGAAATCCTCATTATCATTTGACATGGGCAGGGGGAGGACAGATTGTCCTGGGGCGGGAGTTGCGGCTGGTGTGCCGGGGAAGGGGAGGTTGCCACCGGGCCGGAGGGGTGTGTGTGTGGGGAACCTGCTCGTGCCAGGCCCCTGAAGGAGACAGTATCTTGGCGGCCGTCAGGGTACGCTACGTCGGCGTACTGTTGGTTGGCATGGAGTAGCTGTACCCTTTCAACCAACGGGTCCGCCTTGTTGAGTCGTACGTGCTTACAGAAGAGTACGGGTCCTGGAGATGCAAGCCAAGTCGGGACCGACACCCCAGAAGTGGACTTCCTGGGGAAGGCAAAGAGACTTTAATGGGGTGTGTCATTAGTCACAGTGCATAGGAGCGACCAAATGGAGTGCAGTGCGTCGGGGAGGACTTCCTGCCAGCAGGAAGCCGGGAGATTTCATGACCGTAGGGCCAGCTGGGCGGCCCTCCAGGCTGTCCCATTCTCTCTCTCCACCTGCTCGTTTCCCCGGGGGTTATAGCTGGTCGTCCTGCTTGAGGCGAATCCTTTGTTGAGCAGGAACTGATGCACCCCATCGCTCATAAATGAGGATCCCCTGTCGCTGTGGACGTAGGCGGGGAAGCCAAACAGAGCGAAAATGGTGTTGAGGGCTTTGATGACGGTGGCCGTCATATCAGGGCATGGGATGGCGAAGCGGAATCTCATCGACCACACTGAGGAAGTACATGTTACGGTTGGTGGAGGGGAGGGGCCCTTTGAAGTCCACGCTGAGGCATTCAAAGGGGCGGGAGGCCTTCACCAGGTGCGCATGGTCTGGCTGGTAGAGTGCGGTTTACACTCCGCACAGACCTGGCAGTCTCTGGTGATTGCCCTGACATCCTCGACGGAGTAGGGCAGATTGCGAGCCTTGATGAAGTGGTACAAACATGTGACTCCCGGGTGACAAAGATTGTCATGAAGAGTCCGGAGTCGGTCCACCTGTGCGCTGGCACATGTACCTCGGGATAGGGCATCGGGGGGCTTGCTGAGCTTACCGGGGCGATACAAAATCTCGTAGTTGCAGGTGGAGAGCTTGATCCTCCACATCAAGATTTTAGCGTTTTTCATCTTGCCCCGCTGTGTGTTATTGAACATGAAGGCTACTGACCGTTGGTCAGTGAGGAGAGTGAATCTCCTGCCAGCCAGGTAATGCCTCCAATGCCGCACAGCTTCAAGGATGGCTTGGGCCTCTTTTTCAACAGAGGAGTGCCGAATTTCGAAGGCATGAAGTGTTCGTGAAAAGAATGCCACGGGCCAGCCTGCCTGGTTGAGTGTGGCGGCTAGAGCGACTTCTGATGCGTCGCTCTCGACTTCAAACAGTAACGCCTCGTCAACTGCATGCATCGCGGCCTTGGCGATGTCGGCCTTGATATGGTTGAAGGCCTGGTGAGCCTTGTCATAATATACACTAGTATATCATGGTGCAGACACGCATTGATGGACATGCACAAACACCGCGGCCAATCACCAGTTAGAACACACGCACTATAAAGACAGAGGGCATCACTTTTCCCGCTCATTCTGGATGCTGCGTGACGGATCGCCACGGAGTGGGACCGGAGGCCAGGGAGATTCTCTGGTTGGCGGGGTGTATCGCAAGGGAGCAGCGCCTTACCGTATCGGGATGAATGAAGCTCTCGGTGCACCTGGAGTCTAGCAGACAGGAGATCTCATGCCCATCGATCTTCACGTTGGTGGAAGCCGGTGACAGGTTGTGTGGGGGAGACTGGTCAATCGTGACGGAGGCGAGATGCGGCTGGTTGTCAATGGTGGCAGGCGATGAGTTGCCCGGGTCATGGGTCCTGGTAAGATGGCGGCGCCCACGAGCCGCACGTGTCATGAGGAAGACAAGATGGCGGCGCCTGATGATCCTGGGGAGAACAAGATGGCGGCACCCACGGGCCGCACATGGTGGGGGTTGAACAAGATGGCGGTGCCCACGGGCCGCACGTGGTCCGAGAGGGGAAGATGGCGGCGCCCAGTGATCGCACATGGTCCGAGGAGAGGTAGATGGCAGTGCCCACTGGTCGCACGTGGGGGGAGTCAGAACAATAGCGGCACACCACAGCAAAGTGTTCCTTTAGCCGCATGCCTTACAGAGGGCGCTTCAGGCCGGGCAGCGCTGTTGGGGGTGTATAGGCTGCCTACAGAAATAACATTGGGGTCCCCTGGGTTTGGTTGGCTGTCGCGCGGCACAGGCGTGTGGTTGGCTGAGGGGGGTCGCTGGTGAGCTTTATGATGGGCCGGCCGTCTGCGGAGTCCACGATGCGCAGGAGGGGTGGACCTCACGGCCGTTGGGAGTAGGCCTGGATGTTGCGCGCAGTGACCGTAAACGAGAGCGCTAGCTTTTTAGTCTCTGTGAGGTCGAGTGTGGCCCCTTCTAGAGGCGCTGTCGGATGTAATCGGACCCTATCCCTGTGACAAAAGCGTCTCTCATGAGCAAGTTCGAGTGTTCCATGGCCGTGATGTCCTGGCAGTCACAGTCTCTAACTAGGGGAATCAGGGCACGCCAGAAATCATCCACTGACTCACCGGGAAGTTGACGACGAGTGGAGAGGATGTGCCTGGCGTAGAGCGTGTTAGTCCGCTGGGCGTAGTATTTTTCTGTAGCGCCATGGCTTCTCGGCACGTCCTGGATAAGCGGAAAGATGTTGGAGCTCAGCCGCGTGTAGAGGATCTGAATCGTCTGAGCTTCAGGAATTGGGTCTGGCGCAGACCCGATGTATGCTTTGAAGCAGGCCAGCCAATGTTGAAAGTCCCTTTTGGCGTTGTCTGACTGCGGATCCAGCTGCAGGCGATCCTGCTTGATGCAGAGGTCCATCTTCTGAAAACTTTAGTGTATTAAATTGATGCACAATCAATTACACAAAGACGAGAGTTGGATACAATCAAGGCTTTAATACACTCAGGTGTGTGGCCTCCTACAGCAGCTGGCGAAATGGCTGCTGTAAAAGAACCTATTTATACTCCGTCTACTGGGCGGACCAGCAGGCAGAGAACTTACCCCCGTACCTGTAGTACAGGGCCTTACCACAAATCACCTAATATATACATCAGTGGTGACTACCACACTCCGGCAACAGCACACCCCTTCCCGATTAACTCAATCCATTCTATTTCGAACAGCAAACAAATAATCCATTGTCAACTGCCCCAGCAGCGTCAGACACACCCACACCTAGCGTCACAGTCTCCAAAGTCAGATTGACCTTCTTGAAAGTGAACACTCGGAAAGCAACGGGTCCTGATGGAGTCCCTGGTTGTGCACTCAGAGCCTGCGTGGACCAACTAGCGGGTGTGTTCACAGAGATCTTCAACTGCTCCCTATACCATTCTGAGGTTCTCACCTGCTTCAAGAAGACCACTATCGTATCGGTGCCAAAGAAGAACTAGGCAATGTGCCTACACGACTACCATCCCGTGGCCTTGACATTCATCATTATGAAGTGCTTTGAGAGGTTGGTCATGAGACACATCAACTCCATCCTCCCAGAATGCCTTGATCCACTGCAATTAGCATACTGCCACAACCGGTCCACAGTAGACACTTTCTCCCTGGCCCTCCACCAGTGGCGGACTGGGTCTAAAAATATTGGTTGCCAGAAGACAAAGGGGGCCCACCCACAACTACAATTCTATCATTTAATTTTCATAACGAATAAATAAAATTTTCAAAAAATACATATGGAAAAAAGGGTACAATTAAAATTTCTGTGGAAAAAGTGTGTATTTCTTAGTAATTACAGTGTACATGTACTGTACATATTACTGGCAGTAGATACCAAACGTAAATACAGAATGTTATAATTGAATTTTTAATTTTTTTTAAATTTTAAGTAATTGGTTGATATTTTTAAATAGTTTACTGCACAATTTACACATTAACAGATAGTTCAAAAGCACAATAGAGCATTGCATGCAGTCCTCTATATTAAGAGCAATCATTTGTGTTTGCTAGATGATTGTGCGAATCTGCCAATAATTGCTTCTGCATCCAATTCATCTAACAATTCCTTTTCAATGGATAGCAACATGTATGATTCCAAATTCTCCTCAGACAGCGAATTTCTTAACCTTGTCTTTATGATCTTTAGCTTTGAAAATGTCCTCTCACATTGGACTTGAGTAACTGATAGTGTGCAGATGACTTTATAAAGTTCATAAAGGTTATCATATGCCTTGCAATGAAGTCTGTTGGATGCCAGAATTTTTAGTACACACGATGGGCAAGTGCTACAAATTTTACAATTGTTGCAACTGGAATCCATATTCCCACCATCATTAAGCAATAGCTTTAATACATCAAAGTTTGAAGCAAAAGAAAACAAGTCCAATATATCTTGATCTTTGCTGATTTGTGGAAACAGCTTAATAATACCTTCCAATGCTTCATCTTCAAGGCCCTTCTCTGCAATAGTTTTAAACTTTGCTGGGTCCAAGCAGGACAAATCTTTATACAACTGTTTGTGTTGTACAAAGCATGATTCTAGTGACTGGACAATGCAATCCATTATTAGGTTAAACACATTTACTCGAAAATCAGCTAGAGAATCTGAGGAATTTATTTCATCATCAATAAGCTCATCTGCCATTGTTTTCTTCTTCCTCAGCCTCTTAACTGGCAATGCTGTTTCCAACGCATCAATTTCCAATGTTTGATTTTCATCCATATTCATCTGTGAAATCCTGTCATTACATTTATTTACAAATTCCAAGGCCTTGCTGTAAACGTTATCAAATGTTCTTGTCTGTTCCTTCAACTTTGTTGTAGCTGAATCTACCAAACTCCATGCAGTAAACATATCTAAACCACTTGTCTGTAGATAACTTGATAACGGGGTTGTAGTTTCAAATATATACAAGTAAGTAAATGCTGTCAATATGGTTTCAAACTTTAGAAGACTTTGAAGTAAAACATTTGCTTTATGTTTTGTTTTTGCATCAAACTTTTATGAATCTTGTATCATTAATAAGCATGTCAATAGATTTACGAAAGTACTGGCAGCGGCATCATCAAAACGTCCAAATATAGTTGTTGCTGCATTGGATTTTCCTGACCATCTGGTCTCACCAATTAGCTTTAATCGTTTCATTTTTTCTTGTCCTAGATGTTTTCCAACAACTTCTATCCATACAGCCATTCTCTTGTATGATGCTTTCACAAAAGTTGCTATATTCTGGAGCAAATTGAAAAAAGAAACTGCAGGCGCACAACATTTTGTTGTTTCAGTTATCACCAAATTCAAGACATGGGCATAGCACCATATATGAACATGTTGATCAGCCACATCAGCAATTTTACTTTGTAAACCATTATACTGGCCATGGTAGCTTGCAGCGCCACCTGTGCTATCAGATAAACATTTTTTGGGGTCAATTTTAAGATGCTGTAATGTTTCAATCAATAGATCAAAAAGTCCCTGTCCTGTACCATCATTACTTGGCACAACTGAAAGTAGTCGCTCACAGATAATACCTTTAAGCACATACCGAATAATAATGCTAAACTGATCGATGGATGAATTATTTTGTGTTGAATCAACCTGAATAGAATAATATTTTGCTTGAGAAACTTCATGACTAATTCTTTCTTGTATCATATTCTTCATAATTTTGATTAACATGTTTATAGTTGTTTTACCCAGGTATGTAACAAGTCCACCACGGCCTTTACTTTGAGCCTTTCCTTGTTGCTCTAATCGTTTGATTCTTTGTTTAAACTTGTTTTGCACTGCAGAAATGTGAGCTGCCATAATGGGGTCATATTTTGCCATCAACTGCACTGTAGCTAAAAAATTGCCATGATTCAGAACCTCATTATCTAGAGTGTAGGCCGATTCATTTCTGTGACCTCGAAAAGGAAGTGCTTGCTTGCCTAACATCTTTATGATGTCTATAATCCTCATGACAATACTTCTCTGCTTCAATACTTCTTCTTTCCTTTTAATTAGTGATGCTGCAAAAAATGTATCTAAGGTGCCATCATTAACCACACTGATATATTGCTGAGCATTGTTGTCGATTCATGTAAAGTCAGGCTCTGGCTAATACGCCTGTAGTCACTAAAGCCACGTACAAAGGGTGATGGATTACAAGTGTTGGGAAACTCAAAGGCTAAGTCAGGGGTGGGCAAACTACGGCCCGCGGGCCGCATGCGGCCCGCCAAAGGTATTTCTGCGGCCCACCAAGTCATTTAAAAAAAAAAAAAAAAATTTTTTTAAAATAAATTTTTTTTTTTTTTTTTTTTAAATTTTTTTTTAAAGGTT
Organism: Scyliorhinus canicula; assembly: GCF_902713615.1. NCBI lineage: Eukaryota > Metazoa > Chordata > Chondrichthyes > Carcharhiniformes > Scyliorhinidae > Scyliorhinus > Scyliorhinus canicula. The sequence continues at coordinate 125,945,620 of NC_052154.1, read as the reverse complement.
AATGGGTGGGGGGGCTGTTGGGTTACTTACTGGCATAGGGTGGATACGTTGACTTGAGTAGGGTGATCATTGCTTGGCACAACGTCGAGGGCCGAAGGGCCTGTTCTGTGCTGTACTGTTCTATGTTCTATATGAGGCGCCCAGAATCATAACCGGGTGAAGTAATTATTTTACTTAATATACTATGCGGCCCTTTGTGAATTGTGAATTTCTGAATGCGGCCCTTGCACGGAAAAGTTTGCCCACCCCTGGCAATATAAACAATATAAGCATCTATTTTCTTTGTTATATGTTAGCCATTTTCTTGGGACTGAGTCATTCATAATTTTCCTCTCATACAAACGAGCATCAAATGGCAGATCATCAAGTGGCTGAAGCGGATGTTCAGCAAAAAACTGTTTTAGCTTTGCTCGTGATGGATATTGGAAGATTCCAGTAATTGATCTTTCATTTTCTTGCGTAGGTTCATTTACAGGATGTGCTTCAGAAACCAAGTCATTTATGCTTGAAGGAATATCTGATTCCCTGTCACTAGTTGAAGCTATGTATTCAGATGTTGCAACTACAGGCAGTACAGGTACCGGAACAAGGAAGCCAGAAGAAATATTGGGCCTGGGTTGATTAGTAATGGATGCACTTGTATTTGTCTCTACATTCAAAGTAGCTCTTCTCTGTTCTTGTAACTCGCATGTCATTGCATCATCACCATGAGCATTGTTTCTTGCTTCTTGATTATTTGTTGCAGAACTGGATATTGATGTGGATTGTGCTTGTGGTATTATAAACTCTGTAATAGGCCTGCATCGCTTGGCTGATTCCTTCCTTTCTGCTTCTTTTTGATCTTTGCGTTTTAGTGACCCAGATTTATGCTTTTTCTTTTCCATGCTGGTAGGGGTAATATTCCTGAAATAAAAACTTAATTAAAAATAGCCCACATGGGAAAAATGAATATTGATGATTGCAAGAATAACTTGAAAGAACGCCAGACAAACCCCTATTTGATAAAAAATATAAAATAACTTACTTACACTTCAATAGGCTATGTTCATTAGTCAATACTACTGTGGCCTATGCAGCTTCAGAAGAGGAGACAATCCACTGTCCAGTGTTCACACCAGCAAGCAAATGAGACAACTGTTGAAACTTAGAAGTTTGGTCCGACTATAGTAAGACATTAAGAATGGTCCCACGACCAAAGTTAACATGTCCAGTTTGATACCAGTGTAGTGTTACAAGTCGCAACCCTTTGAGTTTACCGATCATGGCTTATCACTTCAATATCTTTGACCTCATGATTCACGGTCAAAGGTACCACTTCTCCTTTTCGGTGACCTCACAACCCTATGTACTGCTTGATATCCTTTCAAGTTGCCGACCATCTCAAATCACGAACTGTAACTTTATCTTTAAATTCACACACTCTTGCTGAAAACGTGGATTTCCAACTATGTCCGACCCGGGTGAACCAGCCCCCCCCCCCCCTCCCGCCCCTCCACTCCTTTTCACATCCATTTAACACTGCTTTGTTCCTTCATACACTGAGTGATTATTTGTTTGTTTCTTTATTGCATTTTTATTTGGTATTGCTCTTTTTAAAAACAATTATATTTTATTAAGTTAGAATACAAATCTCAGGAAAGAAGTTGGAGATTTATTTATCTAATTAATTATAATTTTTAAGGGCCCTTCAGAGATTCACGGGCCCCTTCTTGGCTCTCCGGGCCCCGGACCGATGTACCGGTTGAACCAAGACTACTACTTGATATCCTTTGAAGTTGCCGACCATCTCAAATCACGAATTGTAACTTTATCTTTAAATTCACACACTCTTGCTGAAAACATGGAATTTCCTTAATTATGCCTGACCTGGGCCCCCCTATTCCACATCCTTCCACTACCTCCCCTGCTTTGTTCCTTTTCATGCACTGCTTATTTGTGTCCTGTTCTCTTTTTTTTCTTATTCCATTTTATTACTGAAACAGTTGTCTGTGTTTGTTTCTTTATTGCATTTTTATTTGATATAGGGGGCCCACTTCATCAGGGGCCCACTTGCCATCGGGCAAGCTGACACCCTGGCCAGTCCGCCACTGCCCTCCACTGATCCCTGGACCATCTCGACAATAAGGACTCCGACATCAGATTTCTTTTCATTGACCTCAGCTCTGCCTTCAACACTATAATCTCAGTCAAGCTCGTATCAAAACTCCAAAAGCTAGGTATTGGTTCCTCCCTCTGAAACTGGATTCTCAACTTCCTGACCTGTAGACCATAATAAGTAAGGATAAGCAACAGCACCACCTCCACGATAGTCCTCAATGCTCCCTACACACACATGACTGTGTTGAAAAATGTGGCTCTAACTCTATCAATAAGTTTGCTGATGACAAGACCATAGTGGGTCGGATCTCAATCAATGATGAGTCAGAGTACAGGAGGAAGATAGAGAATCGAGTGGCATGGTGTAACAACAACAATCTCTCCCTCAATATTAGCAAAACTAAGAAGCTGGTTATTGATTTCAGGAAACAAAGTATCATACACACCCCTGTCTGCGTCAATGGTGCCGAGGGGGAGACGGCTGACAGCTTCAAATTCCTCGGTGTGCACAACGCCAACAATCTGTCCTGGAATCATCCAACTCAATACCCTAATTCCAGTCCAATCATAACAACCTGCATTAATTCCCTTGGGAGGTTTTCTATCTAAACAGGTTTTTGTTGTCGGTTTTCTTCCTTTATCTCCAGGAAAGTGTTGATCTTCACCGGGGAATGTTCCACAATTGGTGGTTGCTGTTCAACACTTCTTCTTGTGTCAGCCTCGACATTGTGACACAAGGGGTCAAATGACCTTGCCTTGATTTTTGTTCTGTTTTCTATAGCTATCCCATCATATGCGAGCCTGATCTTGTTCCCTTATTTGTTGTGTGGAGTGATTTGCCTGGCTTAGTTTTTCAAGTCAGGAAAGACCTGCAAGTCTGTTTGTCCCAGCCCATTGTGCCTGACGGTGAGACAGCTCTATGCACCACCCTGCCCAGTTATTGGTTATGCTTATCCAAGAGGAACGCAAATAAACTTTGCCTAATTGTAGGTTGAGAAGAACCGGGCAATTTCTCTCTAACTCCTTAATGGAATCAAAGTACCATTCGGACTGCATGGTTATGCACAGTCTATCCCTTTGTCAGATATACTTAAACTAACCATGTTACCACCTTGTGGATGAAGACGTTTATGTATTGCTCATATTAAACTCTTCTTATCTAGGAATGAACCCATGTAGAATCCTTGCTTTATAGCTTGTCTTAATAATGGACATAATCCCAGGACCTAATTGATCCAGTAGATTTACAATGAAGAGAGTGTAACAGTTTCGAATATTAGAATCATAGAATCTGTACAATGCAGAAGGAGGCCATTTGGCCTATCAAATCCCCACTGACCCTCCAAAAGAACACCCCATCTAGGTCCAATCCCCTGCCCTATACCCGTAACCCTACCTAAGCTTTGGATCCTTCGAGGCAATCTAACACAACCTATCCATCTAACAGATACATCTTTTGACTATGGGAGGAACCCGGAGGAAACTCACGCAGAGATGGGGAGAATGTGCAAAGTATACACAGTCACCCGAGGCTGGAATCAAACCCGGGTCCCTGGTGCTGTGAGGGAGCATTGCTAATCACTGTGCCGACCCTGACAATGTTCCTCAGCGGAGGTGCCCAGTTTTGTGGGCAGCACGGTAGCACAAGTGGATAGCACTGTGGCTTCACAGCGCCAGTGTCCCAGGTTCAATTCCCCACTGGATCACTGTCTGTGCGGAGTCTGCACATTCTCCCCGTGTCTGCGTGGGTTTCCTCCGGGTGCTCCGGTTTCCTCCCACAGTCCAAAGACTTGCAGGTTAGGTGGATTGGCCATGATAATTTGTCCTTAGTGTTCAAAAAGGTTAGGGAGGGGTTATTAAGGTTACGGGGATAGGGTGGAAATGAGGGCTTAAGTGGGTCGGTGCAGACTCGATAGGCTGAATGGCCTCCTTCTGCACTGTATGCTCTATGTTCTAAGTTACTAGCTTAGTTTCTCCTTGTGCTCCCTGCAGGACAAGGATGCCTCATCATAACAGCTCCCAGGGTTCAGAATTGTACACGGTACTCAAAATGGGGAGAGCCATCGCTTTGTACAAACTGATGATCACTTAGGACATGTGCTTTATCCATTCTGCTTTACATCTGAAGATCTTATTTGTCTTTTCACCACTCCTTCACATCTTATTGATGATTTCAAGATGTTATCCATTCCCAGATCTGCCTCCTATGCTGTTTTCTCTCGACTGTTTATTTTATACTCCCTGCCATCATGGCTTTCTATTTCTTTTTGTTAAATTACATCTCCACTTCTCAGCCCATTCTCCCTGTGTCCACATATCTTTCTGCAGCCAATCTATAGCTTCCCATTAATTTCAACCCGCCTCACAATTTTTTTTCAGTGATGAACTGGTTGAGTTTTATTGTCATTCATTCCTTTATATCATTGATCAATATTGCAGGGCAGCACGGTGGCGCAGTGGGTTAGCCCTGTTGCCTCACGGCGCCGAGGTCCCAGGTTCGAATCCCGGCTCTGGGTCACTGTCTGTGTGGAGTTTGCACATTCTCCCCGTGTCTGCGTGGGTTTCGCCCCCACAACCCAAATATGTGCAGAGTAGGTGGATTGGCCTCACTAAATTGCCCCTTAATTGGAAAAATGAATTGGGTATTCTAAATTTAAAAAAAAAAAAAAAAAATTGATCAATATTGAAATCAAAAACAACAGATTTGAGCCAGGGAAGTGGGACGGAAATTTTCGGAAATGGGAGGAGAAGGGGATTAAGACACTAAAAGATTTGTTTCTTGGCGATCGTTTTGCAGGACTGAAGCAACTGAGAGCAAAGTATGGGCTGGAGGATTACTGGAAGGAGGTTTTTAGGGTATTCTCTAAAGTGGTGCATGTGAAACTGGACCCGGGCCCTCGGGAGGCTATATTCGGGGTGTCGGACCAGCCAGGGTTGGAAACGGGTGCGGAAGCAGATGTTGTAGCCTTCGCCTCGTTGATCGCCCGAAGGCTGATCCTGTTGCAGACCAACCTCTCCACCCTGTGCCCTGGCATGGCGGGGGGACCTGTTGGAATTCTTGACTCTTGAGAAGGTTAAGTTTGAACTGAGAGGAAAGATGGAGGGTTCTACAATTCATGGGCATTATTCATTATGCACTTTGAAAAATTGGATAACAGCGAACATTAGTGGGGATGGGGGTTGGGAGGGTTGGGGAGAGGGGGGCTGTATGTGTTAATAGTGACTATGGGTGATTCCTGATTTCTTTTTGTTATTTGTTTATGTTAACCTGCGGGCTAATGTCTAAGGTTGGTGGGTGGGATTGTTGAAATGGGGATTGACATTATTTTCGTTACTGCTTATTGTTTATTGTTGGTGGGTGCAAATTTGGGAGAAAATGTGAAAAAGGGGGAGAATAAAAATATTTTTTAAAAAGATATTGAAAACAAAGACCAGGGAACTGTTTCCAGTAGTATCCATTGGCCTCCTCTTTCTATGAAGATGTTGCCTCCGTTACATCCTCTGACATAACCCAGTAGAATTCAAAGCAAAAGTTTCTTCTCTATTCTCTACTTTAAAAAGTAATTTTCTACCTAGAATTTTTTTAAAAATCAGTGGCATTACTGAAGTCTGGAGATGTTAGATCTGAGACCCCCTTGTTAACCAGCCGAGTTGTATTCTGAAAGAGCTCTAATATATTTGTCTAGCGTCACCGACCTCTGCAAGTCTGCTTTGATTACTTTATGTCTCAATGTTGTCACCTTCAGAATACTTTCCATTATTTTCCAAACGACATGATTCTCACAGCATCACAGTTCACTAGGTTATCCTTCAGTTCCTATATAACTCTCTCCTATCCCTTCACCCAATTGTTTAACAATCTGTTTAAGGTAACTGATGATAATTATCCAATTTCATTTGTCAGCTCTAAAAGTGCCATGTTTCGAAGTCTGACCAGACTGCATGCTTTGTTCACTTTTACTGTCCCTAGTTTATCATTTCTTTGTAATTCGATTTATATTCCCAACTGCATCTCCTGTAAAATGTAGAAACAGAAAATTCTGGAAAAACACACACGTCTGGCAACATCTGTGAGCTCTACGGTGTCCGACTGTGGGTGGGTGGGTGGGTGGGGGGGGGGGGGGGGGGGGGGGTGGTGAGGGACTGCGTGAGGGACTGCACACCCAGCACCGAAGTTTCACCGCTCGTCAACCCCAGCGACACTCGGTCACCATCACGATCCCCGTGGCAATGGAAAAAATAACACAGTCTTACAAGTTAGGTGCAACAGTGAGTTTAATGGTTAATATTAAGTACAGATGCCCGAGCCCCTACAACTAAATTGTGCCCTTCACCCGTGCCAACTTACTATGTGTCCCTCTTCGTTGCCTTACGGGTGACGTGGTGCCACCCTGCTCTGCCCACTGCCCAACCAATGCACCAGGGATGGGACGCGGGGAAGCCGAGCGTTCAGGGACGTTCCGTGATGGAGTTAATGGGACGAGCCCCGGAACTCCTCCTCCCTCGGGGAGCCCGGTGGCCCCAGGGCCTCACTGTGGGACGGAGGTGTGAGCGGGGAGGTGCTCCGTCGCCCCACCGACACCTGACGCTGCCAGTCCTGGAGGCCTGTAACGGTCTCCACCAGGGTCCGAACGTTCACAGAGACGGAATCCAGGGAGTGAGACATTCCCGCCAGGGACTGTGCGACCTTAACCTGTGAGTGCATGACGCCATCCAGCACGTGCGTCAGGCGGTCGGTGCTCTCCGCGACTGACTGCTGGGACTATGCAATGGCGTGCTGGGACTGGGCCATGGCTTGCTGGGGCTGGGCCATGGCCTGCTGGGGCTGTGCCATGGGCTGCTGGGACTGGGCCATGGCCTGGTGAGACTCGGCCAGGGCCCATAGCGCGCCGGCAATGTCATGTTGGCTCTGGCGCATTGCTGCCTGTGAGAGGGCAACCCTCTCCAGGGCTGTGGATGCGCGTGCACGTGAAGCCCAACGCTTTGCAGAACATGACTCATGGCCGAAACCATTTCACCCATTGCCTCGACCACGGACGCCACCCGTGCGATGTCGGCCTGGGTGGCAGCCATGAGCGGCACCACTCCGTGCTCCTGGACACGGTTTGACTCCTCTAACTGCGTCTGCAGCTGCTGGAAGACGGCCCTCAGCCCCTCATTGTGTCCCTGGGTTTCAAAATGCATCGGCTGTCCAGGTGGGTCGAGTAAATCCAGGAACCCGGGAAACGTCTGGGCGGCAGCTGGATGCTGAGCCTGGGCTGCCCTCCGACCGTCCAGCCTCTCGGCTGCTCCGACCTCCACCTGCTGTACTGGCTCAGCTGTGTGGTGCACAGCAGACCGTGACCCAGGAGCCTCATCACTTAATTGCCTAACCGAGGTGAGTGTCTCTGGGATGGTGGATGGTGCGGGAGACAGCAGTGCCGCAAGCTCTCGGTCGCCATCCTCTGTGCGTCTGGGTCCACTGACCCCGTCCTGTCCTGTCTCACGGCCCGACCTTCGGGCAACGCACAGCCATGAAAGTCGCCATTGTCCGTTCTCTGTACGTCCCGCTCGAGAGTCCCGGATTTGGAGGATGGCCCTCCTGGCTGAACTCCTGCCACCCTCTGGTGTGCGGCCCTGGGTATGGTGGTTGTCATGGATGGTCGCCTGTGTGTGGCAGCAGATGGCCCTGGACGTTCGTCAGCACGCCCTAGGGAACAGAATAATACGGGGTTAGTTAGACACGCTCGGCCTGGTGTCGGGTGGTCCAGTGGGCAGAGTGTGAGGGGACAGAGGATGGCTGGTCCAGTGGGCAGAGTGTGAGGGGACAGAGGATGGGGGGTCCAGTGGGTAGAGTGTGAGGGGACAAAGGATGGGGGGGTCCAGTGGATAGAGTGTGAGGGGACAGAGGATGGGCTGGGGGGGGGGGGGGGGTTGTCATGCAGGATTGTCTCACTTGGTTCTGCACCTCCAACCTCGCATTGCGCGACCTCCCGTGTGGCAGACCCCCAGCAAGGTCCAGTGCCCTCTGCTCGAACACTGTCAGGGGGTGCATAATGGGTGAACCCCCTCCGGTTCTGTTGCGCTCCCGGCTGCTGTGAGCAGTCTTGTCCTGTTGGGGGGGGGGGGGGCATAGATAGATCATCACAATGATCTCCACTCACTCTCATGTCCCTCATCACCCACCTCCCCCCCTCCCCCTCCCCCTTGAGCCCGGGGGGGAGGTGGTTGATGAGGGACATGGGGGGGGGGGGGGGGGGGGAGGGTGGTGACCCGGGGGCACCCTGGTGGCACTTGCCCTGGTGAGGTCGTGGAGCTTCTTGCGGCACTGCACCTCAGACCGAGGGGTCTGCCCCACAGCACTCATTGCCGTGCCCACCTCACGCCAGACCCGTTGCACAACGCTGGAAAGGTGGCGATGCCCTCGTCCTGTGCAGATGATGCCCCTGCGCTGCTCCACCTCATCGAGGAGGGTCTCTAGGTCCGTATCACGGAACCTCGGGGCGGCCCTCCGTGGCTCCGACATTTCCCCCCCTCCTTTCTGTGCTTGGATCGCGCCCTATTACGACGCGGAGCGGCGTCATTCGGCCGTCGCACGCTTCCAACGTCACCCCCCCCCCCCCCCCCCCCCCCCCCCCCCCCCCCCCCCCCCCCCCGTGTTTCGCGCGGCCCCGATGCTAGCCCATTCCCGGGGCCAGAATAGGTCGCGATCGGAGCCGTTTCGTGCCGTCGTTGAACTCGACCGAGTTCACAACGGCTTTCCCGATGCGGCGCAGCATCGGAGAATCGCGCCCGTGATCTTTGCCTTTCATGTTGTGTTGTGATATCCCCCAATTCCGTATGTTCCTTTCCGCCACTGCTTGCTGTCCACTCTTTTGCTCTGCTCCGCTTCTTAAGTGCTTTGTGATGCCTTATCGTTTGTGAGAGCAGTTCCAGAATGTTTCAGTTGTTGATGGGATGAACTGGCTCCATTTCTCTGCCAACACTTCTCTGTGACCTGCCCAGGGAAAGTGCAACAGAGGAAGGTGCTGATTGCTGCTTTGGGATTCACTGTGACAACAAGGCTGAGATTGACTCAGTGTTTCACTATGATGGAAAGGACTGAGCTTGTTCAAAATCTTTTGGTTCTGTCCTACTCCGATGCTATATTGAACAGTGTATTCTAACTAAATTAACAAGATGTAATGCTAATGATGATTTAAGCTGTATTGTGTAAGAACAACGCTAAGTTGAGCCAATGTTAAATGAACCGTGGACTCTAGTGTAAGAACAGCTTTCACAAGTTTTATTTCAGAGTTTTGCTTTCAAAACCGAGGAAAATTATAACGAAACCTGAAAATATAAACTTCATGGCAGCGTAAATACCTGCTGCTCCCCAAATTGTGTGAATAAATGAATAGTGTGATGTAACACCAGACCACACAGAGGGATTCAGTTTGACCCTTTGTCCTGAGTTACCTGACCTTAGCTGGGGCTGCTACAATTAGTCTAAGTGGTTTAAGGAATGCTCTGGCCTTTTCCTGATCACTAACTGTAGTATTCAATCGTTCATTGTTTGGTTACGTGTGTCTTTGACTGTTCCCTGTTCTATGCGTCTATAGTCAACCCAGGGTGTGGTCACAGAAGAGAAACTAAACTGAAAGAAGCAGCTGTAAGCGTGAGAGCAGATATTATTTTTTAAAATGCTTGTAAAATAACAATTCAGTATAGACATTGAAGCCTAGTGTATCACCTCTGCATATATCCAAGGCACAACACACAGTAACCAATGACCCCCAGCTCAAAAGGCTTGCCCTGTAGGAATATCACCAGAAACTCTATTGGATTTGGCGGAAACTGCTGTTATTGAATAGCTTGTGAATAACTTGCTGTCTTGTGAAAATCGGACGCTTGGGTGAGTTTTTGGTAGATAAGCAGCCCTTTGTTAAAATATGCCTTCAGGATAGAAGAGAAAATTGGATTTTCTTTTGGAAGAAAGAATAAATACCACCTGCCAAATGAATTAAATTTAAAACTCAACCCCAGCATATTATGGTTCAGCTCCAGAATCTGTGGTAAACTGCAAGTCTTTCATTTTCTTACTTCAGTTTGAAGGCCCAAACCCATGAGCTTGCTGATTAAACTGTTATCACTAGTTTCACCAAGTCGTGACCATGGACACATAATCTGTACTAAGTCTGTCAGCACTGCAGGATAAACATTAGGGGCCCACCCGCTTGATCTTAAATCCTCCCACTAATTAACTCCAAGGTCATTAGGTTTCCACACCACATCAATAAATCTCTGTATTTTAAGAATGCAGCTAATAAAAGGTTGTGTGGGCTGCACTGATAAAAAACAATCAGACAGACATGTCAGCATCTTACCCATTATCTACCATGGTTTAACTAACGGGAATGTTCCACTTAGCGGTCTATTTTTTCAAGTTTGTGATGTTTTTTGTTGCGTTCACTAAGGTGTGACCTGTCATTGCCAGTCAATCGGAACATTCCTTTTTCCACTATGATAGGTACAGAACAAGATAATGGCCAGCCACACTTTGACTTCAACAGAGGATTTTCTCGCCAACGATGGAAAATTTTTGCAATCTAGCTGTGCTGGAGACGATTGACTATTCTAATGTGGTTCCAGTTAACTTCCCATCCTCTTCTCTCACTAAACCTAAGCTTAACCACAACTTTGCTGCTTGTATCCTACTCCCACCCGGCAGTCACTTCTGACCTACAATGGTTTGTAGTTTCCCAATTCCTCCATCCGACACTGGCCTCTTATCCAATTGGCACTTCCTTCACTCCACCATTGGCTGTTGGGCCGTCATCCCACACGGCTCAGGCCCCACACTTTTCCTCAATCCCTCCGCCGCTCCCCCTCTTATCTCCTCCTTAAAGACCCTTCATAAAATCCACCTATTTGACCAGACCTTTGGTTCGCTGTCCATTTATGTCAGCTAATGCTGCTGTGAAATGTCTTCGAGCAATTTTCTATGTTGGAGGTGCTACTTATACGTAATTTATTATTTTCTCTCTTGAGTGTGATTATTGATTGGTGCTGAAATATGAAGCACCTTTGTGCTGTCACCTCAGACTCAGTACAATGAGCAACCAAGATTGAGCAGCTAAAGGTATGTATTAAATCCAACAGACGCAACAGCCAGGATTCTCTTGGATCCTGCCTTGTCTGACGAAATACAAAAAACCTGGAAATATTGCGGGTTATTTTAATCAGAACAGAGGTGTAAAATTATGAAAGGGTGGACCATGGTACATAAAACATCAATTTTGTAACTGAAGTGTACTGAAGTAGAATGAGAGGATGTAGATATTAAATGCAGGATGTTTTTACAGGGTGTTGAGGCTATGGAATGTGCTGCTGCAGTTTGTGATTGACCATGCCATACTTCAGAACAGATTAGATGGGTGATTGAGAGACAGTGGGATTAAGAGATATTTGAATAATGCAGGTCAATGGGTTTCAGGCTATTGCTATTGCTCGCATGCAGGATAAACAGCAGAAGAGATTTGGTGGTTGGTCTGTGCAGCCCCTCTCCATTCTGTAACGTCTGTACAATCCAGTGTGCTTTACATTCGACTTCACTTTATTGTCAATTCAGAAATTCATTTTGGATGCCATGTTTGTGAAAAAAATTGAAGAGAAATGAATAATAGCAATAAAAAGAAAGAAAATTACCCTACCAGAGAGGTCTAATTTTAATTAAAATTGTATTAAAAACAATGCATTAAAAGTAATCATGAGTGCCTATCCTCATCCATACATCGAGCTCTTTATTAAAAGTTCTTATGAAGAAGGGCACAAATGAATTACAGGATCCAATTTTTCCTGCCCCTGGGGACTGCAGCCTTTCCCCTGAAAGCCACCAGCAGTAAAGCTGAAAACAAGCGGTCTTTCTCATTGTTCATGACAGACTTTACTTTCGTCAAAATACGAAGCAGAATGTGTCGAGAAAGATTTGCTTATCAAATACCCTTCCTGCTTCGTATCAGGTGAGCGATCAACTACAGGCGTAAAGCAGAGTTTCACGATTATGAGATTTACTTGAAAGGATTGAAATTTTAGGAGGCACTATAATCATGTATATCCCTCAGCCACCCCATCCGTACATTGTTCTCTCCAATTGAACTTAGCATCTACTTTGATACCTAGACACTTGTAGTTAGTGACCGTTTAAATGTCCACATCATGAATCTTGACAGGAAAAATATAATGAACTGGCTTTTTCCTAAAGTCTACACTAGTTATTTCATTTTGTTTTTGTTCTGTTAGAGAATTGTTATCGCATCATTTTACAAGCGTCTCTACTGATCACTGTTCAGTTTTTTCCCCCTTAATTCCTTGTCTATCTTTCTTCTCTTGCTTCCTCTTTCTATTTTCTTTAATTTCCTTTCTCCGGAGTGCACCTCATTCCCAGTAACAGTGAATATCTGTCTGCCTGCTTTCCTGCAACTAGTCCACTGCCCCATGAGAACGAATGCTTAAGCTGGTAGCACAAGTGACTACTTATCTGCTCATTTGCCAAGCCTTGAACCAGTTAGTCGCAGTGGATATAGTGGTGCCTTCAAGCTAAAATTAGATGAATCAAAAATGCCTCTGCAGGCAGCCAACAAATCAACAATGTCATGTCAGATCAATTTCAGAATCAGAGGTAAAAAGTAAAACTAAGATAGGAGTGCCAATTCCGAGCAGTCCAATATTTATGGTAAACTGCACTTTCAACTGGAATTGTACCTCTGAATTCACTGTTTAAAAGAAAATCTATTTTAAAATCGTTGAAACGTTAATTTCAGGATCTGGGGGTCGCTAGCTGGGCCAATATTTATTAGGGTTACTGGATTTCGGGGATACGGTGGAAGTGTGGGCTTAAGTGGGGCGCTTTTTCCAAGGGCCAGTGCAGACTCGACGGGCCGAATGGCCTCCTTCCGCACAGATTCTATAACCTGAATTGCCCTTGAAAGGTTGGTGGTGAGCTGCCTTCTTGAACCACTGCTGTTTCATAAGGACTGGAATACCCACAGTGTTTAGCTATAACAAGCTGAAAGCATTGACAGCAATATTAGTGACAAACTATTAGTTACCAAATTTGTTTCTTACTCATTACCGATCTTATAATTTATCATAAGAATGGAAATAGATTTGAAAATTTCAGTTTTCCGAAAAACTAGATACCTCAGGTAGACAATGAAATTTGGTCCATTCTACTTTCTCTTTTACCTACTCCCAAGTAACGTTTTCTTCAGGGCTTTGTGAATTGCCATCAGGGGTGCCAAAAGACAATACCGCATCAAACTAGAGTCCCAGGCCAACAACCCAAACCCACAACGACTATGGCAGGGCTTACACAAGATCACAGGCTACAAAGCAAGGCCAGGCGGAATATCTGGGGCTGGTACATCCCTCCCCGATGAACTGAACAAGTTTGATTCCCGCTTTCAGCATTCAGCCAATGCATCAGTGCCACCCACCCCAATAGCCTTGGACACACCCATACCCACTATTACAGCTCAGAGGTAAGAGCTGCCTTCTTGAAAGTGAATCCGCGGAAAGCGACAGGCCCTGACGGAGTCCCTGGGTGAGCACTCAGAGCCTGCACAAACCAGCTGGCGAGCGTACTCGCAGACATCTTCAACACCTCACTCCTCCGCTCCGAGGTCTCCGCCTCCTTCAAAAAGGCCACCATAATACCACTACCGAAGAAGAACAAGGTAGCGTGCCTCAACAACTACCGACCGGTGGCCCTGACGTCTGTTATCATGAAATGCTTTGAGCGGCAAGTCATGAGACGGATCAACACCCACCTCACAGACGGTCTCGATCCATTGCAGTTTGCCTCTCATCACAACCGGTCCACAGCAGATGCTATCTCCCTGGCTCTACAATCAACACTCGAACACCTTGACAACAAGGACACCTATGTGAGACTGCTGTTCATAGACTACAGCTCCGCCCTCAACACCATTATCCAGAGAAGACTAATAACCAAACTCTGCAATCTTGGACTTGACCCCTCCCTGTGCAGCTGGATCCTTGACTTCCTCACCAACAGACCACAATCTGTCAGGATAGGCAACAGCACCTCCCCCACAATAGTCCTCAGCACCGGGGCCCCGCAAGGATGTGTGCTCAGTCCTTTACTATACTCCCAATACACACACGACTGTGTGGCAAGATTTAACTCCAACTCAATCTATAAATTTGCAGATGATATGACTGTGGTGGGTGGTATCTCAAACAACGACGAATCAGGCTACAGAAAGGAGATAAATCACTTGGTTACATGAAAGCAACCTCTCTCTAAATGTCGGAAAGACCAATAAACTGATCATCGACCTCGGGGAGCGTAGCATGACACCCCCACTCCCCCCCATCTGCATCAATGGTTCTTAAGTGGAGGTGGTCGATAGCTTTAAGTTCCTGGGGGTCACCATCACCAACAGTCTGTCCTGGTCCACTCACGTTGATGCAACAGTCAAGAAGCCCCAACAGCGTCTCTACTTTCTACGGAAGCTAAAGAAATTCAGCATGTCTGCATCAACTCTCACAAACGTCTACAGATGTGCCATAGAGAGCATCCTATCCAGCTGCAACACAGTTTGAACATAAGAACATAAGAACTAGGAGCAGGAGTAGGCCATCTGGCCCCTCGAGCCTGCTCCGCCATTCAATGAGATCATGGCTGATCTTTTGTGGACTCAGCTCCACTTTCCGGCCCGAACACCATAACCCTTAATCCCTTTATTCTTCAAAAAACTATCTATCTTTACCTTAAAAACATGTAATGAAGGAGCCTCAACTGCTTCACTGGGCAAGGAATTCCATAGATTCACAACCCTTTGGGTGAAGAAGTTCCTCCTAAACTCAGTTCTAAATCTACTTCCCCTTATTTTGAGGCTATGCCCCCTAGTTCTGCTGTCACCCGCCAGTGGAAACAACCTGCCCGCATCTATCCTATCTATTCCCTTCATAATTTTAAATGTTTCTATAAGATCCCCCCTCATCCTTCTAAATTCCAACGAGTACAGTCCCAGTCTACTCAACCTCTCCTCATAATCCAACCCCTTCAGCTCTGGGATTAACCTAGTGAATCTCCTCTGCACACCCTCCAGCGCCAGTACGTCCTTTCTCAAGTAAGGTTTCTCAGTTGGTATGGCAACTGCTCGGCCCAAGATTGCAAGAAACTGCAGAGTGTGATGAACTCAGCCCAGCACATCACACAAGCTTGCCACCCGCACATTGATTCTGTCTATACCTCCCGCTGCCTCAGGAAGGCAGACACCATTTTCAGAGATCCCTCCCCACCCAGGCAATGCCTTCTTCCAGACCCTTCCATCAGGCAGAAGGTACAGAAGTCTGAAGACCCGCACATTCAGACATAGGAACAGCTTCTTCCCACAGCTACAAGACTCCTCAACTACTCTAGTCAGTCCCCTGTAAGAATACAATTCACAACACCCTATGCTGCTCTTGTTCATGTATTTGCTTTGTTTGGCCCCTTGTTCCGCACTGTAACCAATCACTGTTTGTCGATGTACCATTTGTCAATGTATTCTGTCGATTATTCTTTTTTTGTCTACTATGTACATACTGTGTATGTTCCCTTGGCCACAAAAAAATACTTTTCACTGTACTTCGGCACATGACAATAAATCAAATCAAATCAAATTGTACACTTGGAACCCTGAAATTCTTGGCATCCTGCTTCACAAGTGGAAGTGGCGGTGTCCGTGGTGATGGACATTGAGTCCAGCTAATTTAAATACTCGAATAGGACTGAGATCCAGGAAACAAAGGATGGTCAGAATATATCCTTTTAGGGAATAGTGTAGAACTTCTAAAGGCAGCCAAGCCACAGATGAAATTTGCTGTGGAGAAGTGTGAAGTGATTCATTTTGTTGGGAAGAATATGTAGAGACAATATAAAATATGTAAAATAAAGGCTACAACTCTAAAGGGGTTGCAGGAGCAGAAGGATCTGGTCATACGCATAAATGATTGAAGGTGGCAGAACAGATTGAGAGTGCAGTTAATAAAGCATATGGTATCTAAGGCTTCATTAATAGGAACACAGAGTGTAAAAGCAAGGAAGTTTAGTTAAACTTGCATTGAACACTGCTTCAGCCTCACCTAGAGTATGGCATCCAGTTCTGGACACCACACTTTAGGAAAAATGAGAAACATTGGAGATTCATGAGAATGATCCCCGGGCTCTGTTTTCCTCTATCCCCAGCTTTTCTGAACCTGCCGAAGAAGAATTGATTGGAAATGTAGGGGTCGTTTTTCTTGGACAAGAGGAAGAGATTTGATAGAGGTTTTCAAAACCATGAGCGGACAGGGCAAAGTAGATGGAGGAAGTGTTTCCCATTGATGGAAGGATCGAGAACCAGAGGCACATATTTAAGGTAACTGGGAATAGAAGCAGTGACGACATGAGGAAAGTGAGGAAATGGTTAGGATCTGGGATGCACTGAGAGTATGACAGAGACAACCAGGCCATCAAGAGGAAATTGAATTATTATCTCGAGGAAGAATGTGCAGAACTACAGGGAGAAGACGAGGGAGTGGCACTCGATAAATTGCTCCAATGGAGAGCCTGCACAGACACAACAGGCCAAATGGCCTCCATCTGTGTTGTAGCAATTCTGTGATTCTAACAGGCACTATGCAGCCTCTCCATAGATGGACAACAGTTGGTTGGCGGGCACTCAATGTTCCCCACCTATTCATTTCTTGTAGACTACTATAGATTGTGTCTATACTTGTGTTGATACCAACAGTAAATCCTCTGGAAAGGGTTTTCAACAACAAAACCACCAATGAAGATGTTCTGCAATTAAGAATTTTTAATTTGCAATGTAGAACTAAATATTTTTAATCCACAAACAGGCCGGAAAGTGGTCCTGCCTTCACATGTTGGGAGTGAACGTTGGGGAATCTCTATACTGTATAGTACTAAATGTGATTCCTCTACCACTTGGAAATACCATGGAAAATGGACAATGTATTCTCATCACACTTGTTACATTTCTTTGTATTGTTTCTCTTTCCCCAGCCCCTCTCAATGCCCACCCCCACCAAGGACAACAAGAATTCACCTTTAATAAGGAAAGATGTATATTTAACTTTTTGATTCTGTATTTCTATTTCTTGGCTGTTTGAATGTTGATAATACGGTTATGTTTGTTTGTGAAATTCAATAAACATATTTTAAAAAATGATTTCACCTTTAAACACCTTTCCAAAGAAACTTTATTTTGTTGTCACCTACCAGTCTTCCTTAGAACTATTTCACTTCTCCATGTCCCAGGATGTGCCTCATAACACTAGGTCACTTCTCTTAATCTTCTGTTGGTGGTAGATCTGTGGAGGCCTGGGAAATAGGGGCAGCAGGGTAGCATGGTGGTTAGCATAAATGCTTCACAGCTCCAGGGTCCCAGGTTCGATTCCCGGCTGGGTCACTGTCTGTGTGGAGTCTGCACGTCCTCCCCCTGTGTGCGTGGGTTTCCTCCGGGTGCTCCGGTTTCCTCCCACAGTCCAAAGATGTGCGGGTTAGGTGGATTGGACATGGTAAATTGCCCGTAGTGTCCTAATAAAAGTAAGGTTAAGGGGGGGTTGTTGGGTTATGGGTATAGGGTGGATACGTGGGTTTGAGTAGGGTGATCATGGCTCGGCACAACATTGAGGGCCGAAGGGCCTGTTCTGTGCTGTACTGTTCTATGTTCTATATGAGGGGAGACAGCATTTGGATGCTTTTTCTTGAGATTTCCACAGCAGACATTTGAGAAAACATCAGTTAACGTTCAATTTGACATTCCACAGTGGCACATATGGGGAAAAAAAATTCTATGTTGTGAACTCCACCATTTTACTTGGGTTGAAGTGATTTATGTCCAAATATGATGTTCCTAAAGTCAATCTATTATGACCCAATTTGATACATCTCACGGTCCCAGGCTTCATTCTCCTTGCAATGGATTCAATTATTCTACTCTGTCATTCTAAAGGTAATGGTATGATAAGGATTGGAATTGAATCCTGATGAACACTTGGCCAAGTAACCACGTACATGGGGGTCTATAAACTCCAGATGCCTCAAGTGCCTGGCAAACTTTCAACTCATTACACACCCAGTCAGCAGCTCATTCCAAGCAACACAAAACACTCAACAAGGGCAATTATTTAACAGGGAATGGATTTTATTTCCAAAATGTGCCACTGGGCAGACCTTTGTCCTGGGTTGATTGCACATTTCTTCAAGTTGGAACTTGTGCTTTCACCAGGAATTCTATTCAATGGACTTGAGTGGAAAAGACACGTGTCTGATTCCTTTGGAATTCTGCCCTTTGAGAGTGAGTGGTGTATTTGGTCTTTTGGGAACTATAGACCAATGGCTGGTCAGGTTATAATGGCTACAAACCACGGCTGGTTTAGCACACTGGGCTAAATCGCTGGCTTTTAAAGCAGACCAAGGCAGGCCAGCTGCACGGTCCTGTACCAGCCTTCCCGAACAGGCGTGGAACGTGGCGACTAGGGGCTTTTCACAGTAACTTCATTGAAGCCTGCTTGTGACAATAAACGATTTTCATTTTTCAATTTTTCATTATAAGATGAGTTTGAATGGGAAAAGCATTGGGAAGTTGAGATTCAATGTTTCTTGGCGGGTAGCTGTCTATTTGCTGGCAACCTTTTCGTTATGACTATATTTACTGAATCCTTTTTTTTTTAATTTTTACAAACAATTTTATTGAGGTATTTCAGGCATATAGAAAAAATGACATTATACTGTACAAACAAAAAAAAGAAGTCAAGACACAAATTCCGCATTAAACATAATGGAAACCATGGCTCTGTTCACGCACGGACCTGCCTCAATATCCCCCTACTATACTCTACCCTAGCCCCCCCCCTGCTGACGCTTACTCCTCTGCGAAGAAGTCAATAAATGGCTGCCACCTTCGGGCGAACCCTAGTAGCGAACCTCTCAAGGCGAACTTGACTTTCTCTAGGCCAAGAAAGCTCGCCATGTCCGATAGCCATACCTCAGCCCTCGGGGCCTTTGAGTCCCTCCATGCTAACAGTATTCGTCGCCGGGCTACCAGGGAAGCAAAGGCCAGAACATCGGCCTCCCTCTCTTCTTGGACTCCAGGGTCCTCCAACACCCCAAAGATTGCCACCTCCAGGCTCATTACCACCCCAGTTTTCAACACCCAGGACATGACATCTGCAAATCCCTGCCAATACCCCCCGAGTTTTGGGCACGACCAGAACATGTGTACATGGTTAGCCGGCCCTCCGGCGCATCTAGCACACTTGTCCTCCAGCCCAAAGAATCTGCTCATCTGGGCCCTCGTCATGTGGGCCCGGTGCACGACCTTAAACTGGATCAGGCTGAGCCTGGCGCATGTTGCAGTCGTGTTTGCTCTGCTCAGGGCTTCTGCCCAAATACTGTCCTCCAGCCCCCCCCCCCCCCCCGAACTCCTCCTCCCACTTAAGCGTCAGGTCCTCGGTCTGCGTATCCTCAGCTCTCATTAGCTCCTTGTAGACGTCTGAAACTGTACCCTCTCCCACCCCTCCCCTAGAAACTACCCTGTCCTACCTCCTCTTCGGCGGGAGACGTGGGAAGGACGGCACCAGTCTGCGTACAAAATCCCTCACCTGCAAGTATCTAAAGTCATTCCCTCTCGTCAGCCCAAACTTCTCCTCTAGCGCTCTCATGCTCGGAAAGCTCCCTTCCAGGAACAGATCCCCCATCCTCACAATCTCCTCCCTCCTCCACAGTCGATACCCCCCCCCCCCGTGCATGTCCCCCGGGGCAAATCGGTGGTTGCCGCAGATTGGGGTCCACACTGATGCTCTTACCTCCCCTACATGGCTCCTCCACTGGCCCCAGATCCGAAGAGCCGCCACCACTATAGGGCTGGTGGAGTACCGAGCCGGCGGAAGTGGCAGAGGTGTCATGACCAAGGCTGCTAAGCTAGTGCCCCTGCACGAAGCAGCCTCCATCCGCTCCCAAACCGACCCCGCACCCACCATCCATTTCCTTATCATCGCTATGTTGGCTGTATCCAGTAATAGTTACTGAAGTTCAGCAATGCCAGCCCCCCTTCTCCTCTGTTCCTTTCAAGCATCACCCTCTTCACCCGCGGGGACTTCCCTGCCCATACAAATCCCAGAATAATTTTATTCAGCCTCTTAAAGAAGGGCCGCGGGACAAAGATGGAGAGACACTGAAAAACAAACAAGAAGCGCGAGAGAATCATCATCTTAACAGTCTGCACCCTCCCCGCCAATGACAGCGGGAGCGCATCCCACCTCCGGACCTCCTCTCTCACTCGTTCCACCAGCCGGGACAGGTTGAGCTTGTGCAACTTGCCCCAGTCCCGTGCCAGCTGAATCCCCAAATATCAGAAAGTCTCCCCCACTAGCATGAATGGCAACCCCTTCATCCTACTCTCCTGCCCCCTCGCCTGAATTACAAACAACTCGCTCTTAGCCAAGTTCAGCTTGTATCCGGAGAACCGGCCAAATTCCCTCAGGGTTGCCATAATACCGTCCATCCCCACCATTGGGTCCGATACATATAACAGCAGATCATCCGTGTATAACGAGACTCTATGTTCCACTCCCCACCCCGTACCAGCCCTTTCCAGCCCCTAGAAGCTCTCAGTGCAATTGCCAGCGGCTCTATGGCCAGCGCAAACAGCAGCAGGGAGAGGGCAGCCCTGTCTTGTCCCACGGTGCAGTCTAAAGTAGTCCGATGTTGTCCTGTTCAGTATTTACTGAAACCTGACTGTTGGTATCACCTACATACATAAACACAGGTAATGAATCCTTGCGTGTTTCATTGATTTAAAAAAATTTTTTTGAGTACCCAATTCATTTTTCCAATTAAGGGACAATTTAGCGTGGCCAATCCACCTACATCTTTGGGTTGTGGGGGCGAACCCCACACATACATGGGGAGAGTGTGCAAACTCCACACAGACAGTGACCCAGAGCCGGGATCGAACCTGGGATGGGCAGCACGGTGGCACAGTGGTTAGCACTGCAGCCTCATGGCGTTGAGGTCCCAGGTTCGATCCTGCCTCTGGGTCACTGTCCGTATGGAGTTTGCACATTCTCCCCGTGTCTGCATGGGTTTCGCCCCCACAACCCAAAGATGTGCAGGGTAGGTGGATTGGCCACGCTAAATTGCCCCTTTATTGGAAAAAATGAATTGGCTACTCTAAATTTATAAAAAAACGAGAACCTGGGACCTCGGAGCCATGAGGCAGCAATGCTAACCACTGCGCCACCGTGCTGCTCCGCATGTTGCATTGATGAAGGAAATCAAAAGCCGCTGAATGTGTGTTCTAAAACCTCAGCAAGTATGAGATTGAATCAGATGGGGTTCCTGATGCTGATTACTGCCATTGACCTCTGCTCCAAAATATGCGTATGTGTAAGCTGAATGAGAACAAAATTCACTCGTTTCATTTGCATGGTTATTGAGTGGCTACTTGAACACAGTGCCAGATGGTGGCCGGTTCCTGTGGACCTCAACATGACACAATGTCCCCAGCAAACGAGAAGGGGAGAAAATAGGTACGGCAGGAAAAAGTGCTGATAGATGTTTCTAAATGAAGAGATTTTAACCTTACATTTTCTCCATTGGTCCACTCCCTTTCCAGCTCATATTCCGCAACTCCTCATATTCTACAAGGCTATATGCTTCACATGAACTCAAACAACATTTGTACAGCTGACCTCGAACTGGCTAGTGAGGCTGGCAAAATGGGTACTGTTATTACTGCAGAAACCAGGCTCTAGATTATTCAGTCTGCGGAATGCAAACCAGATGGTGGTGTTTTTCAGGTGGTATCAGACTGCACAGTGGGTCACTTCCTAGCAAAACAGAACCACTGTAGAAAAAACATAGTTCCAGTATAATAACTGTAATAAAAAAAGATTAACAGCACAAGCTTTTGTTAAAAATACTTCTTCAGAATTTCACAGATATTTTAAGTGTTTTGGAAAAGGTTAGTCAGTTCACAGAGCCTACTGTCCAAAAGAGGTTGTCGGGCTCCTTCAGATTATTTAAAGGCATTTTTCATTTGATTTGGTGAATCTCAGGGGATGGACAGATCTGGAATGAAGTGAATTGCTATCATTTTCTCTTAAAGGAGCTCCACCGAGAGTAAATGGTCGGCATGAAGTTGGACTTCATGTTGGCTGATGTGTGGGGTCTGAAAATAGGTTACTCTGTACACAAACATGCTTCTGATGTGAATCATGTCAGATGCCATCCTAGTGATGATGCTGGTGTGCAATGTGGCTAATGTCCTCTGAAATAATGCAGGTCATGACAGCAATCAGCATTAAATGCTGAATTGACAACGGTGCTGCTGTTTTGCAGCTTCATGCTGCAGCCCCTCTCCTAAACTTGCATGAAACACATATCATGTACCAGAAAGGTTCCTGCAACAGTGATATTTATTGAGATGGCAACTGTTGAAGAGATTGTGCTGTTTGACTTTTTTTGGCTGTTGCAAAGGTTCTACAAGTTTTTAGTGTATTCTACAGTTGCTTCGATTTGCAAACGTTTACAGGGAGTGGTGTGACAGGTACTAGAGGACATGTTGCTGATTTCAAGACTTCTGCACAAATTGCTTGTTTCTCAACTTAAGTGTACGAGCACACATTCCCTTGGAATGCAACATAACCATTGTACAAACAGAGGCAGAATGGGATAGGACAAGCTGCTGGAGGAGCGAGTGAAGGGCTTTCAGCAGAGAACCTTTCTACCTGTCCCTGAATGTGTCAGACATTTGTGTTTTACTGAGGATGTCCTCACTGAAATTTGTCACGTGCTGCAGCACAACTCTAACTTCTGGAGCAGGACAAAGACCACAGTGGCAGTGACCGTGATGATGAACCTTTATGTTTCTCGTCCCTTCTGGCTGGAGCTAGAGATATTTGCATGCAGCTCTTGCCCTCTTTTATATAAAGACGATAATTGAGGCTCCCTATTCCAAGGAAGCTGGTTACATTTCATTCTCTCTTGCCAGAGAGAAACAGGCAAAACAAACACAAGGATTTGGTCTGATTGCAGGTGCATCAGGCACCTCACTTTGTGTGTGCTGTATGTCAACTCTGCCATGTATCAGAACTAAAAAGGATCCTTAGCGTCCAGCTGATATGGAACCATAGGAAGTGCATTTTTCAGGTCAACCTTTGGTGCCCTGGCACGAGGCCTTCGTTTTGCACCAGTCCACTGTGCTAACTCCATTTTAGCCTTTATGCAAACCAAAGGATGGTTACTGGATAGTGAAGGCTGTCTGCCGGCTACATGACTCATGGCACCTTGTTACGATCCCCTGGGCTAATGTATGGTCAATGCCAGCCCCACTTGACCAGGAGTCGCAACACAACTGAAATTAACAAATCATTCTGAGAAAACAGACAAAGGGTGGAATTCTCCGCTCCTCACGCCAGGTGGGAGAATCGGGGGAGGTGCGAGAGCGGACCTCCTGCGATTCTCCCACCCCCCCCCCCCGCCAAAATGGAATGTCGTGTTTTGCGACATGCCGCTCGGAGAATCGGGGGACCTGGATGGGCCGAGCGGCCTGCCATTCGCGACCGTTTCATGACGGCGGCAACCACACCTGGTCGCTGTCGTCGTGAACACGGCATGAGATGCCCGTTTGGGGCTTGTGGAGGGCCTAGAGGGGACTGAGCACCACGACCGTGTTCGGGAGGGGACAGGCCCGCGATCGGTGCCCACCGATCGTCGGGCCGGCGTCTCAAAGGGACACACTCTTTCCCCTCCGCCGCCCCGCAAGATCAAGCCGCCACGTCTTGCGGGGCGGCGGAGGGGAAGATGGCAACCACGCATGCGTGGGTTGGAGCCGGCCAACCTGCGCATGCGCGGCTGACGTCATTAGGCGCGTCGGCCACGTCATTCTCGGCGCGCCGGGCCTTGACGGCAGCGACAAGGCCCCGCGGCCGAGTTTCCTGGCATGGCCCTCCTAGCCCCCTGGCGGGGGGAGAATAGGGGGCCAGGAGAGGCCTCCAACGCCGTCATGAACCTTTCTGGGTTTCACAACGGCGTCGGGCCTTTGGGAGAATTCCGCCCAAAGTCTTTGGCCCAATAAAGGCCATCAGCTTTGTAAAATTAAACACAATTTATTGTATTAATAACAGCAACTACAGTTAAATATACAGCAAATACAACTGCCTAACTATTATCTAGTTCTTAACCATCCCCCTTTTAACTCACCCCCACCATCATATATATATTTGCACACATAAGACAGACAATCACAGAGGGGAATAAAGGGGTGTAAAAATAATGATGAAAGCAAAAAGGATAAGATCCTTTGTTTTAGATAGTTGTCTTCTGGCACACCTTCCTTCAGTTTAAGCTTTCGGCTCGAGGTTTCTGCTTTCAGTCTGTAATCGTCACTGTTGATTCATCCAGGTTCTCCGTAGACTCATAAATACAGCAGTTATGCAGCTTTTCTGGAGAGAGAGAGACTCACACTGATTCCCTGTCCAAGACCTGGCTGGCCTTTCCTTGGTTCTCTGAAACCATCCCACTTGGGTAGGACCCTATTACTGTAAAATATTGCCATTTGGCCAATTCATTGGCCATCAGCCTCCCAATCGAACCAAGTCCCACCGATCTCTTGGATGCCAAAAATTCTGAGTTCTGCTGTTAATAACTAGCACAGTGTATTCTTTTGTAACTTTTGAGTTCATATCATTTCCTCTGCTCAACTTATATGTCCATTAAATATCTGTGGATCAAAAATGCTGACAGCAAAATAAAAGAATAGGGAAATAAGGGAATCAACAGCAAGGGCTCTTTCCACCTGTTTGCAACCCATGCACACACATGTGGCATCCATGCAATAAGAACCATGCCACCATAAGAAATATGATGGAGCAGTAGATTGACAGGTTGAAACACTGCAGAGCATGAGGAGGAGGGAAAGTTAGGAAGTGGCAACCTAAACAGTCCCTATCTATGTATGTGAAGAACTAAATCGAGTTAGTTACCAGTCATCACAACTTCTATTCTCCATTCACCAGCAGTCTCACACTCCTTCCCCTTCCCTCTGTTACTGACCATCGCATTATCTTAGCTACC
Organism: Scyliorhinus canicula; assembly: GCF_902713615.1. Classification (NCBI taxonomy): domain Eukaryota; kingdom Metazoa; phylum Chordata; class Chondrichthyes; order Carcharhiniformes; family Scyliorhinidae; genus Scyliorhinus; species Scyliorhinus canicula. The sequence continues at coordinate 125,920,404 of NC_052154.1, read as the reverse complement.
ATACAAAGACAGAAATCACAAAATAAACATTGCAAAATGAATTTATGAATGAAATCAAGCCATACTGCATCCAAAAATGTATAAATCACCCTATATATTCCTTTAGTGACTCTCTTCCATGTGCTTTTTGCCCCGCTTAGTACTCCAGTGCAGTGCTACCCCAGCTGCTGCAGTGTGGTTGGTGGAAGGCTGCTGACCTCCATTGGGAAACTGCAGATCATCTTGCAGGATAACCTTTGACCTGAAGGCCTGGTTTCAGTGTACACTTTGACATGGTGGCTGGATTAGCTGGCTGACGGGCACTAGCAAAGTGCTTGAATAGGAGGACAAATGCTGTCATCCTGAGAGAAGGCAGCAGTTTTGTGCTCCATGTCTCAGTGCCGTTCCAAGTACTCTTCTGGCGGATTGAATGCTGAACTGATACCCTTAAAGCACTTTGAACACTGTTATCTGTAGCCATTGGCAGAATTCAGACTTTTGCTGCAATGAAGCTGAGACATCAGCCACGAGGATTGGCCCACATAATTGTCCACCTCTTCCATTTTATGAAAGAATGGGCTCCAAGCTTTGCGCAAAGCCCTGTGCCAGGTGGGTGTTTGTCTCGTCCATGGTCCTTGTAAGTAACTACAGGCTTTTAGGCAGACTTCCTCTGTGCCACATATTTTGTCATTAGACTTCTTCTGAAGCCTGTCCCATCGAAATCATCATCTGAGTCCCCTGCAGCAGAACCCTGGTCCAAATTCATCCTCTGGTGAGCTGGCACCTGTGCCATCCTTGTCCTCTGCCCTGTGTGCAGTGCCTGATATGTCACCATGTACAGATATTGTGTGAAAGACGTGTTTTCAGTATCTGAACTGGAATTGATTACTTGTAGTCAAGTGACAATGTGACTTCATCATCAATCTCTTACTTTTATTGCTCCTCTCCCTGAGCAAGTTGTGATTCTTGTGTATCTGAAAGCATGCTGCCTGTACTTCAATTAATGAGTGCAGGTTAATCATGCACCATGATCCCTCTGCCCATTTCCGGTGGTTTGTCCAATACCAATGTAACCTGGTATTTGGTAAAACTTTAATTTGTTTCCCATCTTATAATATTGTCCATTTCTGGGTGCATCATTGGCCAAAGTTTTATTGGCATGTGGGCAACCTCATCTTGGTCATTTGTGGAATCCCAGGCCACATTTTCTGGCTGTCCAGCAACTAGTTGGCCACTTGCCCCATTAAAGGGTAGACATCTGCCCGCAAGAGCTTCTGGCCAATCGAAGGATGGGCAGTGCAGCACCACCGCTGAGCACCATGGTAACCGCGGCGACTGCACCTGGAAGGTGAGGATGCCATGGGAGAAGATTACCTGCCCAATGAGGTAAGTGAGTTTTGGGATTGCAGTGCCAAGCATGCAGCGGGTATCGAGTTAATTGTCCAGTTTTGCAATAATGAACAGAAATTCCGTGCAATGTCCCCTCCCCAACCGAGGTGTGCCGTAATCAATAATATCACATCCCATTCCCATCCGAGAGAACTGACTCATCACTGATCATAAATAGAATGTGGAAGCATCTTCATTCATATGATCATATCAAGCAGTGCATTGATACATGAATAAAAATCTGGGATTAAATCCTGCGGTGGGGCGGCGAGTGGTCCCCACTGTTGAGGCCAAAGGGAAATCACACCATACCTTCCATCACTTGTGTAATTAATTTTGAATCCGGGGGGTTTACTCCATCTTCCATGGTGGAGGGGACTTGAAGGTATGCATCCTGCTGTCAGTCCTGGGTGCCATACGGAAAAGACTCCTGGCATCACTGCCCCACCATTGAAGAACGAAGAGGCACCTTCAGGAACACTGAGGTTGGAATATGGACCTCCTCTAAAGGCACTTGCTTTGATTTTGCAATTGTGTTTGCCGTAGGTGCAAACGGCAACAAGGGAGCAAAATCTTGCGAGATTCAAAAAAAGGGAACGTCGCCGATGGCGTGATCCTGTGGTGTGATCGCCTTCCATTAATGTAACAAGGCTGCACTCATAGAACATAGAACAGTACAGCACAGAACAGGCCCTTCGGCCCTCAATGTTGTGCCGAGCCATGATCACCCTACTCAAACCCACGTATCCACCCTATACCCGTAACCCAACAACCCCCCCCTTAACCTTACTTTTATTAGGACACTATGGGCAATTTAGCATGGCCAATCCACCTAACCCGCACATCTTTGGACTGTGGGAGGAAACCGGAGCACCCGGAGGAAACCCACACACACAGGGGGAGGACGTGCAGACTCCACACAGACAGTGACCCAGCCGGGAATCGAACCTGGGACCCTGGAGCTGTGAAGCATTTATGCTAACCACCATGCTACCCTGCTCAGAAAGGTTGGGGATCTCATTTCAATGAATTATAATATCATCAATTGGCTTCCCCATTGTATTGCCCTCCCACAATTTTGCTCTCACGTCGCTGGCATGAAGTCACGTTGGCGACGCTTAGAACAGATTTTTAAAGACGGGAACCAGGTGGAGGGAACCCACCGGAGCGCACAGGTACAGGACCTTGGCGGGGGGGTGGGGGGAGGAGAAAATGCCTGCGCAGTAACCTGCCTCGGCTGCCTGGCAGCGTTGGGGGCTCCCTCGAGGGCATTCCATGGGAGGGTGTTCCTGTGTCCGAAGGGTAGGGGAGACAGAGGCGTAGGTTGCCCATGTGTGTGTGTGAAAGTGTCTCTGTGTGCATTTGGGGGGGGGGGGTCTCTGTGTGCATTTGGGGGGGGGGGGCCTCTGTGTGCATTTTGGGTGGGGGGCCTCTGTGTGCATTATGGGGCGCTTTGTCTTATTTTATTGGAGATCGGGGGGTACCACGATCTCGGGCTTCCCGACGTTGCTGCCTTTTTCCAGCCACACCCCGCCAGCATGACCACATGGGCCATGTCTCCCGATTTTTGTTTCCTCCCAAGTGTTGCACAATGTAGCGGGAAAAGCCAGCTGTGCCATGTTTCTTGCCTGAGCCAGCACTTGGATGAGTAAAGGGAAAATTCCACCCACAGGATTGAGAAGATCCACCTGATAGATGCTCTCCCGCCAATGTTGTGGTGTTCCAGGATTCAGAGTCACTCGTGGCCTCCATCGCAAACTTCAAAAGCAGCCCTAAGGCTTCCTCAGGTAGGTCCTGACTTCTACATGCCATTTAGTTCAGACATGCTCTGGACTGGTGTGATTTTCCACTGGCATAACAGCGAACCTGGCAAGGGTGGAAGATTCCAGTCCGGCCTTCATTTGGTTTCCATTAGCGTGACACAAATTGGTTTGATGCCGATCACCAGCGGAATTCTGATCCGCCATGATGAGCACCAATGGAAGATCACACTGTAAATTCACGTGAGTTAAGCCGATTTTTGGGCCTCCCACTGGATTCTTCCCTCCCAAACGGCATTGAATATGAGAGACTTTTTCAGCCTTTTATGATAATACCACATGCTGTCACAAGTAAGAGCAGATTGCAGTTCCGCATGTGTGAAAAACACAGGTATTTTGTGTCTTTCACCCTGATGTTTGAATCCTTGCCTGTTACTGTTGGTTCATTGCCAGCAGCTGGTCTTGCCACCCAGGTTGGGGTGCAGAGGAGCTACAATGTAGCAGGAGCACAACTCATGAAGGAATTAATTCTCACTGAGTTTGCTAAGAGGCCCTCAGCACAGTATTCAGCTGGTTCTCCAGGTTAGAGATTGTGCCGGCTAACTTGAATTGGAGCAGTGCACCTTGAATGGTGAAAAGTGAAACGGTTCCCTGCTTTCCAGCATTTTCTAAAACCTGAAGGACGTGCCCATTGCTTATTTCGTAAGTGTGTCACCTGAATATGCGAGATGGGCATTTTAAGTCAAAAAGGGGTAACATACTTTCAGAATTAGTGATTATATGGAATTCTGTGGGGCATTTTTTCCCCCACACTCTTCTGTATTCTGTCACAGCAGAATGTTATCAGAAACTGGGTGAGAATCCTTATTCAAATATTGTTTGGAATGCATCTTGAAATGTTGCTTAATGTGCAAGTCACTGAATAATGAGATTGCTTACACAAGAGGCATGAATGGCTATAAGCATGAGTTACAGAGCACTGTGAAACTATGATGTATAGAATATCCCCCCCCCCAAGTGACAAGCCGATCATAAATGAAGATCCATCTCTTATCTCTTGCCTGCAACAACTTTCTCTGCACTACAAATTTCCTTGGCGGGAACCTTCCAGTCTTGCCCACTGCTTGAATTTTCGGGGTGGGAAGAAGAATTTGGTGCACAAGTTAAAAGTCCATTGACCTTGTGTGGAAATTTCTGATCCAGGGGCAGGTGTAACTAAAGAATCCCATCCCTTGTGTCTGTCTGCAACCTGATTGTCGAAAATAAGATTAATTCGACTATCTCCCACTCAAGCATTTTCTTTGCCAAGCCTTAAAATCCACAGAAAACCACACGTTCCTCAGTTTTTATTTTTTGCCATTTCATTTGCTTTTTAAAAAATCTTAGCTTGGTATCATCTTAGTCACACTTGCTGACTGAGCTCATCTTTTCCTCTTTTGGGGAGGCCCCAGACTTTAGGACTTAGTCCTCTACCCGGTTTTCACAGAAGACATTTCCAATGTTCTGTGACGAGCAATTTGACTCCTATTAAAACATGAACCTGCCAGGAGTGTCAAAAGATGTGTTGAAAATTTGGGGTCAGTTGAGCTCTAAGCATTCTCCTTGAGGATTTTTTTATCAGTGCTCTTGACAAGCCCTTGAGGTCAATGAGCTGCCATCTGGAGGTCATGTACAGCGATCCCTGTCCAAAATCACCCCTGACTGCTGTCTATCTGCATGATTGATAAGAGGACTGTAGAGACCTCGGAGACCAAGAATGGCAATTCCAACAATCGACAGGTTCACTGGTTCAAGTGTGTTTGTTTTATTTGTTTGTGGGATGTAGGTATTTCTGGCAAGGCCGACATTTAATGTCCATTTCCACTTCCCCATGGTAGTGAGTTATCTTCTAGACCTGCTGCAGGTCACATGTCCACCCAGGGTACTGTTAGATAGGACATCAGGATTTTGACCCAGTGACAATAAAGGAACATTGATATTTTTAAAAGTCTACTTCCATTCCTGATGTGTGTATAAATCAACTCTCCAACTTCTTGGCAAACTTTTCTTATCCACATGAGGTCCTGTATTTTACCAAGAAAGTGGCTCTCGTAAAGAAGCAGGGGAATAATATCTGGTGAACAATGTGGAATGGGCAGGATGTGAATCCTGTCGACATGAACAGATAATATACTGCGGCATTTTGTAGTGTGAAGTCCATGGCAAAGTACAGGCTGGATATCAGATTCTACAAACAGATTTTTTTTTCTTTATAGATTTAGAGTACCCAATTCATTTTTTCCAATTAAGGGGCAATTTAACATGGCCAATCCATCTACCCTGCACATCTTTGGGTTGTGGGGGCGAAACCCACCCAAACACGGGAAGAATGTGCAAACTTCACATGGACAGTGACCCAGAGCCGGGATCGAAACTGGGACCTCGGCGCCATGAGGCAGAAATGCTAACCACTGTGCCACTGTGCTGCCCATACAAACAGATATAACTGGTTGTAACCAAAGCAGCAATTTCAGAATTTGAAAGTGCTACTTATAGATTGTGGGAACGTCCTGGACAGGATACTCCGACCCCGCGCCGGAGAATTGCTGGGGGGGGGGGCGCGAATCATGCGACCCCGCTCTGACGCCAGTCCGCCGATTTTCCGGTCATCGGCGGCATTGGCGCCGGCGAGGCCGATGCGCTGCCGCGGCACCCCCGGCAATTCTCCCTGCACGATGGCCCGAGTACCCGCAGAGTTAGGCCGAGTCCCGCCGGCGCCATTCTCGTATGGTCCTACCTGGGGGGACCTCGCCGTTCATTTTGCTGGGGGGGGAACGGCCTGGTGGGGAGGAGGGGGGATCCGACCCGGGGGGGGGCCTCCACGGTGGCCTGGCCCGCGATCGGGGCCTACTGATTGGCGGGTGGGTTTATCCTGGTGGGGGCCTATGTTCCTCTGCGCCGGGCCCCTGTAGCTCTCTGCTATGTAGCGTCGGGGCCGGCGCGGAGAAGGCAATCCACGCATATGCGCGAACTTGCGCCAGCTATAGCATGCATTCGCGGACCCATGGCGCCCATCCTGACGCCCGTATTGGCAGCTGGAGCAGCGTGAGGCTCTCCAGTGTTGTGCTGGCCCCCTGTGCAGTGCAGGATTGCTGATCCTGGGGGCCTGTTGATGCCGTCGTAAAACGTTTTGGCGTTTACGAAGACGTCAACCCTTAGCCCCAGGATCGGAGAATCCCACCCATCATTCTTTTCCCACACTTGTGTGAGAAATTTGTTTTCTCTGAACCTGGACTGATTTCAACTTTGAAGAATTGCCTGTTCTGCGATGTTAGTAAAAAAAAACTTTCACATTGGAACCAAAGATCTTTGGGTGAATCTAGGCTGAACACTCACATATGGGTCTGGATTCTCCCCTACCCGGCGTGACGGAGGGTCCCAGCGTAGGGGAGTGGCGCCAACCACTCAGGGGTCGGGCCTTCCCAAAGGTGGGGAATTCTCCCCACCTTTGGGGACTAGCCCCGCGCCGGAGCGGTTGGCACCAGAAGACTGGCGCAAAAAACCGGCGTCCCCGGCAGCGGGGCTGGCCGAAAGGCTTTCGCCGGTCGGCGCTTGCGCCGGCGGTGACGTCAGCGGCCACCTGCCGCTGACGTCACCACCGGCGCATGCGCGATGTGGGTTTCTCTTCCGCTTGCGCCATGGCGGAGGCCGTGGCAGCCGCGGAAGAGAAATAGTGCACCCAGGGCACTGGCCCAGAGTCTGAGCGGGGGGCCCCAATCGCGGGCCAGGCCACCATGGGGGCACCCCCCGGGGTCCAATCGCCCCCCCAGGACCCCGGGTGCCCGCTCGCGCCGCTGATCCCGCCGTTACAGAGGTGGTTCAAACCTCGGCGGCGGGAGAGGCCTCCCAACGGCGGGACTTCGGCCCATCCAGGCCGGAGAATCACCGCAGGGGCCTCGCCGATTGGAGTGGCGAGATTCCGCCGCCGCCGCTTCCCGGGTGGCGGAGAATCTCTGCCACGGCGGGGGCCGGATTTTCGGCGGCCCCAGGCGATTCTCCGACCCTGCTGGGGGTCGGAGAATTTCGCCCATGTTGAGCGATTCTAGAAAAGGTTCAGGTTGTCTTAAAAATCTTGCGTCAATTTACTTTAGCGATGTACAAAGGGCACCAGACTGCATTTATGTCCATGTTGTTTCAATTGAATACATTAGGGAGGATGAGAGATTTGTGCATATACGTTACAGAAGGGCATAACTGGGTTCAGTGGCAGGAACTACTTTTCCCAAAGGCCAGTGTGCCCATGGAATGAGTTGCAGGCTAATGTGGTGCGTGCTGGTTCACTGCATACCTTCACAAGAGAGTTGGAACAGAGATCTCCGCATACAGAAAGTAGTCAGAAAATAAAATAATATAAATCATGGTCAGATGTGGTTACCTGGAATCATTTTTATTTGCCTACAGGGATTGAAGAAGAATTTTTCAGATTTTTGTTCCGACGTAATTTGGGTTTAGGCTTTTCAAAAAGTATATATATTTTTGCCTATCCCAAGAAATAACTTGGCTGGTGGTGGAAATGGGCTGTTGTGAATCATGATGCATTTAAGACTTCACAACGGTATGGGGCAGACTCGATATGCCAGCTGGTGTTTGTCTGATTTTTAAAAGACTTTACAAACAGTACCATTGCTTACATAGAGAAAAATAACAAGGACACCGACCAGCAAGGGTTCTTGACATTACATAGAATTATATAGATTTCAAAATACGAGGAGGTCACAGCAAAGAGGGAAAGCACCTCGCAAAGACATTCTCCCAAACATACAGCCATGGCTTAGTTGGGTTGAGTAACGATTGAGTAACAACTTTTTTTTAGTTCAAGTCCCACTTCAGGACGTGCGCCCCAAAATCAAGGCTGTCACTCCAATGCAGTCCTGAGGGGAGTGCTACACTGTTGGAGGTGCCAACTGCCTGCTTCAGTGGATGAAAAACATCCCACGGCACCATTTCAAAGCGTACGGGACTTGTCCCGTGCCCTGGCCAATATTTATGCTTCAGTCAACACCATTAAAGCAGACTGCCTGATCATTATCATATTGTTGTCTGTGGGAGTTTGATGTGCACCAACATTGTACTTCCCACATCACAACATTGACTGCACCTGACAGAGTACTTCATTGACTGGAAATAACTTTGAGACCTCCAGTCAAGATGCACTATTTCAATGCATGTCTTTTTTTCTTTCTATATACAAATAGAGAGAAGCAGCAACCCTGTGATCGACACAGGAGATTCCAAACACATCCGAAGCATTTATGTTCAATCAGGTCAGAAAGGGAAACTTTGCAGATGGTGTTGTGCATGAGACGTGTTTGATAGTATTCCTGAGGGGTCACCAATGAGGACATTAACATGCTTTTATGATCATAATGGATAGGGCTGGAAAAAGCCCAGGAATAGTACAGCTGTTTCTTGTTTAAGAAAAAAGTACTCATTATTTTATGAGCCTGCAATGTGGTGCACAGTTTGAACTTGGTATACCCTTGGAATTATAGTCAATCACATGGTTGAATGTCTCCATTCAGGGAAGCCTGTGACAACAATAATTATGGATTTATGGAGTAAAGTTTGGGTCCAGTACCACGACAGAGATGCAGACCAATGGTGGAAAAGGTAGTTGAAGAGATGTCATTAAAGGCGAGCTTCAGGGTAAATTTAATGAATTTGTTGTGAAGTGTAAATGTTTTCATCTCTTTATTATGTCGCAAATACTATTTGATTATTTTGTACAGAGAACAGCACAGAACAGGTCCTTTGGCCCTCGATGTTGCACCGAGCTTTGTATGAAACCAAGATCAAGCTATCCCACTCCTTGTCGTTGTGGCGTGCTCCGTGTGCTTATCCAATAACTGCTTGAAAGTTCCTAAAGTGCCCGACTCCACGATCACAGCAGGCAGTCCATTCCACACTCTAACCACTCTCTGAGTAAAGAACCTACCTCGGACGTCCCTCCTATATCTCCCACCCTGAATCTTATAGTTATTCCCCTTGTAACAGCTACATCCACCCGAGGAAATAGTCTCTGAACATCCACTCTATCTATCCCCCTCATCATCTTATAAACCACTATTCAGTCGCCTCTCATCCTCCTCTGCTCCAAAGAGAAAAGCCCTAGCTCCCTCAACCTTTCCTCATAAGACCTACCCTCCAAACCAGGCAGCATCCTGATAAATCTCCTTTGCACCCTTTCCAATGCTTCCACATCCTTCCTATAGTGAGGTGACAAGAACTGCACACAATACTCCAAATGTGGTCTCACCAGGGTCCTGTACAGTTGCAGCATAACCCCAAGGCTCTTAAACTCAAGCCCCCGTGAATAAACACGAACACACTATAGACCTTCTTCATGGCTCTATCCACTTGAGTGGCAACCTTCAGAGATCTGTGGACATGAACCCCAAGATCTCTCTGTTCCTCCACATTGCTCAGAAACCTGCCGTTGACCCTGTAATCTGCATTCAAATTTTTCCTACCAAAATGAATCACCTCACACTTATCAGGGTTAAACTCCATCTGCCATTTTTCGGCCCAGCTCTGCATCCTATCAATGTCTCTTTGCAGCCTACAACAGCCCTCCACCTCATCCACTACTCCACCAATCTTGGTGTCATCAGCAAATTTACTGACCCACCCTTCAGCCCCCTCCCCCAAGTCATTGATAAAAATCACAAATAGCAGAGGACCCAGCACTGATCCCTGTGGTACACCGCTGGTAACTGGTCTCCAGTCTGAAAATGTTCCATTCACCACCACCCTCTGTCTTCTACGTGATAGCCGGTTACTTATCCAATTGGCCAAATTTCCCTCTATCCCACACCTCCTTACTTTCTTCATGAGCCGACCATGGGGAACCTTATCAAACGTCTTACTAAAATCCATGTATACGACATCAACTGCTCTACTTTCATCTACACACTTAGTTACCTCCTCAAAGAATTCAATCAAATTTGTGAGGCATGACTTACCCTTCATGAATCCGTGTTGACTATCCCAGATTAGGCTGCATCTTTCCAAATGGTTATAAATCCTATCCTTCTGGACCTTTTCCATTAACTTACCAACCACCGAAGAAAGACTAACCGGCCTATAATTACCAGGGCCATTCCTATTCCCTTTCTTGAACAGAGGAACAACATTTGTCACTCTCCAGTCCTCTGATACTATCCCTGTGGACAGTGAGGAGCCAAAGATCAAAGCCAAAGGCTCTGCAATCTCATCCCTTGCCTCCCAAAGAATCCTAGGATATATCCCATCTGGCCCAGGGGACTTGTCGACCCTAAGGTTTTTCAAAATTGTTAATACACCCTCCTTCAGAACTTCTACCTCCTCCAGCCTACCCATCTGTATCACACTCTCATCCTCAAAAACATGGCCCCCCTCCTTGGTGAACATTGAAGAAAAGTATTCATTCAACATCTCTCCTATCTCTTCTGACTCCATGCACAAGTTCCCACTACTGTCCTTGACCGGCCCTAACCTCACCCTGGTCATTCTTTTATTTCTCATTTAAGTGTAAAAAGCCTTGGGGTTTTCCTTGATCTGACCCGCCAAAGACTTCTCATGCCCCCTCCTAGCTCTCCTAAGCCCTTTTTTTGAGGTCATTTCCTGCTACCTTGTAACCCTCAAGCGACCCAACTGAACCTTGTTTTCTCATCCTTACATACGCTTCCTTTTTCCTCTTGACAAAACATTCAACCTCTTTTGTGAACCGTGGTTCCCTCACACGGCCATTTCCTCCCTGCCTGACAGGGACATACCTATCAAGGACACACAGTATTTGTTCCTTGAACAAGCTCCACTTTTCATTTGTGCCTTTCCCTGACAGTTTCTGTTCCCATCTTATGCTCCCTAATTCTTGCCTAATTGCATCATTATTACCCCTCCCCCAATTAATAACCTTGCCCTGCCGTATGGCCCTATCCCTCTCCATTGCAAAAGTGAAAGACACCGAATTGTGGTCACTATCTCCAAAGTGCTCTCCCGCAAACAAATCTAACACTTGGCCCAGTTCATTACCCAGTACCAAATCCAATGTGGCCCCACCTCTTGTCGGCCTATCCACATATTGTGTCAGAAAACCTTCCTGCACACACTGTACGAAAACTGCCCCATCCGAACTGTTTGACTTATCGAGGTTCCAATCAATATTTGGAAAGTTAAAGTCACCCATGACAACTACCCTGAGACCTCCACACCTATCCATAATCTGTTTTGCAATTTCTTCCTCCACATCTCTATTATTATTTGGGGGTCTATAGAAAACTCCTAACAATGTGACCGCCCCGTTCCTATTTCTCACTTCAGCCCATATTACCTCAGTAGGCAAATCCCCTTCGAACTGCCTTTCTGCAGCCGTTAAACTATCCTTGATTAACAATGCTACTCCTCCACCTCTTTTACCACCTTCCCAACTCTTACTGAAACATCTATACCCCGGAACTTCCAACAACCATTCCTGTCCCTGTTCTAACCATGTCTCCGTAATGGCCACAACATCGTAGTCCCAAGTACCAATCCACGCTCCAGGTTCACCTACCTTATTCTGCATGCTCCTTGCATTGAAGTAGACACACTTCAACCCACCTTCCTGTCTGCCAGTACATTCCTGTGACCTTGATACCCTCCTCAGTACCTCACTACTCTCAACACCTGGCTTCTGGACTACAGCTCATTTTCCCATCCCCCTGACAAATTAGTTTAAACCCCCCGCGAAGAGCCGGAGCAAATTTACCTCCCAGGATATTGGTGCCCCTCTGGTTCAGGTGCAAACCGCCTTGTCTGTACAGGTCCCACCTTCCCCAGAATGTGCTCCAATTATCCACGTAAATGAAACCCTCCCTCCTACACCATCCCTGCACCAACGTGTTTATCTGCACTCCCTCCCTGTTCCTCAACTCACTAGCATGTGGCACCGGCAAAAAACCAGGGATGACAACATGGTTTGTCCTGGCTCTCAGCTTCCACCCTAGCTCCCTAAATTCCTGTTTTAAATCACCGCCCTTTCTCTTACCTATGTCGTTGGTACCGATGTGTACTACGACTTGTGACTGTTCCCCCTCCCCCTTAAGGATTCTGAAAACACGGTCCGAGACGTCACGGACCTTGGCACCCGGGAGGCAACATACCACCCGTGAGTCACTTTCATTGCCACAGAAGCGTCTATCTGTCCCTCTAGCTATCGAGTACCCAATAACTATTGCTCTCCTGCTCTCCCCCCCCTTCCCTTCTGAGCCACAGGGATGGACTCAGTGCTGGAGATCCGGGCACCGTGGCTTACCACTGGTAGGCTGTCCCCCTCAACAGTATCCAAAGTGGTATACTTGTTACCAAGGGGAACGATCACAGGGGATCCCTGTACTGACTGCTTCCTCCCAGCCCCTCTCACCATCACCCATCTATCTGCATTCTTCAGAGAAACTACATCCCTGAAGCTACTAACTATGACCACCTCTGCCTCCCGAATGATCCGATGTTCATCCAGCTCCAGCTCCAGTTCCCTAACACGGTTTCTGAGGAGCTGGAGATGGCTGCACTTCCCACAGGTGAAATCAGCAGGGACACTGACGGCGTCCCTCACCTCAAACATTCTGCAGGAGGAACATTGCACTGCCTTCCCTGCCAACCCTTCTAGATAACTTGCGGATAAAAGAAAAGAAAGAAAGAGCTTACCTGATATTCACTCACCCCCTTAGGTTAGACGAGGTGGAAGGGTGGGGGACACTACAAGTGTAGTGTCTCGGGTTTAGCAACCGCCCAACTTAAATACAGGTAAAAATAAAACACTTAAGCCCCTACCTGAATCCCAAGCTGGACTCCGGCTCCCTCTCTCTCTCTCCCACTCCCGGGAATGAAGGCCGCTGGAACCTGGGCGTAAGTTTAAGCACCTACCTGTTTCCCAAGCTGCACTCGGGCTCCCTCTCTCTTTCCCGCCCCTGGTCATTAAAGAAAGATTCCAGCTAACAGCATTTTCAAGAAATAATTTTGAAATTTTAGAATTATGCATAGTATAGAAAGATACATGTGTTTGTTTTTATTGGCCGCTGTTCAATAATTGCTCATTGAGAATTTTCCTACCTGTTGGGTATATTTGGATATATATACTATTTATTCAACACTAATTTATTGCTATTCATAAATGTGATATTTGAGCTAAACAAACAAGTTTATTAATGTTGGCATTGCTGGCAAGTCCAGCATTTGATCTCCATCTGTAATTGTTCACAAAGAGATGGTGGTGAACCACCTTCTTGAACCATTGCAGTTAATCTGGTAAAGGTACTCACGCAATGATGCTCAGGAGAGAGATCCATGAAGATATCCCAGCAATGATGAAGAAACAGTGATATATCTCCAAGTCAGGATAATTTGGAAGGCAACTTGCAGATGGGTAGTGTTCCTGTGGTGTTTGCTGCCCTTGCCCTTTGAGGTGGTGCAAGTTACAGGTTTGAAAGAAGGAGTCAGCTTTGTACTGTATGATGTCAAGCCTCTTGAGTATTGCTGTTGCTGCAATCACAGTAGCATAGTGGTTAGCACAATTGTTTCACAGCTCCAGGGTCCTAGGTTCGATTCCTGGCTTGGGTCACTGTCTGTGAGGAGTCTGCACGTTCTCCCCGTGTGTGCGTGGGTTTCCTCCGGGTGCTCCGGTTTCCTCCCACAGACCAAAGATGTGCAGGTTAGGTGGATTGGCCATGCTAAATTGCCCTTAGTGTCCAAAATTGCCCTTAGTGTTGGGTGGGGTTAAAGGGTTATGGGGATGGGGTGGAGGTGTGGGCTTGGGTGGGGTGCTCTTTCCAACATGCAGACTCGATGGGCCGAATGGTCTCCTACTGCACTGTAAATTCTATGATCTATGATCATCCAGGCAAGTGGGGAGTATTCTATCACACTCTTGACTTTTGCCTTGTAGATGATGGAAAGGGTTCGGGGAGTCATGAGGTGAGTTCCTTGTCACCGAATATCCGGCCTCTGAGGTGTTCATGTAGTAACAGCATTTATGAGACTTATTCTCTTAACTTTTTCATCAATGATAAACCCCCAGGATGTTGATGCCAGGCACATCAATGGTAATGCCATTGAATATCCAGTGAGGTTGTTAGATTCTGTCTTATTAGAGTGTCACCATTATATGACAGGGAAATCCAAGATATTGGAATATTTTCTACTCATAATATTCTGGTCATATATTTTAAACTGTGTAATATGCGAATAAGATAATTAAGGCAGGGACGGAGTGACTGTGTAAATCTAAACTGCATTTGATACGTTAATGAACCAAGCTACACTGCAAAAAGATGTCATAGGGGAGGTGGATAAAAAAAGTTTACTTTCCTTTTAAACTCTTCAGAGCTAAAAAAAAATGAAGGTAATTAAGTCTGGGAGAATACAATTCTCAAGAAATGAAGACAGGGGAGAGATAAAAGAGATAAAATGCATTTAAAGGGATACTGAAACCTCTGCAGGTACTGCTGTGGATATCAGTCAACATCAGGAATCACTATTTATCTCTAAGCAAGCAGCGGAGGAAGCCAGATTTGAAGAGCAAACTGCTGGTTCAATCTCAGAATCAATCCCAACAGTCATGAAGGCGCTATGTGGTAAAACTTACTGGATATGTCGTTAAAGAACAAAGAACAATACAGCACAGGAACAGGCCCTACGGCCCTCCAAACCTGCGCCAATCACGTGTCCTATCTAGACCAACTGCCTGTATCTTTCTGTACCACGTTTGTTCATGTATCTATCCAGATAAGTCTTAAAGGTCGCTAACGTATCTGCCTCAACCATATCACTTGACAGTGTATTCCAGGCCACCACCACACTGTGTAAAAAACCTTCCCTGCACGTCTCCACTGAACCTTTCCCCCCTCACCTTGAACTTGTGCCCCCTTGTAATTTTCAATTCTGCCCTGGAAAAAAGCCTCCAACTGTTCACCCTATCTATACCCCGAATAATTTTATAAATTTCTATCAGGTCACCCCTCAGCCTCTGTCTCTCCAGGGAGAACAATCCCAGTTTATTCAATCTCTCCTCATAGCCAATACCCTCCATAGCAGACAACATCCTGGTAAACCTTTTCTGTACTCTCTCCAAAGCCTCCACGTCCTTCTGGTAGTGTGGTGACCAGAATTGGACACAGTATTCCAAATGTGGCTGAACCAACGTTCTATATAACTGTAATATAATTTTCGAGTTTTTATACTCTATACCCCGTCCTATGAAGGCAAGCATGCCATGTGCTTTCTTTACCACCATTTCCACCTGTGCTGTCGCTTTTAAGGATCTGTGGACCTACATGCCCAGGTCTCTCTGTGCCTCTATGCTCCTGATGGTTCTGCCATTTATTTTATAGCTCCCACCTGAATTGGATCTACCAAAATGCATAACCTCGCATTTGTCCAAGTTAAATTTAATCTGCCATTTCTCCGCCCAATTTTGCAGTCAATCTATATCCTGTTGTATCCTCTGACAATCTTCATCACTATCTGCAACTCCTGCAATCTTAGTATCATCTGCATACTTGCTAATCAGACCCTCTACATTTTCTTCCATGTCATTTATATATATGACAAACAAGGGGATCAGGGATTATGGGGAGAAGGCAGGAGAATGAGGATGAGAAAATATCAGCCATGATTGAATGGCAGAGCAGACTCGATGGGCCGAGTGGCCTAATTCTGCTCCTATGTCTTATGGTCTTATAGTGGAGGTCCCAGTACTGATCCCTGCGGAACACCACTAGTTAAAGACCTCCATTCGGAGGTCTCCACTGCTACCCTCTGTCTTCTATGGCCAAGCCAGTTCTGAATCCATCCAGCTAGTACACCCCTAACCCCATATGGAACAGATTGGGGAGAGTTAGCTCTCAAGGTAGTTTAGATTGTTTGGAATTGACTAAAGTTGTGACACTGTGTAAAACCATTGTCTTACGTGAGTGTCGTTCTATGTTACTTTCTTTATTCTTTTTCTATTTCTTAATAAACATTTACTTTGCTATGAAATCATCACAAGAAGTTGGGGACATCATTTCTGGATTTCAAATCTCCCCTTGTACTGTACAAGTTGCAAACACAGTTCAAGGTAGTTGTTTCAAATTTCTCTTTTGAGATTTGAACAACTCAGCATTTACCATCAGCCGTGCCCTTAACAAGAGACGGTCATATGGGCATTCACGTGGGGGAGATGCTACTTTCCATTTAACAGACCGTCCTGAATGTTGTTCCCGTCTTGGTGCATATGTACATTGATGTTATTTTCTGAGGAAGCGCGAATGGTGCTGAAAACAATGCAAATATCCCAACCTCTGATCTTGGGATGGAGGGCAGGTCATTGATGATGCAGCTGAAGATGGTTCAGCTTGGGACATTACCCTGAGGATAACCTGCAATGATATCTTTGCACTGAGATGAATTGGCTTGGAGCTACCACAATCGTCATTCTTTGTGCAAGATATGTCTCCAATCGGTGGAGAGTTTCCCCCTCTGATTTCCATTGACTTCAGTTTTGCTCGCCATCCTTGATGCCCCACTCAGCCAAATACAACCTTAAGGCTATTGAGTTCAGCTTTTTTATCCGTGTTTGGACCAAGGTTGCAATGAGGCCAGGAGGCCGAGTGGTCCTGGAAGTGGTTAACGCAGTAATGCTTTGACGTGTGACGGACATGCCCTTCACACGATAAAATGTTACATGAGGAATGTGTAGTGTAAGAGAAGACCATCAGAAAAAGTGGATATTGAATATAAACAGAGAAGGAGCCAGTGCTCGATGTTACCAAGGGGAACACAGCAGGCTGGGGCCAGAGACCAGAACTGTGAGAGAAGCAGATGAAAATAAAGTCTTGTTATGGCTGGTGTTCATTGTTTGAGCTGATGTTAATGAAACATGAGCACACCATTTTTAACCTTATTAATGACCCCAAGTAGTGTGTCCTTGAGATTGAATTCCCGTGAACAATATTTTCTACTGTTGGAAGAAAGTAGTAATTTGTGGCAATTCAGAGGTGAAGGATTCCAAAAGCTTTTAAACTGATGATGTTATTGTAGATAATCTCACTGGGGGAGAAAAGTAGCAAATTTTTAAATGTAGAAAGGCTGGCAGTGTTTCACCTATAATACCAGCCGTCCCATGATCCAGACAACTATCTGTGAGGCTCAGGAAATGCATTTGCCCTTATCCTCCATCTGTTCCCTTCCATTATGTGCCATCTGGTCCTGTAAGGGAGAATGCTGAATGTCAGTGATCGGGCTACACTGCGTTTGAGTGATGTGCCTGCCATAGCTGAATAGTAGGAAATATGTGGAGGCAGCGGGAAATGTTTGTGAGGCTGGCAGCATTGGAAGGTCAGTGAGGTAGTGTATCGTGATGTTATGCCTGAAGCATGAATGCCAGGGAGTGCAGCTGGGTGAGTGATTGGGTGGAGGGGGTTAGGGGTGCATTGAGCAGGGGTATGTTCGGTTTGTGACTATGCATTCAATGACCTTGACCATATGCATGATGGGACAGCGTCTTGTAGTACAGCTCTTTTTCCTTTTCCCTGTTCTGGTGCAGGTGCCTAGGAATCAAAACCAACTTTCCACAGCAATCTTCGAGCCATGTATTCAACTCCCTGATCTTATTTACCCCGTGCCAATTTGTTTGTGCCTCAGGCCACACAGCCAACCAGGAAGATGCATTCAATGGCATCAAACTTGGCGAGTTGACCTTTCTTGTCACTTGTCTTATTGAGGGTGGTCTTTGAGGCCGTCATGGTGCCTCTTCCCCTTTGGGCTGGGCTATGGCATCTCCCCCCCCCCCCCCCCCCCCCCCCCCCTGTCCATCTCCATCAGTGATTCCTCCCCCACTGCATCGTCTGCCCTCCCTGTCGGGGGCAACAACACTCGTCATTAAATCCAGGAACTCAACACAAAAGACCTCCAGAAAGACTTCAGGTACTTTGTAATAGAAAAAAGTTACCTGCAATTTAAATGCCTAATTATTTAAGGAATAACGGACCATCTTTCAGCCTCATGCCTGAGCTTTGCAGAGTGACATACAAATTCATGACCAGGACTATTATTGTTCAAATTAGTGATCCTGGCAGTGCACCAACTGGGTAGGCTGTGTGACCTGAGGCACAAACAAGTTGGCACGGGGTAAATAAGATCAGGGAGTTAGATGCATTTTCTGAGGCCATGAAGGAATCCACACCGAGTCATTCAAAGAAACTTAGTTTATTTACAATAACTATTATACATATCACACAGTTGATTCCAACTGGGTCTGCCTTGCTGGTGCCTAACTGGCCGGCTTTATATTCTATACAGCTATACATTGTTCAGAGGTCCCCCACCACCTTAACAGGGGAGCTCGTATTCTGCAAGGTTCACGGGGAAGTTAATTGTTTCCCACTCTATACGATCTTTGTGGATTATAATAATACGTGGTTCTAAGATTGATGTGGAATGTGGGTTTTGATTCCTAGACACTGACGCCAGTACAAGAAAAAAGGGGGCTGTGCTGTTGGGAAGGCTTTCACTTGATCAATGCTGGGCCCAGTGTCCTGGCCAGTCATTAAACCTGGGCTGTGGAGAGGACTTTATCAACTAATAATAGGGGGTGGGAGGTCATTGTGGTGTGGGAAAGGTTCACATGAGGGGTGTTTCAACATTTAATGAGAAAAGACAGGATAATAGTACAGATTAGGGACATGGAGAATCATTAACGGAGAAGCCATGATGAGGGACAAAATATGTCGGCATAACAGTGTACCAGCAGAAAAGGGTTATAACAAGGAAAAAGATAGAACTAAAAGCTCTTTGTCTAAATATTTGCAGAATTTTTAAGTCGATGGATATATTGAAAGAGCTATAAAAATAAATGGTTATGAAATGATAGCCATAACAAGTGACGTGGTTGCAAAATGACTATGACTAGGAACTGAATACTCAGGGGTATTTGGTATATAGGATAGGCAGGAAGAAAGAAAAAAGATGTGCAGTCGCTCTCTTCATAAAGGAGGCAATCATACACAAGTGAAAAATGATCTTGAATTGGAAGATCAGAATGTAGTCTCTATTTAGGTGGAGGTGAGAAATAGTATTTATGGGAGTAGCTCCCAAATATTGGCTTCACTATTAAACAGAGCATTAATCATGAAATATTGTGGGGTTGTAAGAAAGATGCTTCAATAATCATGGGCAATTTAAATCTTAATTTAAGGAGATATTTCATAACTCTTAATGAAGATGTAGGGCGGAATCTGACCAAAAAATGGAAAAATGTCAGTTCCGGTGAGAATGGTGCAAATCCCGCAGATGGCTTTGGTGGGAGATTTCATGGGATATTGAGCCTCTTAAACAAATTTTTTTTTCCTTACATGAGTCCCGGTGTGGTCTTGGCAGCTTCCCGCTGATTTTCTCACCACAGGGAAACTTTGTGTAACTCCATTTAAACACCTCCCCAGCACTTGTTCTCCTGCGGAGTCCGACCAAAGGCCTTTGCGCTCTGCCCATGGAACTGGGAACCAACACGAGAACCTACTGCTGGAATAACAGCAATGATGAGATTACATTCCCCACAGTGGGATAGCTCCTCATTCCCTAGTCCTTGACAGGCTATGAGGTGTCCCCAGCACATCAGCCCACAAGGGCCCTGGTCAAGGCAGGAGGTCCTTCCTCCTCCTTCTCCATGGGTAGCCCCTCATTGCCCTCCTTGGCCTGCTGCTCATCTGAGGAGATGTGGCATTCCTTCATATGTTCTTGGTCCAGCTGATCTTCCCTCTGCAGCACCAAGATGTAGCGAATACAGCAGACCACAATAATGCAGGACACCCTCTGGGTCTGTATTGCCAGGCAGCCCACCCCCCCATCCCCCTCCAACTAGTCCAAGCACGGGAACTGCACCTTGAACAATCTAATCGCTTGCTCGACCAGCGCATGCGTTGATGCATGAGTCTTGTTATAGCGAGTCTCTGTAGGTGTTTGTGGCCTCCGTTCTAACGTCATCAGCCACCTCCTGAGTGGGTGCCCCCTGCACCCAACAAGCCATCCCTCCAGCTGCTGCTCTCCCGCAAACATTTCAGGGATCTGAGAGAACCCCTCTCTCTAACTGTTATGGACGCTCCATCCATACACTTCCTCCTTAGAGGCTGCCTGTCCACTAAGCCTCACACCCTCCCCTCTCATACTGACAAATTCCCACAGGTGTCCCTCTTAAATCCACCAGGATTAGGTGCTTGGACCCTAAACTTTAAGGAGACAGGGCAGTTGAGTGGCTGCAAGGGGCTCGCGCCTGCACTGATGTGCTTCTCCCAATTCACAGCCCAACACACTAATTCCTGACAGTCAAGTGGAATTGAAATGCCACCGAGCTTAACCCCTTTGCCCTCACAGTGCTGACTGACTGTGGGGTTGTACTCACACTGCAGCTATGCTTCCCCAAGTGAGTGGGCCTTCATTCCTCATGAGGAAGGGATGCATCCCATTCCTGAGTTCCTACTCTGCCCTTTCAGCCAGTCCTCTCATTAAATTTCACCTAAGAACCTTACAGTTGTCCCCAATGGTGACCCACTTCTTTCCACCCACTTTCCAACTCTCACCGAGGATGGGAATTCCCTCAGGGCAACGTGAGCACAAGCTCAACAAGGAGGACGCGGGAAGCTATGCCTGCATGTCAGCCTCCAGACCCCTCTTAAAGAAAGCAGTGCCCCGAAAGGAAGGTAAATTGAGGCCTGCTAGTGACCCCTCCCCCTAAAAATTGAGAGACTGAACCCCAGCTCCGACCCCGAGTTGAACTCTGTGTCCCCCACATCCTTTCCAATGCACCCTGAAATTTGAAGATCCTGGAGAATAATGGCTGTTCGAGCACTCAGTTCTGGGGTGGGATTCTACGACCCCCTGCTGGGCCGAGTGACCGCCCGTTTTGTGCCAGTCCCGCAGGCGTAAATTGGAGTAGGTCCTTACCGGCGGGACCTGGCGGTGCGGTCGGCTTCTGGGGTTCTTGGGGGGGGGCGCGGGGGGATCTGGCCCTGGGAGGTGCCCCCACGGTAGCCTGGCCCGCAATCGGGGCCCACAGATCCGCGGGCGGGTCTGTGCCTTGGGGGCACTCTATTCTTCTGCACCGCGGCTGTAGCGGTCCGCCATTGCTGGTGCGGAAACAAAGTCCTCTGCGCATGCGCGGGGATGATGCCAGCACATGTTGGCGCTCCAGCGCATGCATCAACTCGCGGCGGCCGGCGGAGGCCCTTCGGCGCTAGTTGGCATGGCGCCAAGCCCCTTCCCCGCCAGTCGGCGGGGCGCAAACCACTCCAGGGAGGGCCTAGCCCCTGAAGGTGCGGAGGTCCGCACCTTTGGGGCGGCCTGACGCCGGAGTGGTTAATGCCACTCTTCGGCGCCGGGATCTCCCGCCAGGTAGGGGAGAATCCCGCCCCTGATGTCTCCTTGGAGGTGAGGCCGCTGGATGTGGAAAAGGGCGTTTGATCATGTGGAGTGGAGCGTTGTTGAGGAGGTTTGTGATTGGGCCCAGGTTTGTGGCGTGGGTGAAATTGGTGCATAGGGATCCGATGGCGTGCGCACAATGAGATGCATTCAGGGTACATCCCGTTGCACAGGGGAACAAGGCAGGCGTGCCCCATGCCCCCCCCCACCTTCTGTTTGAGGTGCTTTGATATGTGGAGGCGGATAGTGAGGGGGCGGGGGCAAAGCATAGAGTGTCCCTGTATACTGATGATCTGTTGCTGTATATCTCCAATTTTGACTCTTCAGTTGGGGATATAATGGGACTGCGTGGGAGATTTGGGGCATTTTCAGGCTACAATTAAAATTTGGGAAAAAGTGAATGTTTTATGGTGTCTTCTCCAGGGGCGGGAGTCGCGGCAGACGGTCCACCCTTTCGGGTGGCAACAACCCCACTTTAGGAATCTGGGACAGCAGGTGCTCGGGATAGGTCTTGGTTCTGTAAGTTGAACTTTACAAATCTGATGGACAGAATCAAGACAGCTTTAGTGAGGTGGGATAGCCTTCCCCTCTTGTTGGCAGGCCAAGAATAGGCGGTTAAGATGAATATCTTGCCGCGGTTTTTATTTTTACTTCAGTACCTCCAGGTTTTTTGCCAAAATCTTTTGTTATGGGAGTGAATAGGTTGGTTTTGTTGTTCATTTGGCCAGGGAAGGTGGCAAGGATTAGGAGGACGGTGCTTCAGAGAGGGTAGCAGTAGGGAGGGGTGGCCTGGCCCTTCCGAACCTGTTACACTATTATTGGGCGGCGAATGTTGACAAGGTTCAGGGTGGAGTAGGGAGACGGAGGCTTTGTGGGTGAGAATGGAGGCATGCTCTTGTAAAGGGTCGGGTTGCAGGTGCAGGCAACGGCGCTGCTCCCGTTTGCCCCTGGGAAATATTCGTGGAATCTGGTGGTAGTGGTCATACTGAAAATATGGAGGGAATTTAGGCAGCACTTTAAGTTGGAGCGGGTCGAGGTTGATGCTGATCCGAGGGAACCATGGGTTTGAGCCAGTGAAGATCGATGCTAGATTTTGTGGATGGGAGGGACGGGGGGGTTGGTAATGAAGGGTGTATTTTTAGAAGGGCAGTTTGCAAGTTTGAAGTTTGGAATCCCGCATGGGGAGGTTTTCAGGTATATGTAGGTGCAGGATTTTGCGAAAAAGGTTTTCCTGGCTTTACCGATGGTTTTGTGCTCCTCATTGCTGGAGGGGGTGTTGTCAGTGGTGGGGTTGGTGGGGGAGGGGGGGTCATCTCTGCAATCTATGGGAGCATTTTAGAGGAGGATAGGGTATCTCTGGAGGAGGTTAAGGCCAAGTGGGATGAGGAGTTGGGGATGGTGCTCTCGGAGGGGCTGTGCTGTGAGGGGCTGAGGAGGGTGAATGCTTCAACCTTGTGCGCAAGGCTGGGGTTGATACAGCTAAAGTTAGCCACAGAGCGCACCTGACGAAGTTGAAGATGAGCCAGTTTTTTGATGGGAGGAGGGGTCCAGTCAATCATGTACATATGTTCTGGTCCTGCCCGAAGTTGGAGACATTTTGGAGGTGGTTCTTCAGCACCATGTCGACGATCCTGCATGTGGATTTAG
Source organism: Scyliorhinus canicula (assembly GCF_902713615.1). Classification (NCBI taxonomy): domain Eukaryota; kingdom Metazoa; phylum Chordata; class Chondrichthyes; order Carcharhiniformes; family Scyliorhinidae; genus Scyliorhinus; species Scyliorhinus canicula. The sequence continues at coordinate 125,897,182 of NC_052154.1, read as the reverse complement.
AGCCCAGTCCCCTGGGGGCCACATTCTGGGTGTTGGACTAGCCTGAGTTGCAGACGGGAGCGCGAGTAGATGTTTTAGCCTTTGCCTCATTGATTGCTCGGAGGCAGGTCCTGCTGGGGTGAAGGTCAATCTCTCCGCCTTGTGCCTTGGTGTGGTTGGAGGATTTAATAAAGGTTTTGCACTTGGAAAAGGTGAAATTTGCTTTGAGAGGGGCGAGTGAGGGGTTCCACAAGAGCTGGGGCTTGTTTATACTACATTCAATGAGCTGGTTACCATCAACGACTAGGGGGTAGAGAGGGAGTGGGAGGGATGCGTTGGGCTGTTGGGGGGCAGGTTTGGGGTTTTGTTTTGGGTTTACTTTAAAATGTTAAAAACTTGAATAAAAATTCTTTTTAAAATCAGCATGGTTTTGTGAATCAGCATGCTTTTGTGAAAGGGAAAAACATGTTGAACCAATTTATTGGAGTTCTTTAAAGAAGTAACATGCACTGTGGATAAAGTGAAACCTGTGGAGTGCTATACTTTGATTTTCACAAGGTATTTGATAAGGAGCCATATCAAAGGCTACTGTGGAAAATAAAAACTTCTGGTGTAGGAAGTAACATATTAGCGTGGATAGAAGATTGTCTGGCTGGCAGAAAACTGGGCATAAATGGGTCTTTTCCTGATTGACAGGATGTGACGAGTGGAGTCCCACAGGGGTCTCAAATTTTTACCAATTTATATCAATGACTTTGATAAGGGAAGTGAAAGGTGAAAGCATGGGAGCTAAATTTGCAGATGACACAAAGATGGGAGGAAATTCTGTTGTAAAGGGGACATAAGTAGGCTGCAGATGGATATAGATAGGTTGAGTGAGTGGGCAAAAATCTGACAGATAGAGTAAAGTGTAGGATAAATTGTAGGAAAATGTGAAGTTCACTTTGGCAGGTACAAAAAAAGAGTATTGCTGAAAGGAGAACAGCTGCAGTTCTGAGGTGCAGGGGGATTTTGGTGTTTTCCTGCATGAGTCACAAAAGGTTAGTACGCAGGTGCAGCAATTAATTAAGAAGCTCATAGAATGTTATCCTTTATTTCGAGAGGAACTGAACATAAAAGTAAAGATGTCTGCTTCAGTTAAACAGGGCATTGGTGAGACCACATCTCGAGTACTGTGTGCCGTTTTGGTTCCCTTATTTCAGGAAGGATGTAAATGCTTTGGAGACTGTTTAGAGGAGGTTTACCAAATTGATACCTGAAATGAGCAGGTTGTCTTATGAGGATAGGTTGGATGGACTGAGCTTGTTTCCTGTTTGGAAGCGTGAAGGACAACGCAATTGAAGTCTATTAGGTCCTGAATGGTCTTGACAAGGTGGGCGTGGAAAGGATGTTTCCTCTTCTAGATGAGTCGACAGGTCGGGAGCACTGTTTTAAAATTAGGGGTCACCCTTTTAATGAGCATTTGTTTTCTCTCAGGGTTTTGTGACTTTCAAACTGTCTGCCTCAGGAGATGGTGGGGGTGAGATCATTGAATATTTTAAAGGCGCAAGTAGATAGATTCTTGTCAGGCAAAGGGATCAAAAGGTATCAGGGTAGATGGGAATGAAGAAATTGAAACACAAACAGATAAGCCATGATCATATCCAATGGCAGAACAGGTTTGAGGGGCTCAATGGCCTACATTTGCTGCTGTTTAAGATGTTAATTTGTTTGTAATCAAGGAGGGGTGAGAAAGGAGCACTTGAGGGCCATATTTTTCCTGCAACCCCAGCCTTTAGCTGTTGAAGACTCCTTTCCTCATAACACTTGAACCATGTCATGACATCCACTACTTCTCACCTAAAAGAAGGAAGAAAAAGCAAAATGAAGAATTACGGGAGGAGCAACAGAAGAAAAATGGAATTGGAGGGAAGGAAGAGAGTACAACTGCAACATGAGGGCAGTGAAATAAAATGAAGGAAGAGACAATGTTCATTGATTTCCTGTGCCACAGGAAATTGACTTATTATGTTTGATCAATGTTCCCATTATTGTTCTGATTCAGCAGATGTTAATTGCTGTGCCAACCAAGTCCCAAAACAGCTCAACATCTCATTTCAATGTTCATTTTCCCTTTAATCTTCAATTCCATTGCCCCCAGTACCTCTTTCCCAAAATATAAATATCTTTCACGTTCTCCCTGTTGCCCCCTTTTCTGGGCCAAATAAAATTATTAACCTTTTCTTGCTTATTTATGAATTTTTCTAAATTGTAAGACCTCTTACCACCTAAACTCCTTTGATATCCTAAAGCTCACAGACAATCCCTGTCTTAAATTTGATGAGATTAGTTACTCACTCACTCACACAAACCTGCTTCACGGAATAACACACTGGGCCTTAAAAATATTAAAAATAAAAACATCTCTCATCACATTAAGAATTTTATGTTGATATTTACAGAGGAGACTGTCTCAACTTATCAAGTTTTAACTGCCAATGGTAGCACTGCAGCACGTCAGTTTTGTGTCTCCCAGCTTTTCATCTGGTTCTGTGGCGTACCTTCTGTGCTGGAACCATTCCGAGCCATCCATTTCCTAAAACACCAATAGTTTGTGAAAATATTATATGAAGACAAGGCCAGGAAGAATGACTGAAAAAGGAGTCTGAATTATACTTTCAGTTAGTGGCGCAATTATTTCTTGCCTTCTACTCCCTCTTTACTTTTAGATTACATTTAATCTTGACAGTGCTTTGGGGATCAACTGTTTATGTATAAATGCGTACACAGAGTCCTGGAGATAACACATTTAGCTCTGGCTGAATGTGGAAAATGAACACAATAAAAAACAATATATTTCATTTTCAATTTCATTTGAAACCAATTTTATATAAACATTATCTGACTACATGTGGTTGAAGAATCTGCTCTGAGCATGCTAGCATCCTACCTCTTTTTGATGCCCAGTATCCCATGTCCTCAATTGAAAGGACAGGAAACAGAAATGACTACTGCACTGTATGTTCTATGTTCTATGTATGACTACATTTAATCATTCTGAATTTGAGCAGAAACAGACTCTGCTGCATGAAATTATGGAGGAATAATGAGTTTTCTTTATTTAGGGGAGAGTGCTCGTTGGGGCCTTACTGAAGCAGCACTAACTAATCATTGCACAGCCAAGGCAAAGTCTGTGTGAGAAATCAGCCCAGCCAAAATCAAGACTGATGGTGGATCAGTTCCAAACATGACTAAGGCATGACCAAGTAAAATTCAAGAAAGATTGTGGACTTTGAACACAAATTATTAAAGGCCATACTTCAAAGCAGTCGGGTCAACCATTAGAGAAAGACTGTGATCAACTCAAGCGTCAGAATTGGCATAGTTCAATGAGTCATCAGAAAGCAGAATGGAGAATGAGCCAAAAAACATTCTCTGGAAGGTAAATTTGATGATGGCAATGCAGCAAACGGAAAAGAAAGTTGAAGGCAAATGGTATTATTTCTGAGGAAGTGCACATCTGCAGGTGGGTCGGTGTACAGCAAAAGGAAACTCAATCTTTAGAAGAATGAACCAGCTCCCATTTCCTACTTATGCAGCTGCCAGTCACAAACACCATGTGAGCAGTTCAGAACAGGAGAGCTCCCTGTTTCGTTGTAAGGGAGAAAACTGGACAAAAGGTGAACTTTGCATAAAAATAAAGATGTGGCAACTATGTTCCAAATTGAGGATATACCAGCAAAAATGCCAGTTCATTCCAAGAGCCTGAGCAACATTATTGAAGAATACAACTTTGAGGACATCAGGAGAAATACTGATTGTGCGATGATCTGATTGAGGTGCTTAAAATGTTAATAGAATTTGACAGGGCAGATGGAGAGAAATTGGGGTCATTGAAGTTGAGGTATAGATCAATACGATCAAATTGAATGGTGAAGTAGGCTCGAGAGACCGAATGACCTCGATGTTAACTAAATGGATCATGTATGCTCTATGAATTAGATCAGGAATCTAGATTGAAATCGGACAAATTTATACTAACCTCCCGGTCTTTAGTCATCTCATTCAAATTATGCAAATGTTTGAACTTTTAGGATCTTGCTGTTATTATATTCCAGAATGTTATGCAACAGGCAGCAATGCATACGTGTGTGCTGAATGTTGTGTGATATGTTAGCTCATACAGCATGCCATCTGGCCATTAAGAACCCTGATAAGGAAAAAAAAGGAAGGAAAAGACATCTTGCACATTTATAAAAAGTGTAAATTTATCATTGGAAATTATTTATTTGTTCCTCAGGTTGTCCAAACCTCTTCACGGTCAATAAATTTTATTTGTAGGCAAAGGCAGCAGTCATTTTGCAGAAGATCCCACCAAAACAATAAAATGCCACTCTTTCAATACTTCACTGAATGTCCGCCAAGATGACATACTCGAGTTCCTGGAGTAGGATCAATGACCAAGCGAAGAGAGTGTTACCACTGAACCAAACGGACACTGAACATAATGATGATAATAATAATAATCACTTATTGTCACAAGCAGACTTCAATGAAGTTACTGTGAAAAGCCCCGAGTCGCCACATTCGCCTGTTCGGGGAGGCCGGTACGGGAATTGAACCCGCGCTGCTGGCATTGTTCTGCATTAAAAGCCAGCTGTTTAGCCCACTGTGCTAAAACATTTGAAGAAAATGCTCAGAAGGCAAACTGCTATTGAACATATGTCAGACAGTGATGGTCCAAAGAATGTTTGACTTGAAATGTGAATGTACGCAGCAAATATAACCTGAAACGGCAAGTGTAATAAGGCAATCTATATTGCACTTGTCAACGTTGAACTGTTGTGCCATGTATTTTTGCAAATTTTACAAATTGAGTATATTTTTGAAAAATAAATGTGGAATGCTAGTCTTAATGGAATTGCAAAACTACTGCTATAGCAGGTAACAGAAGTGTTAAATGCCTCTAGGGATTTAAACTTGGAACACAATAGCTGCAGTTGAAAACTTCAATGCCTGGCGGTGCGGCTGGGTTGTATGTCATCAGTACAAGGGAAAATGACAAGACTGGGTGAATGTGACTGCAGCCTATCTTATAGCAGTGTGAACTCCAATTTATTTTTGATTTCTCAAGTGAATTTTCAACATTGGGAAACTGAGACTGTGTGTAAAGGATGATATTACTTAACTGCGTATGTGTGCAATGGATACATGAACCTGTAAATCACGTCATTTATTTAGTTAAATCCCTGGCTAGAATTTGGGAGTCAATGAGAGTTACTGCAGAATTTTCCTCTTAAAAACTATTTAGTTAAATTGCATTTTCACAGGAGTCAGTTTTTGCCATTTGCTTTGTGACTGCAATCTCTCTGAGGCTTTCTTTTTGCCTTTTGTTTGCAGGTATCGCCAAGGCCCTCATATTTGCCAATCGCGGTATGGGAATGGATGCTGCCTCGGGTGGAGTCCAACGCTGGGCAGTGGACAATGTATAATCCGTAAGTCAAAATGAGAGCAAATGCTTCAATGTGGGTTTTTGTTGAAGGAATCTTACCTTCCTGATGATGAGTGCTCAACAAAATTTATCCCTGCTGTGACAAACTTCTTTAAACTCTGTGCTGCTGTGCAACAACTTTGCTCCTCATGGTCTCTACTTTGCTTAGACATTCTCTGTGTGCATATCTGTACTGAGTGAGAGACAGGTGAGGGGAATGGTACCATTTGGCCCCGCATTTTGGCGCCGATCTTTTGGTGAACAGGCAGCTATTTCTGCAATGGAAGAATGTTTTCCAGGAGTAAGGATACAAGGATGTTTCTTCCATTTCGCTCATAATGTGTACAAGCACCTTAAACAGATTGGGTGCCAGGTTTTATATAACAGTGATTCCGAATTTGCTTTAAGAGCTAAAATGATCATAGCCTTATGCTTCGTGCCTGTTCCTTACTTGGATAACTACATCGATACCCTGTCAGAAGACTTGCCGGTAGAACTTCAATCGCTGCTTAACTGGTTTGAAGATAATTACGTAGGACGACCAATGAGAAGAGGCAATGGCAGGCGGCCCCCTCTTTTTCCTTCAGAGATGTGGAACCAGTACAATCGAACAATCAACGGAGAGGACTGAACTAACAATCACGCAGAAGCAGCACATAGAAAGGTATATGCGGAATTAGGAGTTCACCACCCCATTATATGGAAATTTATTGATGGACTGAGAAAAATTCAAAAGAACCGAGATGCATATTATGAACAATTGGTTGCTAGCCATGCTCCAAAACAAAAACTTCTTAAGTATGTGAGAGCTGACGAGCGCATTTTGAATATTGTGCGCCAGTTCGATGAGAGAGAACCATTAGAATATTTGCGTGGTATAGCTCACAATTACAAAATACATTAAATTACTGAGTTTTAATTATATCTTTTACATAAATATTTTATGCCAGAATAAAGGTTTAGTATTTTTATCCAGAATAAAGGTTTAGTATTTTTATCCAGAATAAAGGTTTAGTATTTTTATCCAGAATAAAGGTTTCGTATTTTTATCCTGAATAAAGGTTTCGTTTTTTATCCAGAATAAAGGTTTCGTATTTTTATCCTGAATAAAGGTTTCGTTTTTTATCCTAGTTTAATTTCATTCCAGGACCCTAGCAGACTATCAACATTCTATTAAACGGAGAATCCCGCCCTCGATCTGAACCTTGAGTTATTTGGAGAATAGGGATAATTGATTGGTATCACAAGCTAATTCATCTTAAATCCTAGTTTCCATTTATTTACATGCTTTAATTTTAATTTTGGCGCCAAACCGTGGTGGGCCAAAAAAATGAGCGCCATAACAACTAGCGCCAAAAAAACGGCGCCAAAAGATCGGGGCCAAAAAGGCGGCGCCAAAAAGCACCCGACCCCAGGTGAGGGCATTAGTGTGGCCTGGCAAGGGGCAACCTGCTCCTTGTCTGAGATTGAGAATGTCATGTGGGGCTGCTCTGTGTCATCCTGATGCAGATAACTTACTTAATATGCTTCTCTTTCCTCATGCGCATCCCCCGCCCCCACCCCCACACCATTGCTCTTGCTAAGTGTTCTGGGATATGCACAGAGAGCACTTTGGCCTCCAAGTGACTGCTCTTCATGTATGGTCCTGAACAGTAGGTGCCAAAACGAGATTCAACTGTGAGACCCTCATTTTTTATGGGTGGCACAGTGGTTAGCACTGTTGCTTCACAGCGGTGCGTCACGGGTTAGATTCAGGCTTGGGTCACTGCCCGTGCAGAGTCTGCATGTTCTCCCCGTGTCTGCGTGAGTTTGCTTCCGGTGCTCCGGTTTCCTTCCACAAATCCCAAAAGATATGGGGCGGGATTCTCCGCAACGGCCGACGCCGGAGTGAAACCCGGAGTGTTTCACGACGGCGTCGGAGGCCGCTCCTCGCCTCCTATCCTACCCCACCCCCGGGGGGCTAGGAGCGGCGTTGCGAGGAACTCGGCCGCCGGGCCTTGACACTTGCGTCAAGGCAGTGTGCCGAGAATGACGCGGCGGTGACTTCCGGTTGCGGCTATGACCAGCTAAGTCGCACGTTTGGCTGCTCCTGCTACAAAGGTGTTTTCGGGCCGATTGGAGGGCCCCAACGGCGCTGTAAGGACAAATCCCGGTGGGGGAAGGCTCCCTGAAGAGAACCAGACCAACTTTATGGTCGGTACCCGGAGTGGGGTGGTAAAGAAAGCAACAGCAGCTCCCAAAAAAAAGCGGGGGAAGAAGACCAAAATGGCGGCCGGTGGCGCACCCGAGGAATGGAGGAAATGGGCGGAGGAGCAGCAGGCCGCTCTCCTGCGCTTCTTTACGGAGCTGAAAATGGAGCTCTTGGAGTCAATGAATGCGACGACCACCAGGCTGATGGGAGCCCAGGCGACCCAAGAGGCGTCGATTCGGGAGCTGCAACAGGAGATGACTGTGAGGGAGGAGGAGGCCACGGTCCTCGTGGGAAAGGTAGAGGTGCACGAGGCACTCCACCTGAAATGGCAGAGCCGTTTTGAGGAGCTGGATACCCGAATGAGGCGGAAGAACCTGAGGATCCTGGGCCTGGCAGAAGGCCTGGAGGGGTCAGACCTCCCGGGATATGTAGCAGAAATGCTGAGCTCCCTGATGGGGGCAGGGGCCGTCCCCTCGCCCCTGGAGCTGGAAGAGGCCTACAGGGTCATGGCTAGGAGGCCAAGAGCAAATGAGCCCCCGAGGGCGGTGCTGGTGCGGTTCCAGCGACTCAGCGACCGTGAGAGAGTGCTGGAGTGGGCCAAGAGGGAAAGGAGCAGCAAGTGGGAGAATTCGACGGTGAGGGTCTACCAGGACTGGAGTGCGGAGGTGGCAAAGCGGCGGGCCCGGTACAACCGGACGAAGGCGGTGCTACATGCAAAACGGATCAGGTTCGGAATGCTGCAGCCAGCGCGCTTGTGGGTCACCTACAGGAACCAACACCACTATTTTGAGTCCCCAGAGGAGGCGTGGGCCTTTGTACAGGAAGAGAAACTGGACTCGAATTAGACCCAGGGGATACTTGGCGGCCGTAGCCGCTCGGGTACTTTCAGCTGAATTCTCTGTTTGGATTTTGAACTCTTGCTGTGGTTTTTCTTCTGATGTTTTTCCCCCTTTGCCAACTTCCCTTAGTTATTGTTATTGTGGTTATTCATGGTTATTTATGGCTATTTATGCTGTTTGGTAGAGGGCGACTGTTAAGTACATCGTTATTTGTTATTTATCTGTTATTTATAATGTTAAGTTGGGGAGGTGGGACGGGGGGGGAGAGCAGATCGGGGATATGGGCCCCTAGGGGGGGTTCTTTTACAGGCATGGACGGGGACGGGGGTGGAGCTGAAGATGGCGGGGTGGGGTGTGGCAGGGCGAAAGCGCGGGCTTTCCTCTGTTTTCCCGCGCGTGGGGCAGAGGAGGGGGGACGGGAGGAGTGCAGGGCGTGGCTAGCAATGGCGACCTTTCCCGCGCTGGAGCGGGGCCAGGGAGGAGTGGCAAGGGGGGGGAGGCCCCCCCCCGAGCCGGGGGGAGTCGGAGTGTGGCAGGAGCAGCCGGGTCAGCGTGAACCAGCTGACTTACGGGAGTACGATGGAGGGTACATCGCGGCTAGGAGGGGTCCTAGCCTGGGGGGGGGGGGGAGGGGGGGTTAGGGGGGGACACCGGGTTGCTGCTGAAAAGACCAGAAACGGGAAGTGGAGGACTGGAGAGGTGGGGGGAGGGGGACATCGCCATGGGGAGCGGGTCAGAAGGGGAGGGTCGACCCGGGGCGAGCAGGGAACAGGACATGGCTAATCGGCAGGGGAAGGGGGCGGGTCGTCCCGCGACCCGGCTGATCACTTGGAACGTGAGGGGGTTGAATGGGCCGGTCAAGAGATCAAGGGTATTCTCACACCTGAAGGGACTGAAGGCTGATGTAGCAATGTTACAGGAGACCCATTTGAAGGTAGTGGACCAGGTTCGCCTGAGAAGGGGGTGGGTGGGACAGGTGTTCCACTCTGGATTGGACGCAAAGAACCGGGGGGTGGCGATTCTGGTGGGAAAGAGGGTGTCATTCGTGGCGGAGGAGGTGGTGGCGGATAAGGAGGGTAGGTATGTGATGGTGAAGGGTAAGCTGCAGGGGGAGAAAGTGGTGATGGTCAACGTATATGCCCCGAACTGGGATGACGCGGGTTTTATGAGGCGCCTATTGGGCCTCATTCCGGGACTGGAGGCAGGGGGCTTGATCATGGGGGGGGACTTTAACACAGTGCTGGACCCCGGGCTAGACAGATCGAGCTCAAGGACCAATAGGAGGCCGGCAGCGGCAGAAGTGCTGAGGGGGTACATGGAGCAGATGGGAGGAGTAGACCCATGGAGGTTTGGTAGGCCGAGGGCGAGGGAGTATTCCTTTTTCTCCCACGTCCATGGAGTGTACTCCAGAATCGATTTCTTCGTGTTGAGCAGGGGGCTGATCCCGAGGGTACGGGAAGCTGAGTACTCGGCCATTGTGATCTCTGATCATGCACCGCATTGGGTGGATGTGGAAATGGGGGAGGCGCGGGACCAGCGCCCGCTGTGGCGGCTGGATGTGGGGCTGTTAGCGGACGACGAGGTGTGTAAAAGGGTCCGGAAGAGCATTGAGAGCTATCTGGACTTGAATGACACGGGTGAGGTGCAGGTGGGGATGGTCTGGGAGGCCCTGAAGGCAGTGATCAGGGGAGAGCTGATCTCCATAAGGGCGCACAGAGAAAGAAAGGAGAGGCAGGAGAGGGAGAGGCTGATGGGGGAGCTATTGGAAGTGGATAGGAGATATGCGGAGGCACCAGAGGAGGGGCTGCTGGGAGAACGGCGCAGCCTGCAGGTCAAGTTCGACCTGCTGACCACCAGGAAGGCAGAGACGCAGTGGAGAAGGGCACAGGGCGCGGTCTATGAGTATGGGGAAAAGGCGAGCAGGATGCTGGCACACCAGCTTCGCAAACGAGATGCGGCTAGGGAGATTGGGGGAGTGAAGGAGAGGGGCGGGAAGGTAGTGCAGAAGGGGCAAGAAGTGAACGGGGTCTTCAGGGATTTTTACAAGGAGTTGTATCGGTCTGAGCCGCCGACGAGGAGAGGGGGAATGGAGGACTTCCTAAACAAATTGAGGTTCCCAAGGGTCCAGGAGGGGCTGGTAGAAGGGCTGGGGGCGCCAATAGGGCTAGAGGAGCTAGTCAAGGGAATAGGTCAGATGCAAGCGGGGAAGGCGCCGGGGCCAGATGGGTTCCCGGTGGAATTCTATAAGAAAAATGTGGACTTGGTGGGACCGGTACTGGTACGAGCCTTTAATGAGGCGCGAGAGGGGGGGGTTCTGCCCCCGACAATGTCGCAGGCTCTGATCTCCCTGATATTGAAGCGGGATAAAGACCCCGTGCAGTGCGGGTCCTACAGGCCTATCTCGCTTCTGAACGTGGATGCCAAGTTGCTGGCAAAGATCCTGGCAGCTAGAATAGAGGATTGTGTGCCAGGGGTAATCCATGAGGACCAGACGGGGTTCGTGAAGGGGCGGCAGCTCAACACGAACGTGCGGAGATTGCTGAATGTAATTATGATGCCGGCAGTGGAGGGGGAGGCTGAGATAGTGGTAGCGCTGGACGCGGAGAAGGCATTCGATAGGGTGGAGTGGGAGTACCTGTGGGAGACGTTGGAACGGTTTGGGTTTGGGGAAGGGTTTATTAAGTGGGTGAAGTTGCTCTACTCGGCCCCGACGGCGAGTGTAGTGACAAACGGGAGGAGGTCGGAGTATTTCGGGCTCCACCGAGGGACCAGGCAGGGATGTCCCCTATCCCCCCTACTTTTCGCACTGGCGATTGAACCGTTGGCGATGGCACTGAGGGGTTCAGGGGGGTGGAGAGGACTGACTAGGGTAGGGGAGGAACATCGAGTATCGCTGTATGCGGATGATCTACTGCTGTACGTGGCAGACCCAGAAGGGGGAATGCCGGAGATAATGGAACTATTAGCAGAGTTTGGGGACTTTTCGGGGTACAAACTAAATTTGGGCAAAAGCGAGGTTTTTGTGATACACCCGGGGGACCAGGGAGAGGGTATTGGGAGACTCCCCTTCAAGCGAGCAGGAAAGAGCTTTAGGTACTTAGGGGTGCAGGTGGCAAGGAACTGGGGGACCCTCCACAAGTTGAACTTTTCCAGGCTGGTGGAACAGATGGAGGAGGAATTTAAGAGGTGGGACATGGTACCGTTGTCGCTGGCGGGGAGGGTGCAGTCAATCAAAATGACGGTCCTCCCAAGGTTCTTGTTTTTATTTCAGTGCTTGCCCATCTTCCTCCCTAGGGCCTTCTTCAAAAAGGTGACGAGTAGCATCATGAGCTACGTGTGGGCGCATGGCACCCCAAGGGTGAGGAGGGTCTTTTTGGAGCGGAGTAGGGACAGTGGAGGGCTGGCACTGCCCAATCTCTCGGGGTACTACTGGGCGGCAAATGTGTCAATGGTGCGCAAGTGGATGATGGAAGGGGAGGGGGCAGCTTGGAAACGAATGGAGAGGGCGTCCTGTGGCAACACAAGCCTGGGGGCCCTAGTAACGGCACCATGGCCGCTCCCCCCCACGAGGTACACCACGAGCCCGGTGGTGGCGGCCACCCTCAAGATATGGGGGCAGTGGAGGCGACATAGGGGGGAAATGGGAGGTCTGTTGGCGGCGCCAATAAGAGGGAACCATAGATTCATCCCGGGGAACATCGACGGGGGATTTCAGAGCTGGTACAGGGTGGGCATACGGCAGCTGAAGGACCTGTTTATAGAGGGGAGGTTTGCGAGCCTGGGAGGGCTGGAGGAGAAGTTTGAGCTTCCCCCGGGAAACATGTTCAGATATTTACAAGTGAAGGCATTTGCTAGGCGGCAGGTGGAGGGGTTTCCCCTGCTCCCCAGTAAGGGGGCGAGTGATAGGGTGCTCTCGGGGGTCTGGGTCGGAGGGGGGAAGATATCAGACATCTACAAGATAATGCAGGAGGCGGAAGCAGCATCAGGGGAGGAGCTGAAAGCCAAGTGGGAAGGGGAGCTGGGAGAGCAGATAGAAGACGGGACGTGGGCGGATGCACTGGAGAAGGTCAACTCTTCCTCCTCGTGTGCGAGACTGAGCCTCATTCAATTTAAGGTGCTGCATAGAGCTCACATGACGGGGACAAGGATGAGCCGGTTCTTTGGGGGTGAGGACAGGTGTGTCAGATGTCTGGGAAGCCCAGCGAACCATGTGCATATGTTCTGGGCATGTCCGGTGCTGGAAGGGTTCTGGAAGGGGGTGGCAAGGACGGTGTCGAAGGTGGTGGGGTCCAGGGTCAAACCAGGATGGGGGCTTGCGATCTTTGGGGTCGGGGTAGAACCGGGGGTACAGGAGGCTAGGGAGGCCGGAATACTGGCCTTTGCGTCCCTAGTGGCTCGACGAAGGATATTAATTCAATGGAAGGACGCGAGGCCTCCAAGCGTTGAAACTTGGATTAACGATATGGCTAGCTATATTCAGCTAGAAGGATCAAATTTGCCCTGAGAGGGTCGGTACAGGGATTCGCCAGGCGGTGGCAACCTTTCCTTGACTTTTTAGATCAGAGATAGACGTTCGGGGTCGTGGCAGCAGCAACCCGGGGGGGGGGGGGGGGGGGGGGGGGAGGGGGGGGGGCAGCAAGGGTCGTGGGGGGACATGCACGACTGTAACGCGGGCAAGTCTGCTCACTGCTCATGTCTGAAACTGTAGGCTGCCTTGTTTGTTAAGGTTGCCTGGGGGGGGGGGGGGGGGGGGGGGGGGGGGGGGGGGGGGGGGACTGGTGCGCGCGAGAGGGCGGGCGAGGGAGGGACATTTGCCTAGAGGGATTGTGTTGTAAATAATTTAAAAATTAGTAGGGGTAAATGTCTGTATGGAAAAACTCTTTCAATAAAAATTATTTAAAAAAAAAAAAAAAAAAGAGAATGACGCGGCGGTGCCTAAGTGACGTCAGCCGCGCATGCGCAGGTGGCCGGCTCCAACCCGCGCATGCGTGGTTGCCGTCTTCCCCTCCGCTGCCCCGCAAGACATGGCGGCTTGATCTTGCGGGGTGGCGGAGGGGAAAGAGTGCGTCTCTTAGAGACGCCGGCCCGACGATCGGTGGGCACCGATCGCGGGCCAGTCCCCTCCCAAGCACGCCCGTGGTGCTTGATCCCCTCTCCGCCCCCACAGGCCCCACACTTACCTGTCGCGCGCTGTTCACGCCGGCAACGACCAGGTGTGGTTGTCGCCGACGTGAACCCGTCGGGGTCGTCAGGCCGCTTGGCCCATCTGGGCCGGAGATTCGCCGGTCGCCGGGAAAAACGGCGACCGGCGATTCTCTTAGCGGGGGTGGGAGAATCGAGGGGGGTGCCAGAGCGACCCTCCTGCGATTCTCCCACCCGGCGGGGGAGCAGAGAATCGCGCCCGTGCTGTTCGGTGAATTGGACATTCTGAGTTCTCCCTCTGTGTACCCGAACAGGCACCGCAGTGTGGCGACTTGGGTATTTTCACAGGAACTTCATTGCAGTGTTAATGTAAGCCAACTTGTGACATTAATAAAGATTATTATTATTCAAGCCAAATTCAGTCCTCATCCAATATTCACAAATGTTTGCTCTGTCAGCCTCTGATCTTTATTCTACCAGCCTCTGATTCACTGCCCATTCCATGCATCTGCCGGCCATTGGTTCTCTTTTTCTCCACCCACTCACAGAGTCATAGCATTTTTACAGCATGGACAAGAATCCCTTCGGCCCATCATGTCCATGCCAGTCATTAAGCGCCTATTTACTCCAATCCCATTTTCCAGCACTTGGACTGTAGCCTTGTTTGCTATGGCATTTCAACTGCTCATCTAAATACCTTTTTAAAAAAAATTTGGAGTACCCAATTATTTATTGTTTCCAATTAAGGGGCAATTTAGCGTGACCAATCCACCTAACCTGCACATCTTTGGGTTGTGGCGGTGAAACCCATGCAGACACGGGGAGAATGTTCAAATTCCACATGGACAGTGACCCAGGGCCGGGATTCGAACCGGCTCCTCAGCACCGTAGGCAGCAGTGCTAACCACTGTGCCACGTGCCACCCTAAATTCTACTTAAATGTTGTGAGGGTTCCCACCTCTACCACTCTTTCAGGCAGTGAGTTCCAGATTCCCATCACCCTCCAGGTGAAACTGTCTTTCCTCAATTCCCCTCTAAATCTCTTGCCCCCTTCCCTCAAATCCATGCCCTCTGGTTATTGATTCCTCCTCAAAGGGAAAAAGTTCCTTCCATTCCACCCGATCTAGTCTGCTCATAATTTTATAGACCTCAATCAGGTCCCCCACAAGCCTACTCTGCTCCAAGGCAAGAAACCCCAGCCTAGCAAGTCGCTCTGAAATGCCCCAGCCCAGGAAACATCCTGGTGAATCTCCTCTGCATCCGCACTTGTGCTATTGGTTCTTCCGATAATGTGGCGACCAGAACTGCACACACTACCAGACCTGTGGCATAACGAGCGTTATATACAGCTCCATTATAACCTCCCTGCTCTTATATTCTATGCCTGGGTTGATAAAGTATTGCATATGCCTTCTTAATCAAAAGTTAATTGAATTTTAACTTCCACCAGAGCATTGGCCTGCATGGCTGGATCACTAGCCCACAACATTACCACTGCGCCACCATCTTCCCCAGCCCATTGTATTAGTCTTTGATTCCTCCCATTCTGTTTATAAACCTCTAATAAATTCCCAGCACAGTCCTATCTCCAGGGCCACTGCTGCACATCTATGGCCCAGTAAAAGTTATTTCCCACTGGTGCATATAACTTTCCAGTGGTTGAGTGTCGGGTATGAGTATATCCTTTGAAGCACATTACTTGTCTCAAATTAAGACTGCAGTGATAAAGTAGCTCAGAAAAATCAAGCAATTTGGGGAAAATGTTTTCTGAAATAAATCAGACTAATTGCTAATTGTTTGCAGACTAGTTCTAGGTTTGATTAGTGCATTTTTCTCCAATGACATTTTACTGCATGTTAACCATGACCTTTTCTGCTTTGCTTATAGCTGTTTGTTCCTTTGGATGTGGGAATGGTTATTGCGTCGCACCCAATCTCTGTTTCTGCAGAGGAGGACAACAAGGAGTCTCCTGCTCAGGTAACCATGGCAGCTATTAGCTACTTTTGTGTTAATCTCTAGGCTTTACCCAGGATGGGAGAATTGAGAGAGAAGATTGTAGAGATGAAAAGTTCACTTGTTCTCTCTAATGCCACCGAGCTAAGAAGGGAACTTGGCATGTGGGGAATTATGGATAAATTGTATTTTAAAAATAAGATATGTAGATGTTAGCCAAAAGAAAGAACATGGCTCCCAGTGCCTTCTCTACAATTCAATAAAAGCATGGCTGAGCTACTATTTCAACTCCACTTTCCCTCCCTATCATCACATCCCTTGATTCATTTATTGCCCAAAAATCTATTGATCTCAGTATTGGATGTACACAAAAATGGAACATCTAAAACCCTCTGAGATAGATATTTCCGAAGATTCACAACTCTCCGAGTGAATACATTTCTCCTCAACTGAGTCCGAAATGAGTAACAACTTATCCTGAGACTATGGTTCCAGTTCCAGACTCTCCAGTTAGGTGTAACAACCTGTCAGAATTTACCTTGTCACATCCTCTTAATGAGGATGAATTTATACTTTTCAATTAAATCATCCCCCTCCATTCTTCTAAACTCAAGAGGATATAGCCTGATCTCCTCAACATTGCAGGTATAGACTTGAGTACTCAAGTTGGTTTTGATTGACATTTTTCTATTTTATCTTTTAATTTCAGATGATGGAAGGTCCACTCATTATCTCAGTGATAGTATACTAAATCACTCAGACATTGATGGTGAGTAGAGTAGACCTCACACTCATCCAAACTTGTAGAATTGACTCAACCCAGTCTTTGTAAATTATTTGTGTTGGTACAGTAATGAAGACTCATGTAAGCAACTGCCTCCAGATAAGGATCCAAACATGATTATGTATATGGGAACCTCAAGAGTATTTTTAAAAGTATTGGGAACAATGCCATTGCCTGATTTGCAATGTCACAGATTTACTCTGAAGAAGTTGAACGTAAGTTTATCGTTGAGGCGACCAAACTTGTGTTCCCAAAGTGATGAAAACAATTGACAAAATTAATTGCGGCAAGTTGTTCTCTAATAATGATAATCTTTCTTAGTGTCACAAGTAGGCTTAGATTAACACTGCAATGAAGTTACTGTGAAAATCCCCTCGGCAGGATTCTCTGAAATGGAGGAAGAGTGTCCGCACCGTCATCAATGCCGTCACGTTTCACGATGGCGCGAAACGGGCGCGGGCACTACCGATTCTGACCCCCATAGGGGGTCAGCACAGCGCTGGAGCAGTTGACGCTGCTCCAGTCTCACTTCCCGGTGCCAACTGGGCAGCGTGCCAACCCGCGCATGCACGGGGGACTACCTCAACTCCCCGGCCCCGACGCAACATGGCGCAGGTGTTCAGGGGCCGGCTGCGGAACAAAATAGGGCCGGGGCTGGAGAGGCTGGCCCGACGATCGGTGGGCCCCGATTGCAGGCCAGACCCCATCGGAGCCCCCACCACAGGCCACCCCCCGACCCTGTGCACAGAGTTCCTGCCGGCTGCGAGCCGGTGTGGACAGCGCCGGTGGGACTATGCCGTTTCCGCGCGGCCACTCGGCCCATCAAGGCTGGAGAAATGCCACCCCGGGCAGGGACAGCGGCCCGCGACCGGCGCCGTGCCAAACGCGCCGGCGCAAATAGCGCTGATTCACCGCTCCTCGAGAATCGCGTGCCGACGTCGGGGCGGCATGGCGCGATTCTCCGGCCTGGGGCGGGGCTTGGAAAATCCCGCCCCCGATATGTAATCAAAAGGGGTAGGAGAGAAAATGTCTGAACCAGATGGTTAAAAAAGCTGTGGATTAAGTTGCTCAGGAGGGTAATTGAAGTTGGTGGCACCTCTAAAAGCCGCAACCTTTGCCACGTGCGAGGACAAGAGCAACAGCTGCTCCGGAACATCATCTCCAAATTCTCCGAGAGACTTCCTGACATGCATTCCTGATATCCATTGTTCACTATCGCTGGGTAACAGTCTTGGAACTCCTTCCCTAACAGCATGAACTGCAATTCGCGAAGGAGGTTATTCTGTTCCAATTTTCAAAGTCTGCCATAGATTTAGTTCATGAAGGCAGCCCACCACCACCTTCTCGAGGGCAATGAAAGATGAATTAGATCCCTGATCTGACTCTATACTTCTGGGGAGTCCCCATCTAGTAAAAATGTGGTGGGTCAGGATCTTTGCGGCTGTTTTTGCAGTGTTTGTACGAGATGGGAATGCCTCTACCCATTTCGTAAACGTGTCTATGACCACCAGAACATATTTATAGCCATTCCTGCAAGGGGGCAATGGACCTATAAAATCGATCTTGAGGTTAGTCCAGGGGCCATTAATGGGGCGAGTGTGGCTGAGTTGTGCCTTCTTAGGATACCTTTCTGGGTTATTTTGCGCACAAATTAAACAGTTCTCTATGTAGTGGGTAACATCTTCTCTTAAATTGGGCCACCAACAGAGTTGTCTAAGGTGTGCTGTGGTAGGGTTGATCCCTTGGTGTCCATGACCATCATGGAATAAGGCAATCATTTGATTCCTGTCTTTCTCAGGAACCACATACAACTGGTCTTTGATAATCACACCCTCATGTGTGGTCAAAGCGTGTTTGAATTTGTCGTACTTGGCCACAAAGTTTCCTTTTAAAATCTCCCGGAGATTTGCGTCCTGCTTCTGTGCTTGTACTAAATCCTCGATGTCTGTCTGTGAGACCTGAACTGAACTCACAGGGGCTCTAGCTGGTGCGCTAGCTGGGGGAGTCCAAAAATGACCTCGCCTGGAACCTGCTTTAGCCAGTGCGTCGCTTTCACATTTCCAGGGGGGGGATGATCGATGGTGGCTTTTAACTTTAATAATGCCATATGTCCTATCCTTTGCCTGTTCTAGGATATGGCGGAGTAATGGGGCTGATGGAAGGGGCTTCCCGTTCGCGGAGACAAAACCTTGTGTCCTCCACAGGGGTAGAAAATCTGTGAGGCTGTTACAGACATAAAAACTGTCCCAATATATGTCTGCTGGGCAGGGGAACGAGTCTCGGTGGTCCACTATGTGTGCAATGGCCGCGAGCTCTGGTGCCTGCGCGCCTAAGTGACCGGGTAACTTTAGTGCTATCTCCTCTAGTGCTCGTCCCTGCGCATCTTCCACATAAATACCGCATCCTGTAATGCGTTCGCCATCTAAAACTGTGGATGAACCGTTAAGGGCAGCACGGTAGCATGGTGGTTAGCATAAATGCTTCACAGCTCCAGGGTCCCAGGTTCGATTCCCGGCTGGGTCACTGTCTGTGCGGAGTCTGCACGTCCTCCCCGTGTGTGCGTGGGTTTCCTCCGGGTGCTCCGGTTTCCTCCCACAGTCCAAAGATGTGCGGGTTAGGTGGATTGGCCATGCTAAATTGCCCGTAGTGTCCTAAAAAAGTAAGGTTAAGGGGGGGGGTTGTTGGCTTACGGGTATAGGGTGGATACGTGGGTTTGAGTAGGGTGATCATGGCTCGGCACAACATCGAGGGCCGAAGGGCCTGTTCTGTGCTGTACTGTTCTATGTTCTATAGATTTTCAAGGGGGCACACGTGTCTGTGTGCTGGGGGCTCTGGCTTGAATTCCCTATCATACTGGGGGGCGTCTTAGCAATGAAGGGTCCTGTGTTGTGTAGGGTGCTACAATTTCACATTCATGGGGTTGTCCTGGATACTGTAGGTTGTCCGCTAAAAATGTGTGTGTCTTGGTTCTTTTAACTGTTATGTTCCGTCCTTGTAACAGAAGTGTCCATCTAGCTGCTTTGATCTGGCTCACTGAACTGTCTTTCAGTCGTCCGTCTAAAAGTAACTGTGTGGGGGTGTATTCGGTCAAAATGGTGATGGGGTTGAGTCCGGTAATGTAGGAAAAGTATTGTACTGCCCAGAATACTGCGAGCAGGTGCCTTTCGCAGGCTGAGAAACCTTGCTCCACGGGGTCTAACAGTCGTGAGGCATAAGCCACTGGTCGTAGCTGCTCGTCCCGTTCCTGAAGGAGCACGGCCGAGAGGGTCAGACCGGTGCTAGCTACCTCTATTGCATAGGGAGAGAGAGGGTCTGGAACTTGTAGCGCGGGTGCTGCGCTAAGGGCTTTCTTTAACTCTGCCACAGCCTCTGTATGCTGCGGAAGCCATTCCCAAGGGGCTCCTTTCTTAAGGAGGTCTGAAAGTGGGGCTACCTTGGTCGCAAAACCATCGATGTGGTTCCGACAATACCCAACCAGTCCTAAAAACGACCGGAGGGCTGAAACATTTTGGGGAAGGGGCAATTTGACGATCAAGTCAATTCTTTTGAACTCGATCTCGCGTTTGCCGTGTGTGATGATTGTACCCAAATACATCACTTGATTTTCCAATATTTGGGCCTTTCTGGGGTTAACTTTACATCTAATGTCTTGCAATAGTCCAGGAGTTCGGACAGAAGCGTGATGTGCTCTGCCTTGGTGTCTGTCTGCAGTAATTGGTCGTCCACATACTGTACCAGACATTCGAGTCGGGAAAATTTGCTAGTCCATTTGCCACCTGTTGGTGGAAAATGGAGGGGGAATTGTGGAATCCTTGTGGGAGGCATGTCCACGTATACTGCTGTCCTTTGAAAGTGAAGGAAAATTTGTACTGGCACGCCTTTGCCAATGGGATTGACCAAAAGCCGTTGCTAATGTCCAATACCGTGAAATATTTGGAGTGGAGTCCCTGTTTGAGCATGGTCTCGGGACTTGTTGCTACCGTGGGGGCTACTGTTGGGGTAACTTTGTTGAGTTCCCGATAATCAATGGTCAGACGCCATGATCCGTCGGGCTTCCTCACTGGCCAAATAGGGGCATTATTAGTCGAGGCTACTGTCCTAAGTACACCCTGCTCTAATAAGCTCTCTATAACTTTTCCAATTTCTCCCTCTGCTTCGAGGGGAAATCTTTACTGTCTCTGTGGTCTCGGGTCAGGCCCAGTAACTTGAACTTGTCCAGTCATTCTGCCGCAGTCGTGCCGGTGACTGGCAAATGCTGTCCTGTGTCTGTTCAATACTGCCCTAACCTGTTTGTCCGTGCTAAGTGTGGTCGGGTCAAAACAATAGTTGCCTACTGCGCTAATCCTGTTTGCGTACTCTCCTACTGTGAGCGTTGCGGGTGCTCTGTCTGATTTTGCCATTCGCCAGACACACTGATTTACTGGATCGAATGACAGGCTGTGGGCATTCGTAAAGTCAATGCCCAGTATGTGTTCTGCTGTGCGGGGCAGATTAACTAAAACAATGGGGTGTCTGGTGGAGATATTCCCTAGTTGGATTGATACAGGGGCGTAATGTGTCCCTGTTGTGAGTGACCTGTAAAGCCGCTGAGGGTTATTGAAGCTGTAGTGGGCCACGTGTCCGCCTGTGGTGTAGTGGAGGAATTAATGGTAGTGTGGGACCCTCCTGTGTCCCAAAGTAATTCTATGGGCTTTCCCCGAATTTTCGCCGTGACCATCGGTCTTCCGGATGTGTCCCAGAGGATGTCACAAACCCAGGTGGGGGAGCCCGAACACTGTCAGTCCGTTCTGTCCACATTGGTCTGTCCTGACTGCATCCCTATACTATGGATTGGCTTTGCTGTGTTCCTGGTCAGAGTGCCTGTCTGCTGGCCTCTCTGAGATTTCTGCGGGCCGTTGCATTCCCTAGCAAAATGCCCTAACTGTCCGCAGTTATAACATTCTTGTGACTTCTGTGGGGGCTGTTCTTTCCCTCATTTACCCATGCGGGGTTTTGGTGTGCTCTCACTGCCTGAATATCTGCTGCAGCCTGAGCTTCTTCGGGGTTCTTTACTTTTATCTTGCCTTGGACAGATTGCTCCCAAGCGCGGGACAATCTTGTCAATACCCATTTTTCATTATGGGCCTCTTCTGAGGGGTCATAATTGCTGCAGACATTCTGTCCTGCATCTGTGGCGTGGGAGATGATGGTGCGGGTCCATTTAACCATATTATCTTGGGTTAAATGTGCGCTGTCTAATTCACCACAAAATGCAGTGAAGTGAATCCAAAGCCTTCTTGCGAATGCTGTGGGGTGCTCGGTCCTTTTCTGCCTACACTTATTTAGGCCTTCGACTGGGTCTCCTCTGTTGTACCCTATCGCGTCTAAAATAGCTGTATGCATCTCTTCGAGGGTGCCTCCGCCAACGTTCTGTGGGTCGGGAAGGGCTGCTACTACCGATGAGTCTAAACTCAAAACCGTGAGCTTAACCTGCTCTCGCTCATCCAGGCCGTACATGGTCGCCTGCTGTTTCACTCGTGCGAAAAATTGGTGGGGGTCTGCAGTGGGGAGGAATTAGGTGATTTTCTCACACGCGTCCCTTAGTTGTGTTACAGTTAAGGGGGTGGTGTATGTGATCTCGGGTGCGCCTTCTGCGGGTGCTTTTCTTTGGGTGGTGACTGGGTTCATTGGTGCGGGTGCTATCTGATCTGTGGGGGGTTGGGCACTTTCCTTTTCTGCTGCGCTGCTGAACATAGCGCTGCGTGGTTTCACTCAACTCCTGCCAATCTGGGGCATTTTCTTCATCTAACTGTGTCCCAAATGTCTCTTGGAACCCATTCTGCACAGAAAGCAGAGATTGCAGCTGCGCAATCTGCTTCCTACATTTCGCGTGGTCCACTGTGCTTTGCCTTTGCTCAGTGGTGGCAGCATGGAGTGCTCATAAAGCTGCCTTGAGGTCGCTACACTGCTTCTTTAGTGTCTCTACCTGCTTTTCTGCTTCTTCTCTTACCAAGACTGCACGCTGCACATCTTGATAGGCCTTTTCATATTGAACCTGAGAACTGCTCAGACGGGCTAGACAAGACTGATGTGCCCTCTTGGCATCATCCACCTCTCTATCCTTATCTACCAGTCGTTGCCTTAAACCTAGATTCTCCTTTTCGATGTCCCTGACATCCACTTTGCTCATTCGGTTCTTCTCCTCTAACTCTGCTCGGAGCGTCCTGACGACCTCCTCTGTGCCTCGCAATTGTGCCAAGCAGGACACAATTGCCATCGGCTTACGTGCTTTACCTAAATTCTTTTTATGATTTGAGATAGGTTCTCCCACCAAGTATGTCCTATACTCCCGGGACCTATCTCCTCATTCACACAAAACTCACTCCAAAGGGGCCATCCTTTCCCTTTGAGGTACGTCCTGAGTTCCAGCTCCTACACGGGACACTGACCTACTCTGCTACTGTTGGTTGCTGCGACCACCAACTGCTCTGGGTTCATGAGGCGTTCCATTGCCTGCATGGCCATTTCTTTTCCTCCTATGCTCTCTTTTAATTTGGAACGAGGGATAATAAGGTAATGCTTATAAAATACGGGTACGGCTTTTGCTATGTTCCGACTTATAAAACTCCCGACAGTTTGTTGCAACAAAAATCTCTCGGTTTAACCTTACAACCCTGTTAGTTACGCATGCAAAAACACACTTCTGAATTATGATTATTGGTTTGAACTACTTGAACACTTGTGGTTTTTCCTTTTCCCAATTGGATTTCAAATTCAAATTTCTGGGTTCTCTTGGAGTGGGGGGGCCACTTCTAATCGAGTCCCACCAGATGTCGCCACTAAATGTTGCTCGTTCTGGGTGAGTGTGCTTAACACTCAATTTGGCTCTGTTTCGTTCATTAGCTTTGGAGTCGCCTGGTATCGTTAAGATACTGCCACAAGTTTCAAGGTCAAGTTCAAAGCAATAAAACCATACACCAATTAGTAAGTTCAAACAAATGAGTTTATTATAATACAATTATAAACTACTCATGCACACGCTAAGATGACTAAACTATTCCTACCACTAAATAGACCAATACTTATCTGAATAAGGAACTGCCGGATCAGGGGACAAGAGCCTCTTGCTCTGCACTGGGTCTGCAGACTTCAGGTTGGTACGGGTTAAAAGGGGTCAGGAGTGTCTATCTCTGGTAGCGATCGTTGTGAGACACTTACTTGCTGGCGGCTGCTGTCCGAACCTCTCTCTCTCGGTCAAGGTCTTCTTCGGTAAAAAGCTGGTCGAGAGGGCTGGTCAAGAGAGGAGGGCTGGTCAAGAAGAACGAACTGAGTTTGGGACCTGTCTTTTATAGGTCCCAGGGCTTTGCGCCCTTTTGGGCGGACCCTCCATCTGCTGGGAATCGATTGGGTCTCTTCCCAATCGATTTGTTTGAATCCCCCCAATACTGAGGCTGTCCCTCGGTTGCTGGGCGGGCCTTCAGGTGCTTTGTCTCCGAACCCCGCTGGTGCCGGGGTGTCTGGCTTCCCATACAATGTTGCAATCACTTCCCTATTTGTCTCCTTTGTCCCTGGGATCATTCCATTACTGTGCTAACTGTCCCGGAGATTGCCTCATTAGTATGCGGAATGTTCGTTTCGGTGCTGTCTGCTCTCTTAGCAGACAGAATACACATTGGCTTGGTGCAGCCTGCTTGTGCTGCAAACTTTGTCCATTTTAACCTGCAAGCTTTGCGTTCCTCCATTTTGTATTGAGGGAATGGCCAACTTCGGTGGCCACAGGCCTGCATGTGATTCAGAACCATACCGAGAATACTATATTAAAAGTAATAGGGGAAAGGTGGCCAAACCATGGCTAACTAGGGAAATTAGAGATTGTAATAGATCCAGGGAAGAGCCATACAATTTAGCAAGGCAAAACAAAAGACATGAGGAATGGGAGCAGTTTAAAATTCAGCAAAGGAGGACAAAATACTGATTATGAAGGAGAAAATAGAGTACAAGAGTAAGCTTGCGTTGGAACATAAAAGCTGACTGTAAAGTTTCTATTGGAATCTGAAGAGAAAAGGATTGGCAAAGTCAAATGTAGGTCCCTTACAGACAGAGCAGGGGAATTTATAATGAGTAACAAATAAATGGCTGACCAACTAAATGCATACTTTGGTTCTGCTGTCACAAGGACGACACAAATAATGTCCCAGAAATATTGGGGAGCGCAGGGTTTAGTGAGAGGGAGAAACTGAAATCAGTAATAGTAGGGAAATGGTGTTGTGGAAATTGATGGGATTGAAGACTGATAATCTACATCCCAGAGTACTTAAGGATGTAGTCCTAGAAATTGGTGGTCATCTTCTAAGATTCTATAGACTCTGGAATAGTTCCTATACATTAGAGGGTAGAAAATGTAACCCCACAAATTAAAAAGGGAGGTACAGAAAAATCGGCAAGTTATGGACCAGTTAGCCTGACGTCGGTAGTAGAGAAAATGCTGGAGTCCGTGAGGAGTCAAGTGAAACCTCAGTGAGGATAAGAAGTCCAGTTGTCGTGCAACAATTATTCAAGACTATTTATTAAATTAAAGAAAAGACAAATACAGGTGAACAGGGCTATACTACACTAAGACAATTAAGTATATGAATTACTGCACAAACATAGAACATAGAACAGTACAGCACAGAACAGGCCCTTCGGCCCTCAATGTTGTGCCGAGCCATGATCACCCTACTCAAACCCACGTATCCACCCTATACCCGTAACCCAACAACCCCCCCCTTAACCTTACTTTTTTATTAGGACACTACGGGCAATTTAGCATGGCTAATCCACCTAACCCGCACATCTTTGGACTGTGGGAGGAAACCGGAGCACCCGGAGGAAACCCACGCACACAGGGGGAGGACGTGCAGACTCCACACAGACAGTGCCCCAGCCAGGAATCGAACCTGGGACCCTGGAGCTGTGAAGCATTTATGCTAACCACCATGCTACCCTGCTGCCCCAGTTTATGTAGAATGTGCCCCTTGTTCCAAAATATATCTACGATCCCTGAACTCCTTAAGACAGTACTGTTCTATGTTCTATGTTCTATCCCCTGTTCCCTAAACAACATCCAAATTAAATGAATCTAAACGTTCAAACCAGACTATAGTTACCATTTAATGCAGGGATGATGATCAAGCCTGGGAAATGACTTGTCCTGGTCCAGCGAAGATATTTAATCTCCTTTTATGAAGGTTTCTGCACTGCCTTAGCTCTAAGTTTTAGAGGCTGTGACATGTAAAACTTGTCCTCCGGGCTGCTAGCTGGAAACTGGCTGGTCTGCTTCTGCGGCTCTAGGTGTCAACTGGCCTGCCATGCTCTGTGCTCTTGGCCATTATACCTTGTTCCACTTCAATACTGATTTCTGTGTATTTGGCTGCCAGCCATGATCAAATTCCTTGACTCAAGACATTGTGTGTGTACATCTCAATGAGCTCCCAGTCGTCTAGTGGAATTGTTTCTATTAATGAGGGCTTCAATTTCGGCGGCTAAGATTTTGACCGATCTGAATGGGAGAAATGTTATCGTTAGTGGATTGTTGGCGGGTGCGTTACTGGTGCTGGTCAATGTATATGCCCCAAACTGGGATGCGGCAGCTTTTAGCAAGAAGTTGCGGGGCTAGAATCTCTGTTTTTGGGACTGTGTCCCCACGCAGTCGGGAAAACTTGGTCTTTTACGCCAAGATTCCCTGTTTTGCTGGGCGTTAACAGATAGCTATCGTAGAGCTCGAAGCTCTAGCTGCCGATAGGGTCCCCAGCACTTCTGGGTCAGAGGCCACTCGCATGCGCACGGCGGCAGCCTGTAGCGGCCGCCCCGTGCTCCATGGCGGACTCAGCCCACGGACCCGGACTGACAACATCGTGCCCCGCATCGGCTGCTCACATGCCGCAGATCGCTGACACACATTGTCCCCAGCCCCAAATGAAGCCCCCCCCTTGCCTGCCGATCGGCCCGCCCCTGACTGTGGCGGCCCCAGACTGAGTCCATAGCCGCCACGCGAGGATCCTGGATCATAGGACCATGAGAGAACCACACCATTGGGAATTTGGCCCGTTGGAAACAGAGCACCGCGGGGCGGTCCTCAGGCAATGGCCTGAGGCGGTGGATACTCAGCGCGGAGTACGCCGATATGCCGAGTACTATCTCCCCCTCAGCGTCAGCAAAACTAAGGAGCTGGTCATTGATTTCATCTGTATCAATGGTGCCAAGGTGGAGATGGTTAATAACTTCAAATGCCTAGGTGTGCACATCACCAACAATCTGTCTTGGTCCACCCATGTCGATGCTACCAACAAGAAGGCCCAACAGCGCCTATACTTCCTCAGGAAATTAAGGAAATGTCAACATTGACTCTTGCCAATTATTACAGATGCACCATAGCAAGCATCCTATCTGGTTGCATCATCGTTGGTGTGGCAACTGCTCGGCCCAAGACCGTAAGAAACTACAGAGAGTCATGAACACAGCTCTGTCCATCATGTGAACCCGCTTTCCATCCATTGACTCTGTCTACACCTAGGGAAAGTGGGTAGCATACTAAAGGCCCCTCCCACCCAGGTTATTCTCTCTTCCAACTTCTTCCATCGGGCAGGAGATACAAAAGCCTGAGAACACGCATTATCAGATACAAAAAACAGCTTCTTCCTTGCTGTTACCAGACTCCTAAATGACCCTCTTATGTACTGAACGGATCTTTTCAGGATCTTCTCGACTGAGTAGTACTGTACCCACCCGATGCCTGTGCCTATGTCTTTACATTTTGTATTTATGCATGTCCTATGTTTCTTCATGTATAGAACAATCTGTCTGGACTATATGCAGAACAATACTCTTCACTGTACCTCGGTACACGTGACAATAAATTCAATTCAGTTCAATTCAACAATGACCCTCCCATGTTAGAAGGACTGCTGTATAATCTGTATGAATTTGATCAATCTCCGAACCCATTCCTTATTATGCTGCCGATAGGTCTAAATCCCACAAACTGTGCATAAAATGCTAGTCATCTCGGTACAATCTCCATTAAATTGAAAAGAAATGGCGAATAAAAATGGGCTGCAAGTGAAATAAGACATGCCAGACAGGCACCTGTTTTTCAATGAACAATGGCTAAAAATAGATCTGGTTCAAACAAAAATTCCAACTGAAATATGAAGTTAGTTTTGGCGTCTGTATTGCGGTTCCCTGCAGCTCAACATAGCTGCATTCCAGATCATTCTGCGTGCATGAGGCAGCTCTCCGCTGTGGTAACACCAACAGTCTGCTGCAGGGATGCTGCATGCAGAGTGGAGCAGTGTACATTGGACTGAAACAAAGAATATGAGCTGTGGTGTAAGAATTTTGCCATCCAACTCCGCATCTGACTTCAAAACAGTGATGGCCTTCAGTATATTTAAAGGTACACCATTTCCAAGCCAACAACATTTTTCTTTGCAAGACGAGTTCTGAATGTCTCGGTGTGCATTTTTGGTCTGTCTAGATTTTAAGCTCAGCATTGATGTTCCAACCGTGACTTTGCCTATTCAGTGCTTTTGTAAACTGTGCAATCCATTTAGTCTAATAGATGACTGTTGACTCTGGATTGGGGAAAAGTCTGTTGGTTCACCCTCAACAATGCTCGTGCAGTTGCTGACGGTTGGTTATTCCCAGTTTCCTGCTGATTCAATCGCTGCTCATTGGCTTTCCCTATCTGTGTTGGTCCAATGGCTGACTGTTGGTTCTGTCCATCTGTACATTTGCTGCCTTGCGCTACCTGTTGGTGATAATTGTGCGCTGTCGCTCCTGCAGGTTCAAGAATTGGGAGTGGATGCTCCCAAGTTTTCTTCTATTCCAGTGCCTGTGATCTTTTTAATTCATTCACGTGATGCAGCCACCTTAATTTCCCATGAGAGGGCGGTAGTGAGTCCCCTTCCTGAGCCACAGAGTGCCTGGCTGGGTTATTTCACAGGGTAATCGGGATTACCACATTGCCAAGGATCTGGAGTCACCCGTAGGTTAGATGGATTTGTATGACAGTCTGGTAGTTTCATAGTCTCGTTGGTGATGCTATCTTTTTATTCCAGACTTTTCAAATTGAATTTATGTTCACCAGCTGCCGTGGTGGGATTTGAACTTGTGTCTCAGGATCATTAGTCTAAGCCTCTGGGATCTGAGTCCAGTAACATAACCATTACTGTCTCTCCTCACTGTGGCTTTTACCAAGTTACAGCTGGTCCAGTATCTTTGTATTGGTTCTGCCAAGTCTTAAGAAGTTCTGACCGGCCCGAGGCCTTCAATCTTTTCCCTCTCTTTTCTCTCCTTCCCTGTAGGTGCTATATTTCTCCGGACGACAGTTACATATGGGTCATCACACAGCTATTCCTCATCCATTGGCCTCGACACTCAAAATGGATACAGAACATTGCAGCTTAGTCCATTCCTGTCAATAGCAGATTCCAATATACACCTTACACTTGATAGTAGGAGCCAATACTTGCTGAGCTCCCAGGTAAAAAATGGCAAAGTAGGAGATAATTATCCACCCCCTTTCAAACCATTAGGGGAGATGAATAAAGTGGGGAACCAAAAATATATTTTCTTTTTAATTGGCACAAGTGATTTCATTGTTCAGAATGAGAGGGGAATGAGTAAACTCTCCGGGGAAACTGCCACCTGAACTATCGTCACTCACAGTTCTACGAGCTCCAGTGGAATAGCTCAGAGCAAACAAACTACCTCTCAGGATGACTGACTGTTTGTTTGTCCTGGAACAGAAAACTGCATTCTCATTGATCCTTCTGACCCCTGTAACTGCCGTCCTTCAACAGACCACATCATTCACACCCAGGGTCCGTCAGTACAGGTATATGTTTACATGTTGGCTTTGCTTCAGCTGTTGAGAACAGTATGGGAGTTCAGATCAACATCCTGTTTAAAAGTATTTGGAAATTTAAACACCCCTAAAACTATACCTCATTTCTAATGTTTACCAATATAAATCCCTTAAAATTACCTTTCTTTTCCTAACAATGCAAAAGGTAAAGAGGTGCCAGTACTGTGGCATTTTCAGGTGCTCACCGCAACGTGAGCAATTTTTGCACACAGATTGGCTCCCGGGCTCAGGAACCTTTAAGCTCTCATGTTTTCATGATATAAAAGCATCAATCACACATAAACGATTCTGTAAACACATTGTGGGTTCAGTTATTCAGACTCGGCACGTTAGAGCATAGATACATGAATAGAACGCTTGAAGAGATCAGCAGCATAGCTATGTACCTTGTGTGCTGTTTACAGACCAAAGTATATTCATCTTTAACCTGTGTGTATTTGTTAAGATGAGGGGGGGAAGTAAAGGACTATTGTGTAATCGTCTTGTTTGATGTGTTGGGCGCTCTGGATCCGTGAAACACATACAGGCCACCAACACTGAAGATAGTTCAACACTATTTTATTAACTCTTATAAAATGCTAGACATACTATAACTGTGGGTTTACACGATGCTAGTTTAACTAGAGACCTGTGCCTGTCCTAACCAGTCGAATCACTCAGAACGTGGTGAGAGTCTGTACTGTAACTGATAAGCTCTTGTGCTTCTGAGAGGCTGCATCCTGAATGAGCGGGAAAAGTGATGCCCTCTGCCTTTATAGTGAGTGTGTTCTAACTGGTGATTGGCTGCGGTGTTTGTGCATGTTGATTGGTCCTAATGTATGTCCATCAGTGTGTGTGACTGCACCATGATATACTGGTGTATATTATGACATCCCCCCTTTTAAAAAATGTTGTGTATATGTGACAATAAATAGTGTGAGTGCGTGAAGAATGTTCCTAACTACATGTGTGGTGCAAAGACGTATTTACAGGACTACGTACAGGAAAACTAAGCTATATACAAGGGAAGGTGCCTGGTGCAGATAGTTAGTATGCAACAAATTAAACAAGAACAGTGCTATATACAAACCAAGAAAAATTATTAAACAAGGCAGGGAAACATCTCAGAGTCCATAAATTTGCAAAGTTCATAAATTCAGTCTCTGAGGTGGGCGACGATTTCTGGTTGACCGCCTCAAGGGTGGATTGAGAGCCGCCAGGTCAGGAGCTGGGTGGGCTACAACACAGTCAGGAGGAGGCAGAATGATTGGAAGCTCTGCACAGTCCATGGCACGATCAGCAGGGGAGCGACCCGGAGGATCCAGTGGCGATCATGGAACAAAGCGAAAAGCACGCCGATCGTGGCGCAGAATGGATCCATCTGGTAGCTGAACCAGGAAGCAGCGGGGGGCCACCTGCCTGAGGACAACAGCAGTTGCAGACCAGCTACCATCCGGGAGATGGACGCGAACATTGTCGTTCGGATGGATAGCGGGGAGATCAGCAGCACGTGAATCATGTGTCGCCTTTTGCTGCGCCTGAGACGTCTGCATCTTGCGAAGCACTGGAACATGGTCAAGATTCGGTACATGGATAGACAGCACCGTCGTCCTCAGGGTGCGATTCATTAACAACTGTGTGGGTGACAGACCAGTGGAGAGCGGGGCGGAGCGATACGCCAACAGGGCTAGATAGAAGTCAGACCTGGCATCGGCAGCCTTGCAGAGGAGCTTCTTGACTATGTGAACCCCCTATTCTGCTTTGCCATTGGACTGAGGGTACAGGGGACTGGATGTAACGTGTGCGAAATTGTACCGCCGGGTGAAACTGGCCCATTCCTGGCTGGTGAAGCAGGGGCCATTGTCCGACGTCACCGTGAGCGGGATGCCGTGCCGAGCAAATGTCTCTTTGCACGTCCGGATGACAGCAGACAAAGTGAGGTCGTGCAACCTGATTACCTCCGGGTAGTTTGAAAAGTAATCTACAATCAATACATAGTCCCTACCCAATGTGTGGACCAGGTCGATGCCCACCTTGGACCAAGGCGATGTGACCAACTCATGGGGCATTAGAGTATCCTGTGGTTGGGCCGGCTGAAAACACTGGCAGGTGGGGCAGTTGAGTACTGCGTTGGCAATGTCGTCGTTGATACCTGGCCAATACACAGCTTCCCGGGCCCTTCGGTGACATTTCTCAATGCCCAGATGGCCCTCGTGAATCTGTTCCAGGACCAGCTGGCGCATGCTATGCAGGATCACAATGCGATCTAGCTTCAGGAGAACCCCATCAACAACTGCCAGATCGTCTCGAAAGTTATAAAACTGTGGGCATTGGCCCTTGAGCCACCCGTCCGTCATGTGGTGCATGACGCACTGCAGTAGGGGGTCAGCCGCTGTCTCGCGGCGAATTTGGATCAGGCGTGCATCCGATGCAGGTAAGTGGGAGGCTGCAAACTCAACTTGGGCGTCAACCTGGCAAACAAACCCCTCAGGGTCACATGGCGTGGTGACTGACCTGGAGAGGGCGTCTGCAACGATACGTTCCTTGCCTGGGGTATAAACGAGTTGGAAATCATAACGCCGGAGCTTGAGCAGGATGCGCTGGAGGCGAGGCGTCATGTCGTTCAAGTCCTTCTGTTTTATATTGATGAGCGGGTGATGGTCGGTCTCGACAGTGAATTGGGGAAGCCCATAAACATAGTCGTGAAACTTCACAACACCGGTCAGAAGGCCCAGGCACTCCTTTTCTATCTGCACATAGCGCTGCTCCGTGGGGGTCATTGCCCGTGACGCATACGCAACGGCGGCCCATGGCGAGGCCTCATCACGCTGCAGAAGCACGGCTCCAATGCCAGACTGACTGGCGTCCGTAGAGATTTTTGTTTCTTTTGCCGGATCAAAGAAGGCCAGAACTGGGGCCGTGGATAGTTTGGCCATTAGTTCTCTCCATTCAAGCTCGTGGGCAGGGAGCCACTGGAAGTCCGTTGTCTTCCGGACCAGGTTCCTGAGAGCCGTGGTATGCGAGGCGAGATTAGGGATGAACTTTCCTAAAACGTTTACCATTCCCAAAAACTGGAGGACCGCTTTCTTGTCCTCGGGCGTTTCCATGGCCGTGATAGCAGCAATTTTGTCCTCATCCGGCCGCACACCCAAATGGGATATGTGGTCCCCTAGGAATTTGATATCTGACTGACCGAAAGAACATTTAGCTCTATTGAGGCGGAGGCCATGCTCGTGTTTGAAAACATGCTTGAGGCGACTGATGTGCTCCTGCGGGGTGGTGGACCAGATTATTATGTCAACGACGTAGACATGAACACCTTCGATCCCCTCCATCATTTGTTCCATGATTCTGTGAAATACCTCGGACGCCTTTTGAGGCGTCGAGTTTTGTGAAGAGCTTGGCGTGAGCCATTTCACATGTGAGTTCTTCACGCTTGGGAATTGGTAGTGCTCCCTCATGATATTTCGATTAAGATCCTTAGGATCTATGCAAATTCTTAATTCACTGGACGGCTTCTTCACACAGACCATGGAGCTCACCCAGTCGGTTGGTTCCGTGACCCTGGAGATCACTCCTTGGTCCTGGAGGTCTTGGAGCTGTTGCTTGAGGCGGTCCTTAAGGGGCGCTGGGACTCTGTGAGGTGCGTGTACCACAGGCATGGCGTTCGGCTTGAGTAGAATCTTGTATGTATACGGGAGTGTGCCCATGCCCTCGAAGACGTCGTGGTAGTGCTGGATGATGGTGTCGAGTTGCACCCTGAAGTCGGTGCCAGGAGAGGCAGACACATCGATGGGAGAGAGAGAGTGAACCCTCTGCACCAAGTTCAGCAGCTTACATGCCTGCGCGCCAAACAAGGAGGCTTTCGAAGAGGCAATGATTTTGAAAGATAATACGGCTGTGTGAGCACAATGCGTCACCTCGAGTTGGCAGGAGCCACTGGCATTTCCGTTGTAATCAAGCAGTTGGCAAGCAGATGGCAGGATGCCCAGCTTGATACAAAGACTTTGAAGGTCAGACCGCACAATGAGATTGGCGGAGGCACCAGTGTCCAGGCGGAACCATATTCTGGACCGGTTGACCGTAAGGATCCGGATCGATGCTGTGTATCGGAATGGGCTTGGTGCCGTGCTTTGGAGGCATTCTGTGCTTCGTTATGATGCCGACTTGAAAAGGGACCTGCAGGTCATCGCTGTCAAAGTCGGGGGACAGGTCTGGGACAGGCTCGTTGACTGTGGGCTGAATAGCCCGGACATCCCTGCGAGGCTGGCTGGATCAACAAAATCTAGCAGGCTGAGTTGACCTGCATAAAGCAGCATAGTGGCCATGTTTGCCACATTGCAAACATTGTCGGGACTTGGCGGGACACTGCCGCTTTAAGTGGGCGGAGCCACAGTTGCAGCACACCGTTGCGTCAGTGCGTTTGTTGCGCCACCGTGCATGCGTGGTGCGATCCGGCATGGTGCACGCCTGCGCAGTACGTTCTTCGACATCGCCTTGTTCGGTGCGTCCAAGCGCGGGAGCCCGCGAAAAGTGCGCAAAATGGCCGCCTTCATCCAGGTGTAGGCCCTGGAGCGATATGATGACTTGTACCCGTTCTGCCTCGTGGGGAGCTTGCCGCGCCATTTCAGCCGCCTGGATGTGGGAATACCGCGCGGTGGCATGCTCATGGAACACGCAGGTCTCAATGGCAGTTGACAGGGTGAGCTGCTTGACCTTAAGAAGCTGCTGGCGAAGGGGGTCCGACCGAATACTGAAAACGATCTGGTCGCGTATCATGGAGTCGGAGGAGGACCCGTAGTTGCAGGACTGCGCAAGGACACGGAGGTGGGTGATAAAGGACTGGAAAGGTTCGTCCTTACCCTGTAAGCGCTGCTGAAAGATGTAGCGCTCAAAGCTTTTGTTCACCTCGATATCACAATGGCTGTCAAACTTTAGGAGGGCCGTCTTGAACTTAGATTTATCTTCACCATCGGCGAAGGTGAGAGAATTAAAGATGTGGATGGCGTGGTCCCCGGCTGTGGAGAGGAAGGGAGCAATCTTCCGTGCATCTGAGGCAGCTTTCAGGTCCATTGCCTCAAGGTATAGCTGGAAGCGCTGTTTGAAGATCTTCCAGTTGGACCCCAGGTTGCCGGTAATGCGGAGCGGCGGCGGCGGGCGGACGCTGTCCATACTGCAGCATGGCTGTATGCTGGTGGAAGGCTGATCACTGGGAGGTAGGTCTCAGAGGTTCTAACATCCCTCAACTACTGGTACCATGATGTGTTGGGTGCTCTGGATCCGTGAAACACATACAGGCTACCAACACTGAAGATAGTTCAACACTATTTTGTTAACCCTTATAAATTGCTAAACGACTTCCGGTTGCGGCTATGACCAGCTAAGTCGCACGTTTGGCTGCTCCTGCTACAAAGGTGTTTTCGGGCCGATTGGAGGGCCCCAACGGCGCTGTAAGGACAAATCCCGGTGGGGGAAGGCTCCCTGAAGAGAACCAGACCAACTTTATGGTCGGTACCCGGAGTGGGGTGGTAAAGAAAGCAACAGCAGCTCCCAAAAAAAAGCGGGGGAAGAAGACCAAAATGGCGGCCGGTGGAGCACCCGAGGAATGGAGGAAATGGGCGGAGGAGCAGCAGGCCGCTCTCCTGCGCTTCTTTACGGAGCTGAAAATGGAGCTCTTGGAGTCAATGAATGCGACGACCACCAGGCTGATGGGAGCCCAGGCGACCCAAGAGGCGTCGATTCGGGAGCTGCAACAGGAGATGACTGTGAGGGAGGAGGAGGCCACGGTCCTCGTGGGAAAGGTAGAGGTGCACGAGGCACTCCACCTGAAATGGCAGAGCCGTTTTGAGGAGCTGGATACCCGAATGAGGCGGAAGAACCTGAGGATCTTGGGCCTGGCAGAAGGCCTGGAGGGGTCAGACCTCCCGGGATATGTAGCAGAAATGCTGAGCTCCCTGATGGGGGCAGGGGCCGTCCCTTCGCCCCTGGAGCTGGAAGAGGCCTACAGGGTCATGGCTAGGAGGCCAAGAGCAAATGAGCCCCCGAGGGCGGTGCTGGTGCGGTTCCAGCGACTCAGCGACCGTGAGAGAGTGCTGGAGTGGGCCAAGAGGGAAAGGAGCAGCAAGTGGGAGAATTCGACGGTGAGGGTCTACCAGGACTGGAGTGCGGAGGTGGCAAAGCGGCGGGCCCGGTACAACCGGACGAAGGCGGTGCTACATGCAAAACGGATCAGGTTCGGAATGCTGCAGCCAGCGCGCTTGTGGGTCACCTACAGGAACCAACACCACTATTTTGAGTCCCCAGAGGAGGCGTGGGCCTTTGTACAGGAAGAGAAACTGGACTC
This sequence comes from Scyliorhinus canicula, assembly GCF_902713615.1. NCBI lineage: Eukaryota > Metazoa > Chordata > Chondrichthyes > Carcharhiniformes > Scyliorhinidae > Scyliorhinus > Scyliorhinus canicula. Next base: position 125,861,613 of record NC_052154.1, on the reverse strand, counting down.
GAATTAGACCCAGGGGATACTTGGCGGCCGTAGCCGCTCGGGTACTTTCAGCTGAATTCTTTGTTTGGATTTTGAACTCTTGCTGTGGTTTCTCTTCTGATGTTTTTTCCCCCTTTGTCAACTTCCCTTAGTTATTGTTATTGTGGTTATTCATGGTTATTTATGGTTATTTATGCTGTTTGGTAGAGGGCGACTGTTAAGTACATTGTTATTTGTTATTTATCTGTTATTTATAATGTTAAGTTGGGGAGGTGGGACGGGGGGGAGAGCAGATCGGGGATATGGGCTCCTAGGGGGGGTTCTTTTACAGGCATGGACGGGGACGGGGGTGGAACTGAAGATGGCGGGGTGGGGTGTGGCAGGGCGAAAGCGCGGGCTTTCCTCTGTTTTCCCGCGCGCGGGGCAGAGGAGGGGGGAGGGGAGGAGTGCGGGGCGTGGCTAGCAATGGCGACCTTTCCCGCGCTGGAGCGGGGCCAGGGAGGAGTGGCAAGGGGGGGGGAGGCCCCCCCCCCGAGCCGGGGGGAGTCGGAGTGGGGCAGGAGCAGCCGGGTCAGCGTGAACCAGCTGACTTACGGGAGTACGATGGAGGGTACATCGCGGCTAGGAGGGGTCCTAGCCTGGGGGGGGGGGGGAGGGGGGTTAGGGAGGGACACCGGGTTGCTGCTGAAAAGACCAGAAACGGGAAGTGGAGGACTGGAGAGGTGGGGGGAGGGGGACATCGCCATGGGGAGCGGGTCAGAAGGGGAGGGTCGACCCGGGGCGAGCAGGGAACAGGACATGGCTAATCGGCAGGGGAAGGGGGCGGGTCGTCCCGCGACCCGGCTGATCACTTGGAACGTGAGGGGGTTGAATGGGCCGGTCAAGAGATCAAGGGTATTCTCACACCTGAAGGGACTGAAGGCTGATGTAGCAATGTTACAGGAGACCCATTTGAAGGTAGTGGACCAGGTTCGCCTGAGAAGGGGGTGGGTGGGACAGGTGTTCCACTCTGGATTGGACGCAAAGAACCGGGGGGTGGCGATTCTGGTGGGAAAGAGGGTGTCGTTCGTGGCGGAGGAGGTGGTGGCGGATAAGGAGGGTAGGTATGTGATGGTGAAGGGTAAGCTGCAGGGGGAGAAAGTGGTGATGGTCAACGTATATGCCCCGAACTGGGATGACGCGGGTTTTATGAGGCGCCTATTGGGCCTCATTCCGGGACTGGAGGCAGGGGGCTTGATCATGGGGGGGGACTTTAACACAGTGCTGGACCCCGGGCTAGACAGATCGAGCGCAAGGACCAATAGGAGGCCGGCAGCGGCAGAAGTGCTGAGGGGGTACATGGAGCAGATGGGAGGAGTAGACCCATGGAGGTTTGGTAGGCCGAGGGCGAGGGAGTATTCCTTTTTCTCCCACGTCCATAGAGTGTACTCCAGAATCGATTTCTTCGTGTTGAGCAGGGGGCTGATCCCGAGGGTACGGGAAGCTGAGTACTCGGCCATTGCGATCTCTGATCATGCACCGCATTGGGTGGATGTGGAAATGGGGGAGGCGCGGGACCAGCGCCCGCTGTGGCGGCTGGATGTGGGGCTGTTAGCGGACGACGAGGTGTGTAAAAGGGTCCGGAAGAGCATTGAGAGCTATCTGGACTTGAATGACACGGGTGAGGTGCAGGTGGGGATGGTCTGGGAGGCCCTGAAGGCAGTGATCAGGGGAGAGCTGATCTCCATAAGGGCGCATAGAGAAAGAAAGGAGAGGCAGGAGAGGGAGAGGCTGGTGGGGGAGCTATTGGAAGTGGATAGGAGATATGCGGAGGCACCAGAGGAGGGGCTGCTGGAAGAACGGCGCAGCCTGCAGGTCAAGTTCGACCTGCTGACCACCAGGAAGGCAGAGACGCAGTGGAGAAGGGCACAGGGCGCGGTCTATGAGTATGGGGAAAAGGCGAGCAGGATGCTGGCACACCAGCTTCGCAAACGAGATGCGGCTAGGGAGATTGGGGGAGTGAAGGAGAGGGGCGGGAAGGTAGTGCAGAAGGGGCAAGAAGTGAACGGGGTCTTCAGGGATTTTTACAAGGAGTTGTATCGGTCTGAGCCGCCGACGAGGAGAGGGGGAATGGAGGACTTCCTAAACAAATTGAGGTTCCCAAGGGTCCAGGAGGGGCTGGTAGAAGGGCTGGGGGCGCCAATAGGGCTAGAGGAGCTAGTCAAGGGAATAGGTCAGATGCAAGCGGGGAAGGCGCCGGGGCCAGATGGGTTCCCGGTGGAATTCTATAAGAAAAATGTGGACTTGGTGGGACCGGTACTGGTACGAGCCTTTAATGAGGCGCGAGAGGGGGGGGTTCTGCCCCCGACAATGTCGCAGGCTCTGATCTCCCTGATATTGAAGCGGGATAAAGACCCCGTGCAGTGCGGGTCCTACAGGCCTATCTCGCTTCTGAACGTGGATGCCAAGTTGCTGGCAAAGATCCTGGCAGCTAGAATAGAGGATTGTGTGCCAGGGGTAATCCATGAGGACCAGACGGGGTTCGTGAAGGGGCGGCAGCTCAACACAAACGTGCGGAGATTGCTGAATGTAATTATGATGCCGGCAGTGGAGGGGGAGGCTGAGATAGTGGTAGCGCTGGACGCGGAGAAGGCATTCGATAGGGTGGAGTGGGAGTACCTGTGGGAGACGTTGAAACGGTTTGGGTTTGGGGAAGGGTTTATTAAGTGGGTGAAGTTGCTCTACTCGGCCCCGACGGCGAGTGTAGTGACAAACGGGAGGAGGTCGGAGTATTTCGGGCTCCACCGAGGGACCAGGCAGGGATGTCCCCTATCCCCCCTACTTTTCGCACTGGCGATTGAACCGTTGGCGATGGCACTGAGGGGTTCAGGGGGGTGGAGAGGACTGACTAGGGGAGGGGAGGAACATCGAGTATCGCTGTATGCGGATGATCTACTGCTGTACGTGGCAGACCCAGAAGGGGGAATGCCGGAGATAATGGAACTATTAGCAGAGTTTGGGGACTTTTCGGGGTACAAATTAAATTTGGGCAAAAGCGAGGTTTTTGTGATACACCCGGGGGACCAGGGAGAGGGTATTGGGAGACTCCCCTTCAAGCGAGCAGGAAAGAGCTTTAGGTACTTAGGGGTGCAGGTGGCAAGGAACTGGGGGACCCTCCACAAGTTGAACTTTTCCAGGCTGGTGGAACAGATGGAGGAGGAGTTTAAGAGGTGGGACATGGTACCGTTGTCGCTGGCGGGGAGGGTGCAGTCAATCAAAATGACGGTCCTCCCAAGGTTCTTGTTTTTATTTCAGTGCTTGCCCATCTTCCTCCCTAGGGCCTTCTTCAAAAAGGTGACGAGTAGCATCATGAGCTACGTGTGGGCGCATGGCACCCCAAGGGTGAGGAGGGTCTTTTTGGAGCGGAGTAGGGACAGTGGAGGGCTGGCACTGCCCAATCTCTCGGGGTACTACTGGGCGGCAAATGTGTCAATGGTGCGCAAGTGGATGATGGAAGGGGAGGGGGCAGCTTGGAAACGAATGGAGAGGGCGTCCTGTGGCAACACAAGCCTGGGGGCCCTAGTAACGGCACCATGGCCGCTCCCCCCCACGAGGTACACCACGAGCCCGGTGGTGGCGGCCACCCTCAAGATATGGGGGCAGTGGAGGCGACATAGGGGTGAAATGGGAGGTCTGTTGGCGGCGCCAATAAGAGGGAACCATAGATTCATCCCGGGGAACATCGACGGGGGATTTCAGAGCTGGTACAGGGTGGGCATACGGCAGCTGAAGGACCTGTTTATAGAGGGGAGGTTTGCGAGCCTGGGAGGGCTGGAGGAGAAGTTTGAGCTCCCCCCGGGAAACATGTTCAGATATTTACAAGTGAAGGCATTTGCTAGGCGGCAGGTGGAGGGGTTTCCCCTGCTCCCCAGTAAGGGGGCGAGTGATAGGGTGCTCTCGGGGGTCTGGGTCGGAGGGGGGAAGATATCAGACATCTACAAGATAATGCAGGAGGCGGAAGCAGCATCGGGGGAGGAGCTGAAAGCCAAGTGGGAAGGGGAGCTGGGAGAGCAGATAGAAGACGGGACGTGGGCGGATGCACTGGAGAAGGTCAACTCTTCCTCCTCGTGTGCGAGACTGAGCCTCATTCAATTTAAGGTGCTGCATAGAGCTCACATGACGGGGACAAGGATGAGCCGGTTCTTTGGGGGTGAGGACAGGTGTGTCAGATGTCTGGGAAGCCCAGCGAACCATGTGCATATGTTCTGGGCATGTCCGGTGCTGGAAGGGTTCTGGAAGGGGGTGGCAAGGACGGTGTCGAAGGTGGTGGGGTCCAGGGTCAAACCAGGATGGGGGCTTGCGATCTTTGGGGTCGGGGTAGAACCGGGGGTACAGGAGGCTAGGGAGGCCGGAATACTGGCCTTTGCGTCCCTAGTGGCTCGACGAAGGATATTAATTCAATGGAAGGACGCGAGGCCTCCAAGCGTTGAAACTTGGATTAACGATATGGCTAGCTATATTCAGCTAGAAAGGATCAAATTTGCCCTGAGAGGGTCGGTACAGGGATTCGCCAGGCGGTGGCAACCTTTCCTTGACTTTTTAGATCAGAGATAGACGTTCGGGGTCGTGGCAGCAGCAACCCGGGGGGGGGGGGGGGGGGAGGGGGGGGGGGGAGGGAGGGGGGGGGAGGGGGGGGGGGGGCAGCAAGGGTCGTGGGGGGACACGCACGACGGTAACGCGGGCAAGCCTGCTCGCTGCTCATGTCTGAAACTGTAGGCTGCCTTGGTTGTTAAGGTTGCCTGGGGGGGGGGGGGGGAGGACTGGTGCGCGCGAGAGGGCGGGCGAGGGAGGGACATTTGCCTAGAGGGATTGTGTTGTAAATAATTTAAAAATTAGTAGGGGTAAATGTCTGTATGGAAAAACTCTTTCAATAAAAATTATTTAAAAAAAAATAAATTGCTAAACATACTATTACTGTGAGTTTACGCAATGCTATATTGACTAGAGACCTGTGCCTGTCCTAACCAGTCGAATCACTCAGAACGTGGTGAGAGTCTGTACTGTAACTGATAAGCTCTTGTGCTTCTGAGAGGCTGCATCCTGAATGAGGGGGAAAAGTGATGCCCTCTGTCTTTATAGTGAGTGTGTTCTAACTGGTGATTGGCTGCGGTGTTTGTGCATGTTGATTGGTCCTAGTGTATGTCCATCAGTGTGTGTCTGCACCATGATATACTGGTGTATATTATGACAATGTTTAATTATTTTTTTCTTGTTAAAACTAATTAGAGGTCCTGTGACTCTGTTCTTCTTCCACGTTCTATTAAAAAAAGTAAAAGTTATAGTCTTTGGAGCCAAGATTCCATTTAGGAATCTTCCCGTCCACTTATAAGATCAACTGGGATTGTAACATCTATGAATATTCCTATTGTCCATTTGTAAGTACATATGTTGGCCATGGGATTGTCTTATAGGCTGCTTATTCTTACACTGATGCCATAGCTTGGCAATTAGGAGTCTGGAATAGGTTATTCACTTCCTTGAGCCTGCTTTCCCATTCAGTTAGAACATGTCTGGCCTGCGGCTTGAGTATGTTTACCTGCCTTTTGGGCAGCACGGTAGCATATTGGTTAGCACAATTGCTTCACAGCTCCAGGGTCCTAGGTTCGATTCCCGGCTTGGGTTACTGTCCGTGCGTAGTCTGCACGTTCTCACCGTGTGTGCGTAGGTTTCCTCCGGGTACTCCGGTTTCCTCCCACAGCCCACAGATGTGCAGGTTAGGTGAATAGGCCATGCTAAATTGCCCTTAGTGTCCAAAATTGCCTTTAGAATTGGGTGGGGTTACTGGGTTATGGGGATAGGGTGGAAGTGTGCGCTTGAGTAGGCTCTTTCCAAGAGACGGTGCAGACTCGATGGGCCGAATGGCCTCCTTCTGCAAATTCTATGATTCTATTCCTTTGCTCCCAATCCTCTGACACGTTGCCTAACAAAAATGTATTTGCCCAAGTCTTGAAGGTTCCAGTTATCCAATGTGCATAGACTTTGGGTGGAGATAGTTCCAGATTTTCACAACCCCTTTTGCATGAAAAAGTTCTTCCTGATATTGTCTCTGAATTACTTAGCTATAATATATCTTCTTGGTCTTTATTCCCCACTGGAGGAAATGGTTTTACCTCTCTACCCATTTTGAATTTTTCTTGACATTTTAAACTCCTTGGTCAGATTAGCGCTCAATCTTCTTTCTTCGAGGGAGTACAAATCACATTTATGCAACCTGATATTTGAACTCCCGTAGGTCTGGAATCATTCTGATGAATCCGTGTTGCATTCTCTCCAAGGACATACAACCTGGTTGTATGATGTGGTGCTCAGAACTGATCACAGTACTCAGATAGGGTTTGACTTAACGGTCTGTAGAGCAAACATATAACTTTCTCCCCTTTGTATTCCAGTGCCCATGAGATAAAGGCTAATATTCTATTAGTCTTTTTGGTTGATATTTTTTAGCTGTCCACTAGCTTTTAAGTTGATCCATTAACCCTTGATGCACTCCACGTTTTTATTTTCTGTTTCCAAGACAACCTGTGCAGTCCAAACCATACACTGTCCCAGATTTTGCAGTCAACAACTAAATCAAGCAGTGCTAGCCATTTGTTACATTTAGATTTGACCACAAGCCTTCTGTGGGATCTTGCAATGTAGCTTCCAGTGATTAGAAGTCCAAAACAGGTGACCTGGTTCTTTTTGGGAGCAGGGCAAGCAATAATATATGTCCTCAACCAGGTAGATTGACAAATTCACCCTGAGACACAACAGATCAGAGATAACCCCGGCTCCGGGTCATTGTCCATGTGGTGTTTGCACATTCTCCCTGTGTCTGCGTGTGTCTCACCCCCACAATCCAAATATGTGTGCAGGATAGGTGAATTGGCCAGACGAGATTGCCCCTTAATTGGAAAAAAAAGAATTGGATACGCTAAATTTAATAAAAAGGTCAGAGATAGATTAATTAATAGCACAAGTACAAATAAATGGGTATGACATGATAGCCATTACAGAGACATGATTGCAAGGTGACCAAAGTTGGGAACTGAGTATTATAGGGTACTTGACATTTTGGAAGGATAGGATCCATTTTATCCCCATCAGCAACTACACTGTGGAAGTAATGAGGTCTTGCAAAAAGTTCTGCAGTAATTCTGGGTGACTTTAATCTTCGTTTGGATTGGGTATATTAAATTGGCAAGTGCATTGAAAGTATTCGGGACAATATCTGAGAACAGTGTGTTAAAACCAACCAAGAAAATAGTCTGCAAATTTTCATCCACATAGATTGTAAATTGTTGAGGTCCCAGAACTGATCCCTGTGGCACTCTACTTGTTATAGTTTGAAAATGAGTTGAAAGTTAAAAATAACCCGTATACGCAGCGGCACAGTGGCGCAGTGGTTAGCACTGCTGCCACGCGGCACCGAGGATCACGGCCCCTGGTCACTGTCCATGTGGAGTTTCCACATTTTCCCCCGTATCTGCATGGGTCTCACCCCTACAACCCAAAGCTGTGTAGACTAGGTGGATTGGCCACGCTAATTTGCCCCATAATTAAAAATAATTAGGTACTTTAAATTTAAACAAAATGAAAATAACCCAGTTGAAAAGACTTCCGGTGGCTGTGATGGATCAGTAAGCCACACATTTGGGAGCTCCCGTTTTAAAGAGATTTTTCGGCTCTTTTGAGAGCCCAAAACGGAAATTTTTCGACGTCTCCCGGTGGGGGAAGGTGTGCTGAATGACTTTCCCTGCAGTCCATGACTCGAACTCGGAGTGGAAAGGGGGAAAAAACAGCAGCAGCTCCTCAGAAAAAACGGGGGAAGGGATCCAAGATGGCCGCAGACAGAGCTCCAGAGGAATGGAGACTCTGGGCCCAGGAACAACAAACTGATCTCCTGCGCTGCTTTAAAGAATTCAAGGATGAAGTACTGAGCTCTCTGCAGGAAACGAACAGAAGGCTGTCAGAGATTCAGTCCACCCAGGGTGCTGCCATCAAGAAGTTGCAGACGCAGGCCATTGAACGAGAGGAGGAGGCCGTGGTCCTCGTGAGTAAGGTGGAGGGGCACGAAGCACTCCACAAGAAGTGGCAGGAACGCTTTGAGGAGCTGGATCACCGCATGAGGCGGAAAAACCTGCGGATCTTGGGCCTTGCAGAGGGGCTGGAGGGATCGGACCTGACAGCCTATGTGGCTGTAATGCTGAATTCGCTAGTGGGGGCCGGATCTCTCCATCTGCCCTTGGAGCTGGAGGGAGCGCACAGGGTGCTGGCCAGGAGGCCCAAGGAAGATGAACCCCCGCGTGCGGTGCTGGTGAGGTTCCACCGGTTCAGTGATCGGGACTGCGTGCTGCGCTGGGCCAAGAAGGTGAAGAGCAGCAATTGGGAGAATGGGGTAGTGCGGATCTACCAGGACTGGAGTGCGGAGGTGGCTAAGTGGCGGTCCGGATTTAATCGGACGAAAGACGTGCTTTATAGAAAAAAGATAAAATTCGGAATGTTGCCGCCCGCGCGCCTGTGGGTAACTTATTCAGACCGGCATTATTATTTCGATTCCCCGGAGGAGGCGTGGGCCTTCGTGCGGACGGAGAAACTGGACTTGAACTAGGGGTTGGGGGTTGCGAGGTCGGCTGTAAGATATTAGTGCTGGATTCTGCTGTTGCTGTGTTCTCTTTTTCTTCTGTTGTTTTCTTCTTGTTTTAGTACTTTTGCAATTTTGATATGGTTATTTACGGAGGGGTTGTTCTGCTATGTTTTTGTTTTTGTGCTGTGGGACATTGTCTGGGCTGTGTATCTTGAGGGGAGGGTCGGGGGGGTATGTTGTATTCTATGCCGGAGTGGGGGTATGGAGTGGGGCTGATATTTGGGAGCTGCGTCAGAAGGGTGTGGTGGGGCAGTGCAAAAGCGCGGGCTTTCCTCTGGTTTCCCGTGCTGCGGGGCTGGGGGGTGGAGATGGTGACGGGGGAGGCGGGGCCTTAACTGGTTCTTCCCCGCGCTGGAGCGGTGCCAGGAGGAGGGATAGATTGGGGGATGATCCCACTTCGGGAGGGGTCGGGCTATTGGCGGGAGTTTCCGGGGTCAGCAGAAGTTAGCTGACCCACGGAAGTACAATGGAGGATGGTTCGCGGCTGGGAGGGTTCCTAGCCTGGGGGGGAAGGGAGGGGGGGAAAGGGGAATACCGGGTTGCTGCTGGTAGGGTCAAGAAGGAGCTGGTGGGGGCTGGGAGGACAGAGGTGAGGGGTTGTCGCTATGGGGACGGGGTCGAGCAGGGGGTGCTGGCCTGGGGCGAGCAGTCAACGGGCTATGGCTAGCCGACGGGGGAGGGGGGCGGGACGCCCTCTGATCCGGTTGGTCACCTGGAATGTGAGAGGGTTGAATGGGCCGGTGAAGCGGTCGAGGGTACTGGCTCACCTGAAGGGGCTAAAGGCGGATGTGGCAATGCTTCAGGAGACCCACCTGAGGGTGGCGGACCAGGTCCGCCTGAGGAAGGGATGGGTGGGGCAGGTTTTCCACTCGGGGTTGGATGTGAGGAACCGGGGAGTGGCGATTCTGGTGGGGAAAAATGTGTTGTTTGAGGCATCGGAGGTGGTGGCGGATAAGGGGGGTAGGTATGTGATGGTTAGGGGCAGGCTACAAGGAGAGAAGGTGGTACTGGCTAGTGTGTATGCCCCAAATTGGGATGATGCGGGCTTTATGAGGCGTATGTTGGGACGGATCCCGGATCTGGAGGCGGGAGGTCTGATCATAGGGGGGGACTTTAATACGGTGTTGGATCCTTCACTGGATCGGTCCAGCTCTAGGACGGGTAGGAGGCCGGCGGCGGCCAAGGTACTGAGAGGGTTTATGGACCAGATGGGTGGGGTGGATCCATGGAGGTTTGTAAGGCCGAGGGCACGCGAGTACTCTTTCTTCTCCCACGTACATAGGGTCTACTCTCGGATAGATTTCTTCGTGGTGAGTAGGGGACTGATTCCGAGAGTGGAGGAGGCCGAGTATTCGGCCATTGCAATCTCCGACCACGCTCCGCATTGGATAGAGTTGGAGATGGGAGAGGTGCGAGACCAACGTCCGTTGTGGCGGTTGGATGTGGGGTTGTTGGCGGAGGAGGAGGTGTGTAGGAGGGTCCGGGCAAGTATTGAGTGGTACCTTGAGGTGAATGATACGGGGGAGGTTCAGGTGGGGATGGTCTGGGAAGCCCTGAAGGCAGTAATTCGTGGGGAGCTGATATCCATCCGGGCACACAGGGAGAGGAGCGAGAGGAGTGAGAGGGATAGACTGGTGGGAAAGATGCTGGAGGTGGACAGGAGGTATGCAGAGGCACCAGAGGAGGGACTGTTGGGGGAGAGGCGCAGCCTGCAGGCTAAATTTGATTTGCTGACCACTAGAAAGGCGGAGGCACAGTGGAGGAAGGCACAAGGGGCAGTGTACGAACATGGTGAAAAGGCGAGTAGGATGCTGGCTCATCAGCTCCGTAAGCGGGATGCGGCTAAGGAGATTGCTGGAGTGAGAGATAAGAGTGGGAATGTGGTGTGGAAGGGGGTAGAGGTGAATGAGGTCTTCAAGGATTTTTACGGGGAACTGTACCGGTCGGAGCCAACGGGGGAGAGGAGGGGAATGGAGAGGTTCCTTGACGGGCTTTCTTTCCCGAAGGTGCAGGAGGAGAAGGTGGAGGGGTTGGGTGCGCCGATTGAGCTGGAGGAGCTAGTTAAGGGGATCGGGCAGATGCAGTCAGGGAAGGCACCGGGGCCGGATGGGTTCCCGGTGGAATTTTATAAAAAGTTTGTGGATCTAGTGGGCCCCTTGCTGGTGCGAACACTCAATGAAGCGTGGGAGGGGGGGACTTTGCCCCCGACGATGTCACGGGCGCTGATCTCGTTAATTTTAAAGAAGGACAAGGACCCCCAGCAGTGTGGTTCATACAGGCCCATATCTCTCCTCAACGTGGACGCTAAGGTGCTGGCAAAAATCCTGGCCACCAGGATAGAGGACTGTGTGCCAGGGGTTGTGCACGAGGACCAGACAGGTTTTGTGAAGGGAAGGCAGCTGAACACGAATGTGCGGAGATTGCTGAATGTCATTATGATGCCGGCGATTGAGGGGGAGGCAGAGATAGTGGTGGCACTGGATGCGGAGAAGGCCTTCGATAGAGTGGAGTGGGGGTACCTATGGGAGGTGTTGGGGAGGTTTGGATTTGGTGAAGGGTTCATTAGATGGGTAAGGCTGTTATATGAGGCCCCGATGGCGTGCGTGGCTACGAATAGGAGGAGGTCGGAGTACTTCCGGCTTTACCGAGGGACCAGGCAGGGTTGCCCCTTGTCCCCCTTGTTGTTTGCACTGGCAATCGAGCCGCTGGCGATGGCATTGAGAGATTCAGAGAGGTGGAGAGGCTTGGTGCGAGGTGGAGAGGAACATAGGGTGTCGTTGTATGCCGACGACCTGTTACTGTATGTGGCGGACCCGGTGGGAGGGATGCCGGGAGTGATGGAGTTACTAGCCGAGTTTGGGACCTTCTCAGGTTATAAATTAAACTTAGGCAAGAGCGAGGTGTTTGTGGTGCACCCTGGAGACCAGGAGGAAGGAATTGGTAGGCTCCCGCTTAGGCGGGCAGGGGAGAGCTTTAGGTACCTGGGGGTGCAAGTGGCCAGGGACTGGGGGACTCTCCACAAGCATAACTTTACCAGGCTGGTAGATCAGATGGAGGAGGAGTTCAGGAGGTGGGACATGCTGCCATTGTCGTTGGCGGGGAGGGTGCAGTCCGTCAAAATGACAGTGCTTCCGAGGTTCTTGTTCCTTTTTCAGTGCCTGCCCATATTTATCCCCAGGGCCTTCTTTAGGAGAGTGACTAGCAGTATTCTGAGTTTTGTGTGGGCACATGGGGCTCCGAGAGTGAGGAGGGTGTTCCTGGAGCGAGGAAGGGATGGAGGTGGGCTGGCACTGCCCAACCTTCTGGGGTATTATTGGGCAGCCAATGTCTCAATGGTGCGTAAATGGGTGATGGAGGGGGGAGGGGCGGCGTGGAAAAGAATGGAGATGGCGTCATGTAGAGGTACGAGCCTGGGTGCCATGGTAACGGCACCGTTGCCGCTCTCCCCTAAGAGGTTTACCACGAGCCCGGTGGTGGCGGCGACCCTAAGAATCTGGGAACAATGGAGACGGCATCGGGGGGAAACAGGGGCCTCGATGGAGGCTCCACTGGGTGGCAACCATCGGTTCATCCCGGGGAACACGGATGGGGGATTCAGGGGGTGGCAAAGGGCGGGCATCAGCAAATTGAGGGACCTGTTTATTGGCGGGTGGTTTGCGGGCCTGGGGGAACTGGAAGATAAATTTGGCCTTCCCCAGGGGAACATGTTCAGATACCTGCAGGTAAAGGCGTTTGCTAGGCGACAGGTAGAGGGATTCCCTTTGCTGCCCTCGCAGGGGGCGATGGACAGAGTGCTTTCGGGGGTGTGGGTAGGAGAGGGGAAGGTGTCTGACATCTATAAGGTAATGCAGGAGGTGGAGGAGCCGTCAGTGGAGGAGCTGAAGGCTAAATGGGAGGAGGAACTCGAGGAGCAGATAGAGGACGGGACTTGGGCGGATGCCTTGGAGAGAGTCAACTCTTCCTCCTCATGTGCGAGGCTTAGTCTCATCCAATTTAAGGTGCTGCACCGGGCCCACATGTCCGGGACTAGGATGAGTAGGTTCTTCGGGGGTGAGGACAGGTGCACCAGATGTTCGGGGAGTCCAGCGAACCACGCCCATATGTTCTGGGCATGCCCAGCACTGGAAGAATTCTGGAAGGGGGTGGCGGGGACGGTGTCGAGGGTGGTTGGATCCAGGGTCAAACCAGGGTGGGGACTCGCGATTTTTGGAGTTGCGGTAGAGCCGGGAGTGCAGGAGGCGAAAGAGGCCGGTGTCCTGGCCTTTGCGTCCCTAGTAGCCCGTCGAAGGATTCTGTTACAATGGAAGGATGCAAGGCCCCCAAGTGTGGAGACCTGGATCAGTGACATGGCGGGATTTATAAAATTGGAAAAGGTCAAATTTGCCCTGAGAGGATCAATACAAGGGTTCTATAAACGATGGCAGCCTTTTTTGGACTTCCTGGCTCAGAGATAGGTAACTGGGTCAATAGCAGCAGCAACCCGGGGGGGGGGGGGGGGGGGGGGGGGGGGGTGCATTATTGTAGTGTTTACTCTGTAACTTTATAGTGTGTTAATATGCGTTGTTGTTAAAATGCTGGGTTGTTCATGGGGATGGGGCGAATGTATATGATTGTTAATATTATTGTTATTTTCGGTATTTTACTAAGGTGCGTCAATGTTGTATAAAATCAAAATTTCTCAATAAAAATGATTAAAAAAAAATAAAAATATATATATCAGTTGAAAATGACCCATTATTCCTGACTCTCTGTTTCCTATTAGTTGGTCAGTTCTCTGTTCATGCTGATACATCACACCAACATCATGAGCTCTTAATTTGTGCAGCAACCTTTTACACGGCAGCTTATCAAATCCTTTTTGGAAATCCAAATGCACAGCATCTTATGGTTCCCCTTTACCCACCCTGTTTGTAAATTCTCAATGAACTGTTCCACGAGCCCAGTGCTGGTGGCGGCCCTGTGGGTGTGGGGGCAGTGGCGGCAGCATTTGAAGTTGGTAGGTGCCTCGGTGTGGGAACCGATTTGTGGTAATCATGGGCGGGATTCCCCCCCCCCCCCCCCCCCGCCAGGTGGGAGAATCGCCGGGGCGCCACACGAATCATACCATGCCGCACCAACCCCCGCAAGCGATTTCCCCCACACCCTGAAACCAGCGGCGCGCGAATCACGCCGGGCCGCTTGGAGAATCGCCGCGAACGGCGAGCGGCGATTCTCCGACCCAGATGGGCCGAGCGGCCGCCAATAAAAATGACATTCCCACCGACGCCGTCCACACCTGGTCGCTGCTGGCGGGTACTCGTCGCGAAGGCTTGGGGGTTGGCCTGTGGGTTTAGGGGTGGGGGAGGAGAGATCCGTTCCCGGGGGGGGGGCCTCCGATGCGGCCGGCCTCTTCCCACCCCCCCCCAACCCCACGGACCTACTTCCTTGCGCGACCAGCACCAGAACCCCGGTGCGATATTGGCGATGGGCCGGAGCGCTCCGCACGGTTACCGTGCCTGCGTCAATTGGCACTGGCATTCGCTAGTTGGCGCCGGCCCAACTGCGCATGCACGGGACCCAAGGCGCTGCGTCTTTTATGCGGCGCTGGGTCTCTGACGGCACGTCGAGGCCCCGCCCCTGTAAATCGCGCGACGCCCCTGCTAGCCCCACGGAGGATGGGAACGGGCGGTGACGCCGGAGTAAAACACTCCGGTTTTTACTCCGGCGTCGGCACTTAGACTCCCATTGGGAGAATCCTGCCTCACAGATTTGCACTGGGGAGGGGTATGTTACATGCGAGGTTTCAGGGATGGTAACAGGCAGGAATCGAACAGTTTGGGGACCTGTTTGTGGGAGGCAGCTTTTCAGGTTTAGAAAAACTGGAGGAGGGGAGGAGGAGTATGAGTTGCCCAGTGGGAATAAGTTCTGGTATTTCCTTCCCGATCTGCTGCCCCCGGGGCTACAGGATAAAGTGATATCGAAAGCAGGAGTGAGGGTTGGGTGTCCGAGATTTAGAAGGAGCTAATGGAGTGGGAGGGAGCCCCGATAGGGGAAGTTGAATGGCAGTGGGAGGAGGAACTTGGGGAGGGGGAGGGAATGGAGGTTAGGTTGTTGGAGGAGGCTCTGATGAGGGTGAATGCATCTTCGTCGTGTGCTAGACTTAGCTTTATTTAGTTTAAGGTTGTTCACAGGGCTTACAGTAGGTTCTTTGAGGGGGTGGAGGACAGGTGTGGACGGTGCGCTGGAAGACCATGTTGACGTGTTTTCGGCATGTCCGAAGCTGAAGGAGTCCTGGCAGGATTTCGCGGATGTAATGTCCGAGGTGCTGAAGGTGAAGGTGGCCCTGAGTCCAGAAGTGGAGATATTTGGTGTGTCGGAAGACTCGGGAGTCCAGGGAGCGAGTGAGGCCATCATTTTGGCCTTTGCCTCCCTGGTAACCCTGGAGTGGAGGGACTCAGAGCCGGTGAAATGGGGGTGTGGGTGAGCAACCTGGCAGAGTTCCTAAAACTGGAGAAAATTAAGTTCACCTTAAGAGGCTCGGTTGGTGGGTTTGCCAGGAGATGGAAGCCATTCATCGCCTCCTTCAAGGAAACCTGAGGTTCAGCAGGGGACGAGGGGGATAAAGAGGTTAAAACGTGGAAGGCAAGATGGGTGGAGGGAAATGGCAGGGCGGTTGCAGCTATCGGTTCAATATTTATTCGTTATGAGGTTTCTGTTTGTTCTTACTCTTGTGTTGGTTTGTGTTTAATGTATATAAATACCTTAATAAAAATATTTTTAGAAATTCTGAATGAACTGATTTGTCAAACATGATTTCCCTTTCACAAATCCATGTTGACTCTGCTTTGTTGTATTCAGATTTTTTACATGTCCTTCTCATTGCCTCTTTAATAATGGATTCTAGTATTTTCCCTGTGACTGACATTCGGCTAGCTGGCCTATAATTTCCAGCTTTGCACCTTCTCTCTTTCTTGAATAGAGGGATTACATTAACGTTTTTCCAATCTGCTGGGTCCTAGCCTGCCAATGCATCCACTATTTCTGCAGTCACTTCTTTTAAGAATCTAGGATGCAAGTCACATATGATACGTATTTGAGGACAACAGATAAGAGGAAAAGCCACCAATTAAGAGAAATATAAATGATCCAAGGATCATGAAAGGTGAAAGTAAGGAGAACAGTAAATAAGATGAATGACAATAAAGCCAAAGGCCAACATGAAATAGTCAGTGAACAAATTAAAAGCTTAGAAGCTTTTGGAATAGGCAAACTGACTCTCATCTTTAATAATGTTCAAAACGGGAGAGAAAATGCCGAAGACTGAAGTAAATCAATATTTATTACAGTCCCTAAAAAGCCCAGAGGCTAATTAGTTACCTTACTAAGATCCTTCTTCGAGTACCATTGAATAGGGCCAAGATCAAGATAAAGCAGATATTTTAATTCTTCAGTGTGGTTTTGTAGAAGATAGAAGAACAGGAAATGCTGTATTGAAGGTGCACATGCTTTTAGAAAGAGCCCTTGAAATGAAAAAGATGTTTTCATGTGTTTTATGGATTCTGGGCATTTGTTAAGGTGAAACATGAGGAACTGATGAGCATGTTCGAGTCTCTTGACCTTAACCTCAGAGTGATAAGAATTTTTTATTGGAACAAACAAAGTTGAGAACGATTGAAGGGATTTTGTGAAGATTAAATGAGGGGTCAGGCAGGGGTGTGTTTTGTCCCAGATTTATTCCATTTCTATGGTAGAAATATTCTTTGAGATTGAAGATGTTCCTGGATTATTAGTTGGAGGTTACAACTTTAACAATATAAGATGCGCTACTGTTCTTAATACTGACTCTGAAGAGAAACTGCAAGAGATTTTGGATAGAGTAGTGAGAGAAAGTGTGAAGGAAGAATTGAGCATTAATTATAAGAGAACAAAATGTCCAGTCATGTCCAAAAAGAAAATAATTTCAAGAATGTAAGATCACAGAAATGCAAGAAATGCATGAATGACGGTTTCAGTAGCAGATGAGCTGAGACAGGAGTGGAGCGATGATTGTGGGCAGCATGGTGGCACAATGGTTAGCACTGCTGCCTTATAGCAACAGGGTCCCGGGTTCAATTCGAGCCTTGGGTGACTGTACATATGGAGTTTGCACACCCTCCCTGCACATCCTCCCTGTGTTAATGTGTTTTCTCCGGCTGCTTTGGTTTCCTCCCACAGTCCAAAGATGTGCAGGTTAGGTGGATTGACCATGCTAAAAATTGCCCCTGAGTGTTCAAAGATGTGCAGGTTGCAGGGTGTAAGCGTGGGTAGGGTGCTCTTTCAAAGGGTCGGTGCAGACTCAATGGGCAGAATGGCCTCCTGCACTGTAGGAATTATATGGCTCTATGGGAATTGTCATGTGATTGTACCTTTAAGAAATGGGTGCTTATCAAATAGCTGCAGTGATGTCATTGTGTGGGTGGAGCTGGGGTGTCTCTGGCTTTTACTTTCATTTTGAGCTGGAAGCTGTTTTGTGGCTTTGTGTTTTACTTTAATTTTAGTTAGTTGGGAGCTGCACTTAGACAAAGCAGGTGTATTTTTGGTCTCTCTGTATGTTAAAAAGGTGTTCAGATCACTTGATAATTTAAATGTGATAACTGTTCTCTGTAGAGAATTCAAACCTACTGTCTTTGTTATAAAGGTATTTGGCTTATGGGTGTTGTTAGGAAAGTTATTAAGGGTTACCTATAGAGTATTGTATCTTTGTTGGTAGTTGATAAACTGTTTACTATGTTTATAAAATGTTAACTGAATTCCTAGAATAAACATGTTTTTGTTTAAAAATACCTAAGGTCTCTGTTGCATATAACCTGGTAAGTGGGCCTTTGTGCTCTTCATAACCAAAATCTATTAAAAGTTGTAGGTCAAATGAGCTCCATGATATACTTTGGTGTTCTCTAACACTGGCCCATAACAAAATTAACTTGGTCGTGGTGTAAAGTACAAATATGTGGTTGGAACTTCAACTCTGGGTATCGTATGATATCGAAAGTTATGAACAGCCTGCGTTTCACAACATTTTTTTCCTTAGATAGACTTACTGAATTGGCAACACAGGTGGAGAAGGTAGTCAAGAAGGCATTCGGCATGCTTGCCTTCATTGGCCGGGGTATTGAGTATAAGAATTGGTAAGTCATGTTGTAGCTGTATAGAACCTTAGTTAGGCCACACTTGGAGTATAGTGTTCAATTCTGGTTGCCACACTACCAGAAGGATGTGGAGGCTTTGGAGAGGGTGCAGAAGAGATTAACCAGGATGTTGCCTGGTATGGAGGGCATTAGCTACGAGGAGAGGTTGAATAAACATGGTTTGTTCTCACTGGAACGACAGAGATTGAGGGGCGACCTGAGGTCTATAACATTATGAGGGGCATAGACAGAGTGGATCGTCAGAGGCTTTTCACCAGGGTAGAAGGGTCAATTACTAGGGGGCATAGGTTTAAGATGCGAGGGGCAAGGTTTAGAGGCGATGTACGAGGAAAGTTTTTTACACAGAGGGTATTGGGTGCCTGGAACTCGCCGCCGGAGGAGGTGGTGGAAGCAGGGACGATAGTGACATTTAAGGGGCATCTTGACAAATACATGAATAGGATGGGAATAGAGGGATACGGACCCAGGAAGTGTAGAAGATTGCAGAAGATTGTAGTTTAGTCGGGCAGCATGGCCGGCACGGGCTTGGAGGGCCGAAGGGCCTGTTCCTGTGCTGTATTTTTCTTTGTTCTTTGTTCTTTATCACAGTGAAGAATGAAGTGGTCACTCAGGTAGATAAAGTTTTATGCAATTGCTTCCCAGCTCCAGTGTCTCAGGTTCGATTCCCGGCTTGGGTCACAGTCTGTGCGGAGTCTGCACGTTCTCCCCGTGTTTGCGTGGGTTTCCTCCGGGTGCTCCGGTTTCCTCTCACAGTCCAGAGATGTGCAGGTTAGGTGGATTGACCATGCTAAATTGCCCTTAGTGTCCAAATACGGTTAAGTGGGGTTACGGGAGTAGGGTGGAGGCGTGGCCTTAAGTTGGGTGCTCTTTCCAAGGGCCAGTGCAGACTCGATGGGCCGAATGGCCTCCTTCTGCACTGTAAATTCTATGACTCTATAACATCCGAGAGAAAGTGCGACCAAGAAACAAGATGAAGGATTGGAACAGCCAAAGATGAATATCAGAAAATGAAAAAGATTACGATTGACTTAGCCACGAAATCAAAGCTGAGAATCCTGTAAAGTTACATCACACCAAGTTTGACATTCGGAAGTGAATGTTGGACAATCAGTGAAGTAATGCGGAGAATTGAGGCTACAAAGTTGAGGTTTTTGAGGCTAATAATGAAGATATCTTGGACAAATCACACTACTAATGAAGAAATGCATGTAAAATCTGAGACCAAAAGAACCCTACTAACCAAGGTCAGGGAGAAACGGTTAGAATTTCTTTGGAACCTCATAAGAAAGGGCGGCATGGTGGCACAGTGGTTAGAACTGCTGCCTCATAGCAGTTCAATTCCGGCCTTGGTTAACTATCAGTGGAGTTTGCACTTTCTCCCCGTGTCTGTGTGGGTTTCCTCCGGGTTTTCTGGTTTCCTCCCATAGTCCAAAGATGTGCAGGTTAGGTGGATTGGCCATGATAAATTGTCCCTTTGTGTCCAAAAGGTGAGGTAAGATTACTTGGTTAAGGGGATGGGGTGAAGACGTGGGCTTAGGGTTTAGGTGGTGTGCTCTTGGCAAGTGCTGGTGCAGACTCGATGGGCCGAATAGCCGCCTTCTGCGCTGTAGGGATTCTACGAAACCATAATTCAGAAAGTATGATGCAAAAGATCGATGGTTGAAGAAATCAAGGTAGACCATGAACAACCTTTCCAAAGAGCCTTGCAAACTGGATGGATGTACCATCAATGAGGATGATCATGCCTCCAGAGTAAGACCAGCATTGAGGTCCATGGTCGCCAACATCCTCTGAGGGCATGGCACGCTGAAGAGAGAGAATGCAAGCCATCAATTCTTGGGGACATTTCAGTTTTGAGCCCATGAGTTTTCCCAGTACTTTTACCATAGTGATTGCGATTGTTTTAAGTTCCTCATACTCTTTTGCCTCTTGATTTTCTATTACTCTTGGGATTCTTTCTGTCTCATTATCAAAGTGACCAACACATTTTAGCTACTCTTTTCCTTTCTACATGCTTGCAGAAGTCTTCCCTGTCTTTTTATATTTATTGCCAGATTTCTTTCATACTCCAATTTTTCTCTACTTTTTTGGTAATTTTTTTGCCATTGTTTGCTGGTGTCTAAAATTTTCCCAGTCTTCTGGCCTACTGACAAATCTTCACAGCATCGTACATCTTTTCTTACAATTTGATACCATTGTTAATATCAGTTGGCCATGAACTGTGCATCCTTTTCAGAGAGCCTTTCTCTCTCAATTGATCAGTGCATCTTATATATGGTCCACATTGCTGGCACTGTACTTCACTGATGGGGGAATTACTGGTTAAGACGGTGGAGGGCCTGCCAATCAAGTTGGCTGCTTTGTCTTGGATTGTGTAGAGCCCCTTGAGTGTTGTTAGAATTGCATTCAACCAGGAATGAAGGGTATGCCACCATACTCCTAACTTGTACCTTGCAGATGGTTGACACGCTGTGGGGAGTCAGGAGATGAGTTATTTGCCACACAATTCCCAGCCTCTGATCTGCTCTTGTCCCTAATGTATTTGTATGGTTCATCCAGTTATATTTCTGTTGAATAGTAAACCCAGAATGTTGATGTTGGGGGATTCAGCCCTTGATTGTCAAGGGGAAATGGTAGATTTTCTCTTGCTGAAGCTGGCCATTACCTGGAGCCTCTGTGCGCAAATGCTTGATGGGGTAGACCTCGGGAAGATGTTTTCCTACAAGGGGGTCCCTAGAATTGAAGGGGCCCTAGTTTCAGAATAAGGTGTTGTGCACTTGGGACAACAACGAGGAGGATTTTTTAGTCTCAAAGGGCCATGAATCTCTGGATTTCTCAGCTACAGAGATCAGGTGAGGCGGAGTTATTTAATTTATTAAAGGCTGCCATAGACAGATTTTTGAACTATAGGGCAGCCCGGAACTATGGGGAACAATCATGGAGAAAAGCAGGAAAGTGAATTAGAGGCCAAAGTTAGATCTGCCAGGATCCTGTTGAATGGCTCAACAGGCTTGAGGGGTTGGTTGACCCACTGTTGCTCCTATTTTTTATGTTCTTATGCTGGGCTAGGTATTAACAGGGGTAGGTTATGTAGGCAGGGCTGGATGAAAAGCCCAGAAGTCCAGCTTTTCCCATAGGCTGTGGAGTTTTAGCCCATAGCCTGTACTTTTTGCCATAACTGGTTCCCTGCCTCGACATCTACCTGGTTTGACTGGTGAGGAGCATTCCCGAGGAGGCCACAGGACCAGGTAGGTCGAATTCAAGCAGTGCTCTGGAGCCACTTACTCAAGAATGCAAGAAACAGCAGCTGGGGTAATTTGGCCTTTCGAGCCTCCATGGTGCAAGATCATGGCTGATTTCTTTTTACGTCAATGGTACCTTTCTGCATTATCTCCATAGCCCTTAATTCCCTTTGTGAGCAAAGTTCTGTCAATGTCTGTCTTCAATCTATTCACTTATTAATAATCCACATCTCTCTGACTGCTGATTTTGGGAGCGAGTCACCGAGAGTGTGTTGTTCATAACAAGGAACTTGGGGTTACAATGGATTAAATATGAAAATAAAGCACTACATTTAGCTGCAGTGGAAAATGGTAACAAAATCCTAGATTGCTTTAGCAGAGGGACGGGCTTGAAACCTAATGAGGTTACACAGCTCCTGTGTAAGGGGTTGGTGTGTGGTGGATGATTCAAATATCAGGGGAGAAAAACATGAGGAAGTTAGGAGTAGGAGGGAATGTCAGGCAGAACATTTCTGTCTCGCAGATCATAGAACTGTGAAAAAAGATGCAAGAGAAGGCCGCAGAAACTTGCAATATAAGTGTGTTTTGAAGGATGAACAAGCATTTCTAGAATGGGGGAAGGTTTTGGAAAGAATACTGCTCGCTAACGGGCTGGCGACAATCAAATACTTCTGTGCTTTTTGAGCCAAATGACCTGTTCCTAATAAATAAAACGTTTACGCTCTTGAGGCTTTTCACATCCCTCACTCACGAATGACTCCTTTGACATCTGATAGTTTTGTTTGAGGGAGTTTCAAGGATGCACTATGGGACAGGTGAGAATTCTCCTGCCAAACATTTCTGCTGTTGGTTAATTGGACCTCTCTGTGCATTTAACATCTTACAACTCATTAATCTTCTTACACTGCTGCTATTCCTCTCTCAGTATACAGAGTAAATGATGGCTGATGGAACAGAACAGACTGTTTGCAACCTTGGTTTTACACTGATCCCTGAAATGAGCTTACAAACACATATCCACACCATCAGAAACACTGGGCGCGATTCTCCGCCCCCCACACCGGGTGGGAGAATAGTGGGAGGGCCTCCCGACATTTTTCACGCCCTCCCGCTATTCTCTACCCCCCCCCCCCCACAACGGCGGACGATTTACGGCGAGCGGCGATTCTCCGAGGCCGATGGGCCGAGCGGCCGGCCCTTCACGCCCGTTTCACCACGGCAGCAAACACACCTGCTCGCTGCCATCGTGAAACGGTCGGCAAATGCCCATTTGGGGCATCTAGAGGCCCGATTGGCACGGGAGCACCACGACTGTGCTCGGGAGGGGACAGGCCCACGATCGGTGCCCACCGATCGTCGGGCCAACATCCAAAACAGACGCACTCTTTCCCCTCCGCCGCCCGGCAAGATCAAGCCGCCACGTCTTGTCGGGCGGCTGAGGAGAAAGACGGCAACTGCGCATGCGCGGCTGACGTCATCGGCCGCGTCATCCGCCGTGACGCTTGACGTGCAGCCTTGATGACCATCGTCAAGGCCGCGCCGCCGTGACGCACGGGGCCGCGCTCCTAGCCCCACCGGGGGGGTAAATCGGCCCCAGAAGTGGCCGTGAAGGCTGCCGTGGGTCATGGCCTGTCCCACGGCAGCTTTTACGATTCTCCGAATTTGCGGAGAATCTCGCCCACTGACTATTTTTTTCCTCCATTTTATCATCCAAAGCCACGCCTGCTTCATAGAACATAGAACGTGCAGTGCAGAAGGAGGCAATTTGGCCCATCGAATCTGCACCGATCCACTTAAGCCCTCACTTCCACCCTATCTCCGTGACCCAATAACCCCTCCTAACCTTTTTCTTGACACGAAGGGCAATTTAGCATGGCCAATCCACATCTTTGGCTTGTGGGAGGAAACCGGAGCACTCGGAGGAAACCCACGCAGACACGGGGAGAACGTGCAGACTCCATACAGACAGTGACCCAGCGGGGAATCGAACCTGGGACGCTGGCGCTGTGAAGCCACAGTGCTATTCACTCGTGCTACCGTGCTGCCCAAACTCGCCTTCTGTTGAAACCCTCATTCATGCCTTTTTCACCCCCAGACTTAACTATTCTAATACAATGGATTGCCACCACCATGATTCCTGCGCTCATCAAAATGGCAATCTGCCAAATCGTGTGGGAACTTTGAGTTTGAGCTCCCCCACTTCTATTTTCAATCACCTGAAGTGGGTTCGCCCAGCGTTGAGACTGAAAATTCTGATCCCATAAATGGGCGATGAAGTAGTGAACAGGGAGAAAGAATTATCATGGGTACAACTGACTGAAATGAGTTATAAATGGGGCAGGTGATGGGGAGCTGTAATTGTCCAAACTATCAGGTTATTGCAACGACAACAGGTAAAATCTCTGACATTTGTGGGAAAGAGTTGGCAGTGTGTTTTAAAGGGGCTGGTTTAGCTCACTCAGCTAAATTGCTGGCTTTTAAAGCAGACCAAGCAGGCCAGCAGCACGGTTCGATTCCCGTACCAGCCTCCCCGGACAGGCGCCGGAATGTGGCGACTAGAGGCTTTTCACAGTAACTTCATTGAAGCCTACTCGTGACAATAAGCGATTTTCATTTAAAGTGTCAGTTTTCTGACTCTGAAACTTCTGGTGGAGGCAATGAGCTGTTCAGTTGCACACAAGGTGGCTCCTGCCTGCAGGTTCTGGTTTTGGCCCATTCTACTCTGTCAAGGGGAGCTCTGTTTGGAAAAAGTGCAAAATAATTGGAGGGACTTGGTTTCTCCTCCAAAGTGGAAGGTCAATTGGCTACAGCACCTGGAAAAAGTCAAGTAAAGCCTGGGCTGAAGAGACAGAGGATCTATGTGGCGCAGCAACTAAGAGTATGGTGGAGTCGGGAGCATCGTCATCACCTACCCTGCTGCTTGTGGAGCAGTTGATGGAGTTTGTTAAGGGGGAGTTCAAACATCATTGGCTAGAGATGCAAGAGGACTGGTCCAAGCAGATTGAGGGGGCAGTTGCCCCTCTTCGCATGACTTTAGAATGGGTGGCAAAATGTTTGGAGTCACTAGGAGCGTCGATCCATGAGGTGGAAAGGGTGGTAATTGATCACAACAATTGGATTCAATTCGGAGGTGGCGGTGCTGGGAGAGGCCTGCAAGGTGTTGGAGGCGAATGTGAACAATGAGGAGAATCGGTCCAGTCAGCAGAACTTACAAATCGTAGGATTGTGGGAGGGGGTGAAGGGAAAGAGTGCCACAGACTGTGTCGAGGATGTTCACAAAGTTGGTCCAGGAGGGGGTCTTTGAGAAGCCTGCGGAGGTAGTTTGGGCCCACTGGTCATTCTGACAGAAACCGAGAATCGAAACCACAAGCGGTGATCGTCCGGATGCACAAGTTTCAAGAGAAGGGGCAGATCTTGGAGTTGGTGAAGACGATGCGAGACTGTAGTTCGGAGGGTCAGCAGATTCGGATCTACCAGGACATTGGGGCCGACTTGGCCAAACGGTGGGCAGGTTTTAACAGTGCCAAGGCCAGGTGTGGGTGACTTTTAAGGCAAAGAACATTACTTCAGGATGCCAGGGGAGGCAAATAACTTTGTTTGGCTGGGGGGGGGGGGGGCTAATGGTGGGAATTTTTATATGGATATGGCTGATGGGAGGGTGGTTCCAAGCCCTGGGTTTCTTTCTCCTTCTGGAGAGAGGGAGGGAGGAGTTTCTGGCAGAGGGAGGAAGGGGGTGGGGCCTGGGCAGGGGCTTTCCGAAGGCAGTGTGGAGGGGAAGGGGTTTTGGGCTGTGTGAGTGGGATCCTTTGTGTAAATCTCCAGATGGGAGTTGCCATGCTAGCTGGGATGCTAGTAAACAGAAGTAATGTTGGGGAGGGGGCTACGGCAGGTAGCCAGAAAGGGGGGATCAGTTGGGTTGAAGAGGGAAGTGGGAAGGTTGATTGGAGGGGTGGTTCGAAGGGGGGGGAGGAGATTGGGGGGTGTGGGACGGGAGAGGGGTGGTGTGGGACGGGAGGGGGGAGGTGATGCAGGTGGCTTTGTGGCAGGGTGTAGGTGAGAATGTAGGTGGCCCAGACTGAAGAGAGGATTGGTAGGAGGGAGAGTTGCCGGTTCGGGTGAGATGGTGGAAACTACCCTGAGGTGCTCCTGCAGTAATGTCCTGGGAAGAGATGATTGACCTCCAACAACCACAATCATCTTTGTGCTGGGTATGACTCCAACCAGTGGCCTGTCTTCGCCCTAACTCCCAATGACTCCAGATTTGCTCGGGCTCCTTGATGCCACACTTGGTAAAATGCTGCCTTGATGCCAAGGGCAGTCACTCTCACCTAACATCTTAAGTAATCTCTTGCCTGCATTTTTGGACCAAGGCTGTCATGGAGTCAGGTTTTTATTTCTCTGTTCAGTCAATTGTAACACAATAACCTGAATCTTCCAGTCTCCAGGTTCTCTGAGACAGACATACCCCAGGTAATGGTCTGGGGGCCTGGGTTTGAATGCCGACACGCCAGGTGCTGAAATTTGAGTTCAATAATAATCTGAAATTAAATGAAGCCATTGTCGATTGTTATAAAAATCCATCTGGTTCATTAATGTCATTTAGGGAAAGAAATCTGCCATCCTTACATGGTCTGGCCTACATGTGACTCCAGACCCACAGCAATGTGGCTGTCTCTTAACTGCCCTCACTCAGTTCAAGAGCAATTAGAGATGGCAAGAAATGCTGAGCCAGGCAGTGATGCCCAAGTCCCATTAAATAATTTTAAAAAGAAATGCTATACGGCACCTTCAGAAGATCCAACACAAAGATTCCATGGAAGTTGCCTGGGAAGCTTTGATGAACAATTTCCCTGTTCCCTGGGACCCTCCGGAAATCAGAGACTTTGGAGAGTTCTGACTCAGTAAACTGCTTAGTCACCTTGGAAATGTCAGACCAAAAAGAACCACGTGTGACTGCTGGGTAACTATTCAACTGGCCTTCCCTGCCGTGTGCCAACCCACCTCCAACTTCCCCCAACCCCGACTCTCCCAACCTGCTGACTTTGTACTCTGATTCTCCCCCATCCCCCTCTCCCCACATTATCTTCCAACTCCCCTCTGACCTACCCCTCACCACCCCAACCCATACTGACCTGACCTCTCCACCCAACCCAGTCAGCACCCTATCTACCCTCGCCACTTACCAACATAGCTACCTACCACTCTACATAGTCTGCCACCAAACTCACCCTATTTACATTATCCACTTGCCTCACTCACACCCATTCACTAACATACTTGAAAGCTATTTGAATGTCTAGAGTAACTAGCCCCTTTAAGGGGCAATCTTCTGAAGGATAATGTGACCCGCTCGTCCAATTGGTAACCACCACGTGGGATAACTTGAGCAGAGCACAGGCTTTTAGTCATTTAGTTCCAAGCGGCATGACTGGAAGCATGGAATTAAAAAGCAGCAAGTCCACTTGCAAGGTCATCAGTTTAGTGAACCAGTCAAAGTCAAGGTTGAAAAGTGGAAAAGAGCTTCAGAGATGTCTGAACATGATAGAGTGGATCCCTTCAATGCCTCTGCTGAAAATTGGATATGGAATTGAGGAGGAGAATGGAAAGAAGAAGGTGATAGCATTAAGCGCACGTGGGACCCAAATCTATAATTTAATCCGTAACCACGGGCGGGATTTTCTTAGCCCGGGGCCGGGCAGGAGAATCGCTGCGACCGGCGCGAATCGCGTCGACACCGGGACACGATTCTCCGCAGAGCAGAGAATCGGCACCATTGGCGCCGGCGCGGTTGGAACGGCGCCAGTCGGGTGGCGCTCTACGGGGCCCCCCCCGGCGATTCTCGGTCTGGGATGGCCCGAGCGGCCGTAACAAAAACCCCGAGTCCCGCTGGCACCGTTCTAACCTGTTCTTATCCGGCAGGACCTCGGCGTGGAAGGGTCCTGGTTCCGATACCAGGGGGGGCCTCCGTTGTGGCCTGGCCCGCGATCGGGGCCCACCGATCAGCGGGCCGGCCTCTTGGGCTGGGGGCCTCCTTTCTTCCGTGACGGCCTCTTTAGCCCAACGCCATGTTTAGTCGGGGCTGGCGCGGAGAAGGGAACCACTGCGCATGCACGCGTTGGCGCCGGTACCACTGCGCATGCGCACGTTGGTGACAGTGCCACTGCGCAGGTGCAGACCCCGCGGCGCCCAGTTGACACAGGGATCAGCAGCTGGAGCGGCGTGGGTTGCTCCAGTGCCGTGCTGGCGCCCTTTAGGGGCCAGAATTGCTGTCCTGAGGCCATGTTGACATTTAGTCTCAGGATCAGAGAATCCCGCCCCTTGTGTCCCCTAACACGCCCAATTTTCTTTTTCGTTATTTGTTCATGGGATGTGGGCGTGCTGGTCGAGCCAGCATTTGTTGCCCATCACTGAGACATGTAAGCTTGTATATAGAGATAATGGATTTGGTAAAGAGGCACAACTACCCGAAGCCTTCCGGGATTTTGCAATGTTTTAGAACATAGAACATAGAACAGTACAGCACAGAACAGGCCCTTCGGCCCTCAATGTTGTGCTGAGCCATGATCACCCTACTCAAACCCACGTATCCACCCTATACCCGTAACCCAACAACCCCCCCTTAACCTTACTTTAATTAGGACACAACGGGCAATTTAGCAAATTCAATTTTATGGGGAGAGCTCCAGGGGAGACCATTGCAAGGCTTAGGAAAATTGTGGAACACTCTGACTTTGGGACAACACTAAGTGATATGCTGAGAGATCGCTTGGTTTGATGAGTCAATGATGAGGCCAAACAGAGAATGTTGCTGGCAGAAACTGAAATAATTAGGGGGCAGCACGGTAGCATGGTGGTTAGCATAAATGCTTCACAGCTCCAGGGTCCCAGGTTCGATTCCCGGCTGGGTCACTGTCTGTGCGGAGTCTGCACGTCCTTCCCGTGTGTGCGTGGGTTTCCTCCGGGTGCTTCGGTTTCCTCCCACAGTCCAAAGATGTGCGGGTTAGGTGGATTGGCCATGCTAAATTGCCCGTAGTGTCCTAAAAAGTAAGGTTAAGGGGGGGGTTGTTAGGTTACGGGTATAGGGTGGATACGTGGGTTTGAGTAGGGTGATCATTGCTCGGCACAACATCGAGGGCTGAAGGGCCTGTTCTGTGCTGTACTGTTCTATGTTCTATGTTCTAATTTTGTAAAAATGTTATTCATTGGGATTTTCATTTTTTTTTACAAAGAAATTGCATTAAACAAACAAAACAAAGTGCATAAGTATCAATGTACAGCACAAAACAATAGCCATTACATAATTGGGAACAAATAAGATCGGATGAATCAGGGACAAAATCCCCAACATATTCCTTCCACAGGTGAATAATCTGTCTGCACCCTAACAGGAACCAGGCATCATTTTCGGCCTACATCTCACCCACAGCTTCAACACAAAATGACAGAAGAAGAAAATAAAAACCCGAGAACCCCAATTCTGAGGGAAAATCGGGTAGCACTTGCAGCGCAATTTAAACTCTTCTCGCATCCAGACTGGAACAGGCAGACATCCTAAACCTTCAAGATAGCAAAATGACAAAAACACAGGCAAAGAGAGGACTGGACACAACCAAACCTTAACTCTCAGCCTGGGGTCTCCCATAGAAATAAAAAGAGAGCAAGAACAGAGCCAAGAGCAAGAGTCTGAGCTTCCATAATCCCATCGCCCAGCCCCAGATCAAATAAATACAAATCACCAGGTCACCAACACCAGGATATCGTAGGCCCAAGAACGAAAAGGAATATAAACCGGTCCAAGTCATAAAACAGGACGGAAAACCCACTCTAGGATGGGTAGGCTGTCAGAGTGAACTCCAAACTGGGGAGTGCCCTGGGAGGGAGGGCTATCTCGTTACCCCCCAACTCCCCCCCCCCCCACTACCACTCAGAAGAAGAAAGGATTAATCCACCCGCAACGAAACGTAAACACATTTCTGAATGTCCATGACGCCAAGGCTCACCATGGAACACCACCACAGCCAGTCCTCACAGACATCATTAACAGTCAAAGAGGGAGACCCACATCCATAACAAGACATCTGAGTGACGTCCCCATAAAGGGGAGTCCAACGTACCCCAGCCCTCAACTGGGTAATAGATGGCCCGCCTGGGCCTGAAGAAGAAAAGGCACAGCCAAAAGTAAACAAAAAGCTCTGGATGATGGGGGATCTTCCCTGAATATAACAAGGACAAATCTAACCTTACCATCCACACCCTCCACCCCTCTCCCCGCTCCAGCTCTGCTCATCCTCCCCCCCCCCACCGAAGGATATATTAGAATAAAGAAACTGTGCACTATTTCCCAAAATCAATATTCAGCTTGACATGATCAACCTTGTTAAATCAGGATAACAAATGGTGCAAGTCATCAAACTCAAAGTATTTACTTCCCTACAAACAGATAAATTGACAACATTAACAGACAACAAGATGATTGTCAGGCAGTAAAATCCAGAATAATAACTGAGAAACGAGGCAGTCATCAGGATAAAAACCACTCCACTGGCACATGATGAAAGTAGATGTCCAGGATAAAACAGGATTGAAACGGAGAACACTCTTCAGGATCTTCCAAGGATTCTAATGATCAGAACATGAACCTCTTAATGCAGACTCGACCGAGCTCACGCCATCAACTACCTAGGCTCCAGCAAGAGGGGACGGCCTGGCCAGCTTGGGTGACCCCAGCCCCTCTTGACCGACTACACAGACCCAGAGGTTGGAAGGCCAACCCAACTCAGGCCTCGGAGACAGGATTAAATGTGCTCAATCGAATTTAAGCTGCCCGGCCTCCAGATAGAGTATCCCGAAAAATGGCTGCCAGTTTGCAAACTCGGCTGGTAACCTTTCTACTACCTCACTGGCGACATCAGGCAAGACGAGACTCCTCATCAGTTTCTCTTTGTCCTCAACCAAACCCCTTGGGATGAGCGACGGGCCCTGCAACAGGAACTCAACCGTGTGGAGGTGGGCTTCCACCAGAGATGGTGCACTTTCTGCTACAAGAACATCCTCGTGCACCAGCACCGCCTCTATAAAGACAACACTTTAAAATTGTTCTTGAATGTTCTGCACCGCAGAGCCAAGATTATCAGCCTTCATTGCAAACAGCCATCATTCATGGGTGTGCACCATGTTATCCAGGCAGGAAACCTCTCAAAGACAGCTGCATCGTCAAAGAAAAAGCCCCGACTCCCTCCAGGTGCCACGTATCAGCGAGGATAAAAGAATATTGTCTCGACTCAAAAGTGCTGAAACATTGACCAACTTTCAGTACATAGTAAAGGCCATGCAAACTGAAAAAAAAAAATCAAAGCGATGGGCATAGGGACAGAATCAAAGACTGAAGCATGAGCAGAACCTGTGCTCACATCACTTGATTTCCCCCCCGCCCCTTTCCCAACCCAAGATTAATTTGAAAAAGATGCTGGAAATCGCATTAGCGATGGAGAATGCTGAGAAGAATGCCCAGGAACTTCAGTCTGTGTAGAATGGCGCAGTCCACCAGTTAGGGCGGGAAGCTGCACACAGCAGTGGCACCGAAGGCAAAGACACCGGAGAAACAAATGTACAAGCTGGTAGAGTTAGAGGATTCAGGAGAGTGAATCATCAGCCTAGCACCCATTCAGACCATTACAGGTGTGGGGAAATCACTCCCCAGAGATTTGCAGATTCAAGAAAGTGGAATGCTTCATATGCCACCGGAAGAGCCACTTGAGGCACAGATGCAAGAATAAGCAGAGCGCAGAGCCTACCTCGTAACAATAGCGTGAAGCAGTTCAGCAACAGATGAAGATTTTTCTGTGAGTGATTGGAATACTATTCTTTAGATAAATTAGGTTAAAACGAACAAGGTAACCTCCATTACGATGGTATTATCAGTCAATGGCAGACTAAAGCATGGAATCAGACACAGGAATGTCTGCAACTGTAGTGGGGGAGCGGGCCCCCACACATATCTTTGTGAAGGTATTCAGCCTCTGAGTTTGCAGACCACATTAGTTAGATTGGCTACCTACACTGGGGAGGCCATTAAGATAGTTGGAATGACCGAAACATCTGCGAGTTATGGGCAACAATCTGCCCAACTTCCGTTAGTCGTGTTATCTGGCCAAGGAACAAGTCTAATGGGCTGGGACTGGCTCCAAGAAATTGAACTCAACTGGTTGGAAATTTTTAGAATTAGGAAGGAGGCCTACATGAAGTAGTCTGGAATTATCAGATGTTTTTCATGCTGAACTTGGAAAGTGTTAAGGCTTGTCGATGTACCATTTGTCAATATTCTCTGTTGATTATTCTTTTTGTCTACTGTGTATGTACTGTGTACTTTCCCTCGGCCGCAGAAAAATAATTGTACTTCGATACATGTGACAATAAATCAAATCAAATCAAAATAGATAGTAAATTTCAGTTTTTCCTTGTGTTGAAGAACTGTTTAACTGATAATTGTAAAACTATATTCTTTTCTGTTAATGTGGTTAATTCAGTATTTAAATTATAAGTTTGTTTTAACATGAAAGACACCGATTGGTCAGTCATCACTCTTGAGATGAGGTATCCTTTCCTCACAGTTCTACAAATTTAAAAGAAATGTTTGGGGTTTTTGCCTGGTATCCTAACAAATTTTGGGGTCTGATTTGGTATCCTCACATTCACTCTATGGGGAAGCGGAAGCTGCCAGACAGACTTGAGTATTTGGTGGATTGATTTTAAATGTTCATTGTAAATAATTTGGGGGAACAGTGTAAGTTAACTCTAATTCTGTGTAGTAAGGAACTTAGAGCGGGAGGGATATAGCAATTAGCCCCTTTAAGAGGCGAACTTCTGAAGGGTCATGTGACCCGCTCGCCCAATCGGTAACTAGCACGCGGGACCCAAGCAGAGCGCAGGCTTTTGCTCAGTTACATCCTTGAAGCATGACTGGAAGAATTGAATCTGCAAATCTGTAAATAGTCGCTATGTTAATAAATGGTAGTTTGTTCATAACTAGTTGAGCCGAGTTACTACAATGTCTGAAAGTAGTTAGTGAATGAAAGTTTTGCACAATACAGCAGGTAGCATCCTAAATAGGGGGCATGGCTTGTCTTCCTTCAATGATCCTTCCCCGTAAGGAAGGACTCGGAGAACAGGTACGCTCAAAAGCCCCAGTTCTGAGGTCTGGGCCAGAAATGCTGATTTCTGGCAATAGGAGTGGAGTTGCAATCCATGATGATCGCCATTCCTTGGAAGGTCCAGCCATTTCTAAGTTTATTCTCTCTTCTTGACCTGGGTACTTTGCTTCCAAGCAAGGTGGTTTCTTAAAGCAGCAACATTGCCAATCATTATTCTATGCTTGAGTCTCAAATTGCCCCGTGGCAGTATTCAAATAAGAACAGGAGAATCTCCCTTCGTCTCCAGGTCAACCATTATCCCTCAATAAGCAGCACTGATTATCTGGTCATTCGTCTTCTTAGGCATTTCCATGACATAGAGGATGAGCGGCTTCCACTCTGGTTTGATGGGTTCTGAGATGGTGAAGTCCAATGTGTGGTCTTCAGACTCTGCCACATTGGGGGTTAGGTGCTGGTTGAAGGGGTCGGCAGATGAGGTGTTTGGAGGTTTCTGCACACCCTCTGCTGCCTTGACTTCACTTCTGCACATCCCTGACGATGTGTTTGGTGCCTTCCTGGATGAGCGCTCTCCATTTGGTCAATCACAAGACAGGGTCTTCCGATACTCAAGGGTTTTGAGGACACCCCAAAATAATTTCAGTAGTAGATTAGAATCACCTTGATTGAGTTCCAAATAGGAAAGTTACTTTAAGAATCTGGTGTCAGGAATACAAACAACATGTCCCGCCCAGGGCGCTGGTTTTGAGTGATTAGCACATCCACACTGGGCAAGTTAACCTGGGAAAGGACACTGCTATTGGCCCATTTTACTCACCAACAGATTTTGAGGATCTTGCAAAGGCACAGCTGTGCCACTTATTCAGTGCTTTGAGATACCTGCTGTAGGTTATTCAAGTCTCTGAAGCCTATAGGAGCACTGGGATCACAGCTGCCCAGTCGACAATGGTCTTAGTGTCAGATCTCAGATTCTGGTCCTCAAATACTCTTCCTCAGTTGGCCAACGGTTAAGCTGACACATTGGAAATGATGATGAATTTTGTCCTCCATGTCTGCCTTTGTGGAGAGGATTATCTAGCCATTGTCACATGATGTTTGTTGGACCTTTGCAGTGTGTAAATTATCTGACGCATTTCCTACATGTGCAGATCCGTGCTGGCCGTGGCGGGCCGGCTTTCGGCATCGGTGCAGCGCACAGCACTCTGGCGCCATTCTAGCCCCCTAGGAAGGGGTGAATGCCTGGGCCTGGAGGCCCGTTGACGCCAGCGTCGCTCGCACCGGTTTTGACGCTGGTGTCAACACTTGACCGAGATTTCGGAGAATCACGGCCCAGGTTCCCATCCCCCTGCTATACTAGTCTGAATCCTCCCCAACAGCACGAGCAACCCCCCCCCGCCCCCCATTCTGCCCAGATGCAATCTATCTGCTTGTACCTGCTCCACCTTCCTCAGATCTGGTCCCAATGTTCCAGGAATCTGAATCTCTCCTTTTAGAAGAATGAGGGAGGATTTTGTAGAAACATATACAATTATGAAAGAAATCATTTAAGATAGAAAGAAGCAGGGAGGTTGTTTCCACTGGCAGGTGAAACTAGAACTAGGGGGCATAGCCTCAAAATAAGGGGGTGCAGACTGAGGACTGAGTTGAGGAGGAACTTCTTCACCCAAAGGATTGTGAATCTGGGATATTCCCTGCCCAGTGAAGCAGTTGAGGCTACCTCGTTGGATATTTTTAAGGTAAAGACAGATAGATTTTTGAACAGTAAAGGAATTAAGGGTTATGGTGAGCGGGCAGGTAAGTGGAGCTGAGTCCACAAAAAGATCAGCCACGATCTTAATGAATGGTGGAGCAGGCTCGAGGGGCCAGGTGGCCTAATCTTGCTCCTAGTTCTTACGTTCGTGTGCAACTCCTGCAGCATTTCTTAAGCCATGTTATCATCTGGTATATCTTGTTATTTTTACTCATGTGGCACTGGTAGTAGATTAGTACCTTTTGAGGTCATACTTATTAGTTTAGATCCTAACTTCCTATATTCTGCTTGTAGAACCTCATCCTTTTTCTTACCTTTGTTATTGGTATCAATATGTACCACGACCACAGGCTGTTTACCCTCACACTTCAGAATGCCCTGCAGTGGCGCTAAGACACCCTTGACTCTGACAACTGGGAGGCAACACATTGTCCTGGAGTCATTTTGCGGCTGCAGAAGCCCCTGTCTGTTCCCTGTACTATTGAATTCCCTATCACTATAGCCCTACCATTATTCCTCCCCTCTTGTGCAACAGAGCCACCTATGTTGCCATGGACTTGACTCCTGCTGCTATCCCCTGAGAAGTTGTACCCCCTGACAATTTCTAAAATGGTATATCTGTTAGAGAGTGGTATGGCCACAGGGATCTTCTGCACTACCTGCCTTCCTCTACTCTGCATATTGGTCACTCAACCCCTTTCTACCTGTTCAGTCTTTACCTGTGGTGTGATCACCTCTCTGAACATGCTGTCCATGACAGCAATGTGGATGTTCCTCAGTGAGTCCACCCACCTCTCCAGCTCTGAAATATGGTTAGCCAGTAGCTACAGTTGGACACTCTTCCTGCACATGTGGTCATCAGGGACACTTGAACTGTCTATGACTTCCCACAAACGGTAGCACAGTGGTTAGCACTTCTGCCTCACAGTTCCAGGAATCTGGGTTCAAATCTGGCTCGGGTCACTGTCTGTGTGGAGTTTGCACATTCTCCCCAAGTCTGCGTGGGTATCCTCCAGGTGCACAGGTTTCCTTCCACAGTCCAAAGAAGTGCAACTTAGGTGGATTGTCCATGCTAAATTATCCTTAGGGTCCAAAGATGTGCAGGTTAGATGGGGTTACGGGGATAGGGTGGGAAAGTGAGTCTAGGTAGGGTGCTGAGGAAAGGTGTGACTCGATGGCCAAATGGCCTCCTTTCGGAGTTCTGTGGTTCTATAGCTAAAAGCCACTTTCAGCAGTGCCTCGCTCTGCCACTTTCACGCTGGACCTGTGGATATTCAGAAGCTATTCTGCCTACCTCAGGGTAGGTTCAGAGCTGTCTCTGCCTTTGCACTGCTTTCAAATTGTTGATGTAAATCGGACTAAGAAGTTGTCCCAGCATCAATCCATTGGGCACCTCACTCTGTACTTCCTCTGGCACCACAGTAATGACTGAAAAGTTCACATTTGCTGCTCAGGTTTTTAACACGACCCTGCAGTAGAGGAAAGCATTTGGGATCTAATGGGTGTGGCCTTTCCTCGGTGAGTAATGAAAATTCAACATTGCTGATCCTACTGAGTATACTGATTTGACATTCTGAATGGTTTTCTCCCACAGAATTGTTGCATTTTAAGCTGAGATGGGTTTGTTGAGTGTGGAGACTTTAAATGGTATTTATTGATTTCCTTACTCGTATTTCTCCAGTCAGTGCTTTGCTCCTGGCAGGCAGGATAGATGAACCTACTAGGGAACATGAGAGAGAGGCCTGGGCTGGCTTCATTCTTATGCTCTACTGGTTCACTATTTCTTTGCTTGTCCTCACTTCTATTATTGGTTTTTTAAGTGTAAACCACCCACTTCCTCTCTGCTATTTTCCCACTTCCTGAATGCAGCATCTCCCTCCCTCCTGCTTCGTTGTTCATTGCTGAATACTTTCAGACACTCAATAAAGATTTCCATTGTTTTGCAGGAAACCCACCCTCATGCCTGAACATGCACTGTGACCAAAGCTGTGCTCTAATTGGAGGGATGCCTGTTTGCAGTTGCTATGGTGGTTACTCTCTGGGAAAGGATGGGAAGACCTGCTATGGTAAGTGATGTGACCATCAATTCACTAGACACACGATTGGAAGTAAACTGTGGTTTTAATAGTCTTGCCAGCCTGCGACCAGAGTAACTGAGAGCAGGCTATGGCTGCAGAACATTATACTTCCGGTTAGTGGGAGGAGCCATGGGCGGAGCCAAGGGTGGAGCCCAGAACAAACTCCTCATCTCCCCCTATGGGCAGAGCCGCACAACGGCTCACATACAGAGCCCACAAGGACACAAAACAACACAAGGCAATACAGTGTGAATTACGAAGCAAATAATTCACCACTGTAAGACTGATTGAAACTAATGTTGAAGGAGGTAGCACAGTTCTGTAACCACTTCCTTAGTGAGCCTGAGAAACCTCCGGCATTGTTGCTGGCTCATGTGAAGGTATGGGAAGCGACCTCTGAAAACCTGTGGTTGTTAGGACTTTGTTTTGAGAACACACCTCGCATAGCTTCCCCTCTCCGCAGAGTTTGCTCCATTTGTTACCCAGAGAGGCACTTTGATGGAGTTTTTTGCAGACCGTAAGCACCATCCTCTGCCCTCCCTGAATGGATGCATAATCTCCAAACAACAGCCTACAGCAATATTGCAACATGTGGTGATCCACCACTGTGTAATTGTGTGTGTGCCTGTATTAGGTGATGTACAGCAGTACCTGTATTACAGGTTTGT
This sequence comes from Scyliorhinus canicula, assembly GCF_902713615.1. Lineage (NCBI taxonomy): Eukaryota > Metazoa > Chordata > Chondrichthyes > Carcharhiniformes > Scyliorhinidae > Scyliorhinus > Scyliorhinus canicula. Next base: position 125,824,920 of record NC_052154.1, on the reverse strand, counting down.
CGGTAAACCCCTGCCGGCTAGCTCCGCCCACAGGGAGCAGTATAAATATTCATGAGTTCTCCTGAGCTGCCATTCTACCAGCTGCAGTTGAAGGATAACATCTCACAGTAATATAGCCTCTCTTGTACCGGTTCGAGTCTTTGTGTGCAATTGTTAGCGCATCAATTTATTACCGTGAGATTTTCCGCATCATGGACATCAGAATTAAACCCGACCGCTTGCAGCTGGATCCGCAATCGCTGAACGCCAGAAAAGACTTTAACCACTGGCTGGCTGTCTTCGAGGCCTACATCACCTCAGCGGACCCCGCACTGTCGGAAGCTCAGAAAATTCAACTCCTCTACTCAAGGTTGAGCTCCAGCGTGTTCCCGCTGATACAGGACGCGCCGAATTATGCTCGCGCCATGGAACCCCTTAAAGAAAATTACGTCCAGAAGACGAACACTCTGTTTGCAAGGCATGTGCTCGCCACTCGCGTACAACTACCTGGTGAGTCGATTGAAGACTTCAGGCGGGCCTTTATCCCTCTTGTACGGGACTGCGGCTGCCAGGCCGTCACGGCCACGGAACATTACAATCTCCTCATACGTGATGCATTTGTGACGGGGATTGCATCGGACCCCATCCGGCAACGACTGCTGGAAGGGGTCACGCTCGACCTAACGGCGACAAAGACTTTATCACTCTCCGTGATGGTCGCTTCTCGTAATGTACAGTCCTACCCTGTTTGCCGTGCGGCCCACCCATCCTACTCCTCGTGGATCCCGCAATCGACACCCCGACTGGGGCCACTGCCGCGCAATATGCCTGCGTTGCTCGCAACACCGTGCACTCTGGGGGTCCTCGCTGCTACTTCTGTGGCCAACAGAAGCACCCCCGCCAGCGCTGCCCGGCCCGCTCCGCGACCTGTAGATCCTGTGGCAAGAAAGGCCATTTTGCAGCGGTGTGTCAGACCCGCGCAGTTGCCGCTATCGCGCCCCACCTCTCTCCCTACCCTCAGCCGATCATGCAATGGGCGCGCCATCCTCTGCTCCCGGGGCCACGTGCGACCAGTGGGCACCGCCATCTTCTCCCGCCAGGTCCACGTGCGGCCCATGGGCACCGCCATCTTGCGCCGCCCCCACAACGTGCGCACCATGGGCGCCGCCATCTCCCATCCCAGGTCCACGTGCGGCCAGTGGGCACCGCCATCTTGCCCCGCCCCCACAACATGCGCACCATGGATGCCGCCATCTTGCCCCACGCCCGCAACGTGCGCTGCATGGGCGCCGCCATCTTCTCCCCCACAGGTACTTTGGACGCCGCCATTTTGTCCTCCCCTCGGGACTGGTTCGTGGGACCTGGGTCGCTGCCGCTCCTCGTCGGACTTCTTGGACAATCGGCCGCTGCTCGCCTCTATGACGCTCGACCAGTCCCGTCCTCACAACCTGGCTACCGCTTCGACGATGGTGCACATCAACGGCCACGCGACCTACTGCCTCCTAGACTCCGGGAGCACTGATAGCTTCATCCATCCGGACAATGAAGATACAGCACAATCTAATTTCCAGACAGTAACCAGTAGGATCCCTTGAGCAATGCATTCTTGCCGTGTCACATGACTATAAATCTACAATGTTTCTGATGTCAGACTGCATCTCAAGCATGAAATACAACATCAAGGGGAGCTCAGGTACTAGTTACAGGACTCAACACTCCCTTCATAATATTTGGGAAGAAGGAGATACGGAATTTACTTTCCCTTCAAACAGATGAAACGTGTCCCATTATAGGATGCTATGAAGGACACTAGTGAATTGAACAAGAGGCTTAATGACATTCTGCAATGCTCCTGGCATTTTGCAACACCCAATTTATTAATCTTAACTTTAGTTGTTGTTCTCGTTTGTGAGCTGTATGTTGTGTGAGCTTGAGAAAACAGATGTGGCGTAAAGATGACTGGGAACATATTGCATCACATTGTAAAAGGGTTTCACGTTTCATGTGTGCAGCAGGTATATTAATGTTACTGGGGTCCCGGACTTTAACTGCTGCCCAGGGAGCTCAGGGGACACCATTCTGGCTACAGTTAAGGTTTGGGATTGAGTTTCACAGAAGATTTATACCAAATGCATGACATGCACCTTCATCCAAAAATCCAGGTGCACCCGTCCCTTACACATAAATCAGACCTTGCCCCTCGAGTACTTTTAAATTTGAGTGGCTCCGACCTTGATTCCAGTATCGCTGTGGAAATATAAATAATGTAGCACTTATGTCTCCAACAGACCAATGCGCAAAGTCAGAGGATAAACCTCCTAAATCCCAAACCCAGAATCAAGGATTGTTACAGATGGAGGCCATTCAGCCTGTTTTGTCTGAGCAGGCTCTCCGTAGGAGCAATTTATCAATTGTTTCATTTGGCGCAAATTTACCATAATAATTGATCAGCCCAAAAATGACCTTAATTTTACATTTTGAGGATGTGGCACTTTTAACATTGTTGACATTTTCTTTGGTTCCTTGTGTAAATCATCTTTGTTGATAATGTGACCAAGGTAATTTATGGATGACTTGAAAAAGTTGCACTTTTCCTTCTAAACTATCAGGTTGTGGCTCTGTAACTGCTTCAGGGTAAGTGTTCCTGCTCACTTGAACCATTGATGAGTATGTCATCTAAATAGCATTGCACTCCATTCAACCCACTTACGATTTCATCCATGAATCTGAAAAAGCAGGTGGCGATGTTATTCCAAAAGGAAGTCTTCTGTAATGAGACAGACCTTTGTGCGTTGCAATGGTGGGTAGTGGCTGTGATTCGACAGTCATATTCATCTGCAGATATGGCTGCAAAAGATCAATTTAACTGAATTTCTGTACTCCAGAAAGTCCAGCAAGCAAATCAGCGACAGTGGATAATTATCTAAGCACAAAACATGTTAACAGTAGTTTTAAAATCGCCACAAATTCTCAATACGCCATCTCGTTTTAATACGGGAATTACTGAGCCTCTTGTAAGGGTACTAGTCTGGGAGCTCTGTTGACGATGCCTCTGCAGTTCTCGCCGGCCAGGTACTCCACAAGGCCGGTGGTAGTGGAGAGCTTGAGGGCGTGGGAACGTGGCGACAGCACTTGAGGCTTGAGGGGGCCTCGGTTTGGGCCCTGATCTGTGGGAATCACAGGTTTGCTCCGGGGTAACTGGATGGGGGTTTTCAGGGTTGGCAGCAGGCGGGCATTGAGAGGTTTGGAGATTTGTTCGTGGAGGGCAGCTTCCCAAGTTTAGAAGGATTAGCGGAGGAGTATGAGTTGTCCAGTGGAAATGGGTTCTGGTATCTGCAGGTGTTGTCCTTTCCTTATCTGCTGCACCTGGGGTTGCTGGATAAGGTGCTGTGGAGAGTAAGGGTTGGAGAGGGCAAGGTGTCAGAGTTATATCAGGAATTGGTGGACTGGGAGGGCACCCCGATGGGAGTAGTTAAACAAAAGTGGGAGGAGGAGCTGGGTGGAGAGCTGGAGGCTGGGTTATGGGAGGAAGCTTTGAGGAGGGTGAATGGGCCCTCCTTGTGCACCAGGCTGAGTGTCATTCAATTTAAGGCAGTCCACAGGGCACATATGACAGTGGCCAGAATGAGCAGGTTCTTTGAGGGGGTGGAGGATAGGTGTGGGCGATGTCTGGGGGTCCCCATGTACCATGTCCACATATTTTGGGCCTGCCTGAAGTGGCAGGGATTTGATGGGGGTTCGCTGATGTGATGTCAGAGGTACTGAGGATGAAGGTTGTTCCCAGTCCAGAATTGACAGTGTTTGGAGTGTCGGAAGACCCAGGAGTCCAGGGGGTGAGAGAGGCCGACGTTCTGGCCTTTTCCTCTTTGCTAGACCAGAGACGGATCCTGTTGGGGTGGAGGGACTCAGGGCCTCCGAAACCGGGGATGTGGGTGAGCGAACTCGCGGATTTCCTTAGATTGGAGAAAATTTAATTTGCCTTAAGGGGGAGATGGAAACCATTCATTGACTTCTTCCAGGACAGCTAAGTCAGCAGGGAGAGGCGGGTGGGGGTTTGGATGAAGCAGAAAGTGGAGGCAGAGAGGGTGGGGGTAGGTAGGGAGGGTGGGTTGCGGTTGTTGACTATTGAGTTAAGCTGTGTTCTCCTGTTCGTTATCTCTTGGTTATCTTTTTCATCCTGGTTGTGGTTTTGTTTGATGTTTATTTATATATGCCTTAATAAACATATTTTTAAAAAAAGGAATTATTTGTGTTGCCCAATCACTTGTAGCTACAGGTTCAATGACTCCTGCCCTTGCTAATCTTTCAACTCCAGTCACAGAGCCGAGTGAATCTTTGAACACCACCTCCTACTTCTTCAGGAATGTTGAAAATTGCTCGTTGAATACACAAATTGATTGACTGTTCCCCAGTTAAATCTAATTTTAGCCAACCATGCCCTGTCAAATAGAGCAGGAAAGTTCCCACGGACAACATGAGGAGGCAACTTTGCCGTCTGCCCATTTGCTTCTACGTTTGCCATAATGCATCCTTTTAATGGTACAACATCTTCAGTGTCTGTCCAAGATGACATTTGACGGTCTTATAGGCAGATGCTTCAGCTTTTGATGATAAATTGTCTCAGATACTAGTGATACTGCTACACCCGTATTCTCTTCCATTTTAATTTCATGATCTTCGAATTTTGGATATGCCCAAAGACATTATTGATCGCCCTGCATTGACAAGACACCTAGCTTAAGCTTTTGCTTTTGCTCGGTTTTGCTGACTTTTGAGTGACCTTGAGCTTCATCCACTAATTTGTAGACACTGCTGGATTGTGTGCTTCTATTATTCTTCTTGTACTTTCTTGGTCTGGAAGTTCTCTGAGCAGAACATGCTTTGGCAATGTGGTCCTTCTTGCCACAGTTCTTGCATTTGTTCGATTTACCCTAGCATTCCCTCTCTGAGTGTCCAACCTGTGTACAACAGTGACATGGTTGCACCTTTGCGACCTTGTTCCTTAAGGTATCCATTTTATGGATCTTCTTTCCAGCCCCTATCTGTGAAGCTTCTTTCATTGCAAGCTCCATAAAGGTAATAACTTCTACAGAAGCTTTTAGAGTTAAATCACTTACGGTATACAGCTTCCTCTGAATTGCCTCACTGCATAATCCACAAGCTAAACCTGTCTCGAAGAGTATCATCTAGTTTGTACCAAATTCATAATACCTAGCTAATATGCTTAAAGACGCTATAAACTGTGAAATTATTTCACCTTCTTTGTGACGACAGGAGTGGAATTGGAACCTTCGAGAAATCAAGAATTCTTTGCAAGAGAAGAGAGAAATCTCCCTCTGAGATTTTCATTAATTCATTTTAGAACTTGCCTCCAGCTTTGTTGGGAGACCAAAATTCTGCAGCAGAATAAAGTTTTTTACGTCCAACTGAGTTGAGAAATGTTGCAAACTTTAGGTCCTTCATATGAATTCCATGTTTCATAATCCTCAAACGCGTCCATGGCACCTAACTTTTCTGCCATTTTTGAATCCTGGGTTTTAGTGTCTACACTTCCTCCATTCCAACTGTGTTGGAAAGTAAGGCACAAACAATCCCTTGAATAAATAACTGGCAAGTCTTTCGCTTTTGTGCCTGAGTATTTTGATTTTCCGACCAGTAGTGACCCATGTAGAGTCGGGAGAGTTTGAAATCCCCGTTCCCCACAGCCTGTGTCGCTTTGCCACGTGCACAGTCCCTGCGTCCTAGACTCAATTTCCATTTCCAACAAAAACAAATCTTCCTCTATTGTTGGTCTTCGTACTCACAGTCGCTGTTGTAAACTTTTGTTAAACCATCTCATCGGTGACAGTACTTTGTCCGACGTCTGTCAGTGTGTGCAAGTCCGGTCCCAAGAATTTTCCATTGCTCCCGATGCTGACCCAGTTAGTCGACAAGAAGCATCTTTCCAGAGATCTTTTTTCTGCCTCAATCCTCTGCATCGGGTTTCTCTCCTGTGTATTTCTTTGTTGACGTAAAGAGAAAAGGTATGGAGGTTCCCACAGTCTGGAATCTTGTAAAACGCGGTGAGAGGTTTATTAAGGGTGTTGCTCAAAACGATAAAGATGGTGATCTGTGTTATATTACTTGTTAGTAATATGTTGTTACTCTTTGCTTTATACTTCCAGAATGGTCTGATGGTTAGATTCAAAAGAAACTACTAATCTTCAAATGAAAGCAAAATAGGTTTAATGAATAACGAATTGAATAATGTTGAGTTTGTTCATTCTTACAAAACTATAACTGATGATAAAGTAATTCAGAATAAGTATCAACTATATTTGTGCTAACTATGCTATTATATAGCTCTCTAACACTCTGCTGTCTAGTCATTCCTGGTTGAAGGGACCCAAGATCCTTTGAGTTCACATATTTATACATGAATCTAGTGCTGCCATCCAGTGGTTGTCTTACACTATGATGTAGTAATTAACCCTTTATATATCTCCATCTCTCTCTCTCTCTCTCTATATATATATATATATATATATATGCACTCCACTGACGTCACTACACATCACGTGACGCAGAACCAGTAAGAATGCATTCCCAGATGCATTTTTAAAAAAAAATTTAGATTACCCAATTATTTTTTCCAATTAAGGGGCAATTTAGCATGGCCAATCCACCTACTCTGCACATTTTTGGGTTGTGGGGGTGAAACCCACGCAGACACGGGGAGAATGTGCAAACTCCACACGGACAGTGACCCAGAGCCGGGATCGAACCTGGGACCTCAGCGTCGTGAGGCGGTTGTGCTAACCACTAGGCCACCGTGCTGCCTCATTCCCAGATGCATAACACAAATACTGAACATTAGCTACTTGAAACGTTTTTTCCCTCTGTTGCCATTGCTTCTTTTGCCAATTATCTTTAATCTATGTCCTCTTGTTCTCGTAACTTTGATCAACAGGAGCAGCTTCTTCCTATCCACTGTCCATTCAACCTTTTCTTTCTAAGGCCCTACTTTTCCAATCTATTCCCTGAAGTTCCTCCTCACTGGGACTAGTCTTGTGAATCTTTTCTGCATCCTCTCTAATGCCTTCACATTTTCTCGAAAGTGTACCGCCCAGAACTGGACATAATAATCCAGCTAAGGCTGAGCTGGTGTTCTGTACACATTTAACAGAACTCCCTTACTTTGATATCCCATGTCCTTATTAACAAAACTGAGGTTACTGGGTGATTTATTAACCTCTCACTCAACCTGTCCTGTCACCTTCAATGATTTATGCATATATACACCCAGGCTCCATTGTCCGACACATTGTTAATATTGGAAAATAGAAATGATTGCCTTGGGCTACATTGTTGGCACTTGTGGATCTTGATCTTGGCAGAAAGGTATAACTGTCTGCAGAAAATTTGTATTGATTCTGGAACGTTCAAGGGGCTTCAGGTGATTTTCAGTTGCTGTCAGTGATCTGAAATTCATCATCAACGCAAACACCGAGAATCCGAAGCACAAGCTAAGAAATAGGGAGAATCCAGACACCTGGCAATAAACAGGGAGAAGAAGAAACTGTCCCTATCACCATACTTGGCCATAATTAATCAAAACATTGGAGGATAACAACAGTTTATAGTAAAAGACAAGAGAAACTGAAACTGGTCAAACTTATTCAAACATTTGTAAAGTTGGCTTGAGGACATTTTGAATTAAAATCAACATCTCAATGGACATGGGACATTTACAACATTATAAATCATTTAAAATCAGATGCAATGAAAGCTTATTCTGAATTGTAATTTCCTGCAACACATTGTAAATCACCTGAAAATGCATTCTCAGAGTGGTCTCCACTTGCATTGTGCGTTGAATGCAGGATTTTATATATATTGGATCATAAACATTTAGCAATCTAAGGGTTAACAGCCTGGGTTAGAGTGTGTTTCACTGCAGTAGTCATATTTTTAAAAGGAATCTTATTTTGCAAGACCAGAAAGCTTTTCAGACACTTTTCATCAGAGTTAAAAAACCTGGGCTAATGCACAGTTGGTTGACTGTGGGGAGTCTCTGGGGAGGTAATGTGTTTCCAGCTTGGGAAGATGATATAATTGCTGCGTGGAGCTAAGGTGTTCTGCCATTTTGAGACGCTTTTGAGTCGAGTTCTGATCTGGCTACCCTTTAGACCACAAGTAAGGTATTTTGTTCTCACAGTAGGATAGTTAAAAAAGGATTCATAGTATTTGAAGCACTACAGACTTGTCTGAGGACAAGGAGAAGCTAAAATAAAGCAGTTGAAATAGCCGTTGTAAGCCATCCAGACAGAGTAAAGTAACGGATGCCCTCTTTGGCCAGGCAGAAAACTACATGTGCCAAGTCCAACAAGGTGCCTGGGCAGCAGGATTCTCCATGATCGCTGGGATAACCCATGTTCAGGTGAAGATAGATGGCATGTTTTTCGCATTGCGCACACCGGGCGGTCTGGAGTGCCATACATCAACAGGAAGGGGTTCCACTTCCTGAAAATCCAGCTCGTGTGCAACCACCGCATGAAGATCATGTACATGTGTGCACACTTCCCAGGGAGTGTGCAGGACAGCTACATCCGAGGGCAGTCAGACATCCCCAGCCGCTTCAAGGACCACCCCGGGATGGCTGGTTGGCTCTTGAGGGATAAGGGGTACCCATGAAGATGTGGCTAATGATGCCAGTGCAGAGACTGGTGACCAATAGAGTCCAGATGGAAGAAGGCCCATGTGGCCACTTGGGCTGTGATTGAGCAATGCATCAGACTTTTCAAAGTGTGGTTCCGATACCTTGACCGCTCTGACGGTGCATTGCAGTACACCACCAGAGAGTCGCAAATTTGTCGTGGCCTGCTGTGCCCTCCAAAACCTGGCACCACAGTGGGGTGCCGCTGCCTTCGGCGGGAGAATGGACATGTGTTGAGTGGGAGGGTTAGGTCAGTCTGTATGGCATTAACAACTCACATTTGTCAGGTGATCTGTGTGGGGGCAAGTGAATGCTCTGACCTTTATGGTGGTCACTGCTCGGTCCTCGAACACTCCCGCGATATCCAGGGCCCGTTCCTCATAGGGGGTGAGGACTCTGATGCCTAGCACCCTGTCGCCTGTCTGGGCCCTGGCTGTGGGCCAATCTCTCCTGTGGGGACACAGAGGAGGCATCGTTTGCCGCACGCGTGTTTACTCATGGGGCAGGGTGGGGTGGGGGGGGGGGGGGGGGGGGGGGGGGAATCTAGCGGGGTGGTGGGGACCAGCATGATGTTGCCGATTATGGTGACGTTCCAGTGGATTTTCCAGTGGAGTCACGACAAACTACAGCTTTAAGTGAGCAATATTGATGTTCCATTCGAAGGTGATGTCATCATTTCTTGAAGTGCACAAACAGAATCTGTTATTAATATGAATGGAATGGAAAAGTAACAGAATAAATACCACTTTCTCATAGGTGAAACGCGTTCAAACTTTTGTTTGACAGGTTCCGACCCCGGCATGAAAAATCATGCGAAACAAATCCAACACGTACCAAATGCTGCACCACTCACTCAACATAAGGAAAGCACACTGAATATTTCAGCACAGCATTTCCACACCAGTCAAACCCACCCGCCAGGCCCTCTCCCAGTGAAAATAAATATGTCGTACAATAATAAAGCATTCAATAACTTTCACCCTGAAATCAACTGGAAACTGCAATTTCAACACCGCTGTATATTTCAAAGATTATTAACTGATGGCACAGTGGTTAGCACTGTTGCCTGACAGCACCAGGGACCCGAGCTCAATTCTGACCTTGAGTGACTGTCTGTGGAGTTTGCACTTTCTCCCCGTGTCTGTTTGGGTTTCCTGCAGATGCTCCGGTTTCCTCCCCACTGTCCAAAGATGTGCAGGCTAGGTGGATTGGCCACATTAAATTGCATCTTTGTGTCCAAAGGTTAAATGGGGCTGCGGGGATAGGGCGGGGAGTGGGCTTGGCGGGGGGGGCTCTTACTAAGTGTAAGTACATACCCGATGGACCAAATGGCCTCCTTTGACACTGTAGGGTTTCTATGATTCTAGCCCAACGTAGAGATGAGATGATAATAGAAAAATGAATCAATTGTAGAAAACACATTTGCTGAACAACAACTTTTAATTTTAACTGTGATTTTTTTTGAAAAGAAACACAAAGATATATGCACGACTTTTGTATCTTCGAATTTGTATGTTCAAATGTCAGTGGGGCAGAACTTACTGTCAGAATAACAGTGAAGCCCGTTAATGATGCCTCAGTCTGATTCATTGAGCAAGGACACAGTTGCATGCCATGTACACATAGGTCCCAGGTGCTTTGTAAGAGGTCACTGTGCTACTTGCATCTCCTGCTTACTACACCTTGCTGTGCAAAAACCGTGAAAATTCATTGGTCACGGGTAAGTCTAATGAACAATGGGGCCATTTGTTTGCAGCCTACAGTAAATTCTGCTCAGGTAAATTTGCATTAAGGAAACAACTTGATTTCATGAGGAGGTAGGCAATAGCTTGCTTTGCAAGATAGTAACTAAGCCTTCAGGTGGTGGATTAAGATCAGTTTTTCATGCGGGACGTCAACGAGTGCAGCCCACCCATCCTTCTGTCTGTGTAAATGCACTGAATTATGCTTTTGATGGAAGATGCTTTTCTATTCATTGCTAAATGCAAAACGCAAAACTCATACCTAAAATCCAATGCACAACGTGCAGAAATAAGTCGAAAGATGTAACTCTCAATGTTTATCATTATCTAATGATCAAGTTTAAACTCTGTGCACTAGGAATTAGAGCACATCCAGAAAAAGAGACCAAAATAGAGTCAGGCCTGACCAATTCCACTTAGCAACGGCAAGTGGATCTCACTTCACATGCAAAGAAAAATCCGTGTATGACAACATTTAAAAGAAGTAATTTCCCAACCTCATGCTCCTGTTGGGCAGTGTAAGTTGACAAGAGGTTATGGTGCAATTTGCAAACAATTTTTGGGCCATAAATTTAAATGCTTAGAAAATAATTCACAGCGCATGTACAAATTCCCGATTTGCTTTCCTGCCAAACCCGAATCCCCAAGGAAAGTACAGTAATAACAGGCAATGTAACATTTGTACTGCAAGTGTACCCTTCGCAATGTAAAAACAGATGTTCCAATTTATCCAAATGCATTTTGGTTCATTTCATATTGGGAAAGTTTGTCCTCAAAAATGAAATAATTTTAATTTTGAAATGTTGTTTCTGAGATACAGGTCCAAATTGTTTTCATATTAAGTAATAAATTGAAATCTGTTTCATTCATAATGTATTTATTTACTTCAGTGCCTGTTGAATGAGATAGTTGAATGAATCTTCTCCCAAAACGCAACTTCACAGTAAGGACACATCTGGAAGAAAAAGTAAATTGCCCAAACAGAGCTGTAAACGTTCTTCGCTACGCAAACAATTGCAGGCATTCCCTTTAAATTGGTTCAAGCAATATCCTACGAGCAAAATAACATGGTCTAATTGATGAAGGAAGGGCTCTACAATTCAGGGGAATGTTTATTTTGACACTTTTGAGAACTGGTTGCCATCGAACATTCGGGCGGGGCGGGTGGGGGGGGGGGTGGTTATTGTTGTTCTTGATTACACTGATTACTGATTGATTGTTAATTTTCTTTTTTACTTGGAATGTGTGGGTGATATTTTGGTTTGTATACTGAAGGGGGTGCTGTTTGGGGGTTGGTATTGTATTTGTTTTTGTTTGTTTATTTGATGAAAATGAGGAGAATAAAAAGATTTTTTAAAAAACCATTCAAGTACAATGATACCTTAACTGATTACATCTCACTAACCAGCAATATGAACAATGTAGCAATGAGCACCAATATTATGCACTGCATCAGCACATAAATACGCACTGTGCACAGTGTAAGTGCAGTGTAACTTTGGGTCATTCATTCCACTTGAGCCATTGGAGAGACCGGTTCATTTACTCCTTAATGATACCCGGCCAGTGTCTGAATTCACTTTAGAACTACAGCATTGGGAATCAGAACAAGATAATGGTAGGCTGCCCAAGTCTCGGGTTTTAACAATGAACAGCAAGACAAGAGGGGGGAGATTGTTTATGGTAACCAGCTAAGTCCTTTAATTAGGATGGTAGCACAATGTATTTCTGACACTGGAGATTTATCATTTCGATTTACCCCGAAAATGAAATGGGGAATGTGTAAATGTTCCCTTCCCCACCTGTGCACCATGTTGTGCCCCTTAGAATGAAACAGAATGCGCCTGGGCCTTTAACAATGACACTGTTGTGGTCATCCCTCAGAGATTTCATAGAATTTACAGTGCAGAAGGAGGCCATTCGGCCCATCGATTCTTCACCGGCTCTTGGAAAGAGCATCCTACCCAAGGTCCACACCTCCACCCTATCCCCATAAGCCAGTAACCCCACCCAACAATAAGGGCAATTTTGGACACTATGGGCAATTTTGGACACTATGGGCAATTTAGCATGGCCAATCCACCTAACCCGCACATCTTTAGACTGTGGGAGGAAACCGGAGCACCCGGAGGAAACCCAGGCACACATGGGGAGAATGTGCAGACTCCGCACAGACAGTGACCCAAGCTGGGAATCAAACCTGGGATCCTGGAGCTGTGAAGCAATTGTGCTATCCACAATGCTACCGTGCTGCCTAATCTGTCCTGATCTATCAGGACAGGCAGCAGTGGTTTGATTTGCCCTCTAACCTTTTCCCCTCTACCTCCCTACAGGGAGATTAAGGCCTCTATGTTTTGCCTTCTATGTCACTTTCCAGAATCTGTTACTCATTGTGAAACTCTAGATTTGGAAACCTATAACTCTGTAATGCGGTGGAAAAAACATATTTTAAATGCATTTACTGTACAAGCCGTGGCATTTTTTGTCCCAGATAATAAAGCAACAAGATCTACTGTTTATCATATACAAGCTCTCAGCACAAGCCACGTAATCCAAGAATGCTTGGCTGTGACACATGGTAACTTTTCTCCTTTCTTGTGTTTACTTTTCAGATGTGGATGAATGTTCCCGGTATGGGGGTCCAAGTCTTTGTCAGCAAATCTGCAAGAACAACATCGGCAGCTACAGATGTCTCTGTTATCAGGGATACCAGCTCTTGGCCAATGGCCGCACCTGTATCACTTCAAAATATTTAGACCTAACTGGTGAGTAATTGCTTGTTAATGGAAATGATGTTTCTTCAGTGCTTCACAGGGGTATCATCGAAAGATGGATGCGGAGTCGAAGAAAGGGAGATTCAGAGGTTTACCAAAAGCTTTGTCAAAGGATTGGGTTTTTAAAACAGGTCTTAAGGGCAATGTGGTTCAGGAGAGCCTCTCATTTCCTAGCCAAAGACATAACTTTGAGCTTGAAAGTTGTAACTGCTGTAGCAGATGCTTTGGGTAGCAGAGTGTTGAGGACTATGTATTTGCACCTCAGTGAGTGGAGCGGGAATCCACCCAAGTATATCTCAGTTCTTCACAGATTATTTTGTTGATCTGTAGCTAACGGGGACCCAGGATTCAATACTTGAGCCCATGCTTCCACCCTATCCCTGTCACCCAGTAACCCCATCTAACCTTTTTGGATGCTAAGGGCAATTTATCATGGCCAATCCACCTAACCTGCACATCTTTGGACTGTGCGGGGAAACTGGAGCACCCGGAGGAAACCCAAGCAGATACGGGGAGAACGTGCAGACTCCGCACAGACGATGACCCAAGCCGGGAATCGAACCTGGGAGCCTGGAGCTAGGAAGCAGCAGTGCTAACCACTGTGCTGCCCATCATTAATGTTTCGCGCTGATCTTGTGCCTTTAATGAGTGTCCCAGATACCTCTTCTACATCATGTCCTGTGGTCATGTGGCTGTTCATTTTACATTTCCGCTGCTTATTCTGCTTACCCAGCTCTGTATCTGTCCTTATCAAATGACATCAGTGCAATCATCTAGTCAAACCAAATTCTTCTGGTATTTGCCAAAGGCGATAAACTGAATGTGATGGAAATCTGAAAATAAAAATGAAAAAAGCTGGAAATACTCGGCAGAACAGGCTGCATCAGTGCAAAAACAGGAGCCAGACAAAACTTCAGGCCTCAAATAAACTCTACTTCAGATCAAGGAAGTGTTTGAGCCCTGAAGGCTTGACTGACTCCTGTTTTTTTGCAGGTGCTGCCAGACTCACCAAGTGTTTCCAGCTTTTTCTGTCTTTATTTTCCTCCTGTCTTTGTTCCACTTGTTCCCTGATATTTGCCATTTGTTAACTTCAATGGAAAGCTTTATTTTTTGTCCTCGCTTCCAAATTATGGATGTCCAATGTAAACAGTAGCAGTTCTCACACTGACCCCAGAGGCATCCAACTAATCACCTTCTTCCATTGGTATTCAACTTCTGACAGAAAAGCCTTTTGCTTCTTCAAACCAAGCCAATTTCTGATTTACTTCAGAATTTCACCCCCCCCGGTCTTTTCCACCCCGTCCTCCTCTGCCTCATGACTTTGATCAATCTCCCATCTGGTCTTGCTAAAATCCTGAAACCAAGTCTATTGGATATCTGCTGTCCAAATAGTCCATTCGAAGTATCACTAGATTTGCCAGGCGGGGCCTGTCTTCCTCGGAGGAATGCCAACTCAACCTTTTCTTTTGCCTGAAAAAGCTTTTTAAAGTATAAACTGTCTAGTTGAATACATAATTTGCATAAATGTTAAATGAAATGCACTGATTGAATTTGTGTTAACGGAAAGAACAAATTGAAAATAAAGTTGACCTCACTTTGAATTAAGGTCATTTTTTTGGCTTTTTATAAAGTGTACTTCTGTCAGTGAAGTCAGCTTTGAAACAATCTTTAACTTAAGATCCATAGGGCGGCACGGTGGCGCACTGCTACCACACAGCCCCGAGGCCCCGGGTTCGATCCCAGCCCCAGGTCACTGTCCATGTGGAGTTTGCACATTCTTCCCGTGTCTGCGTGGGTCTCACCCCCACAACCCAAAGATGTGCAGGTTAGGTGGATTGGCCAAGCTAAATTTCCCCTTCATTGGAAAAAACAAGAATTGGGTACTCTAAATTTCTGTTTAAAAAATTTAACATTCGGAGAATTCAGACAATGTTTTCAACCATTGATTCTTGTGATAACAAAGTAGCTTTGAAAGCACATTCAGGATAATTTGGTGTCTCAACGTCATGAGGAACAATAATTGTCCCAACCATAATACCTGTTCCTCAAACCAAAGGTATTATTATCTATAGCCAAGGCACAATAAAAGCAAAATATTGCAGATGCTGGAATCTGAAACAAAAACAGAACAATGCAGGATAAACTCAGCTCGTGAGCTGGATTTATGTCTGGCAGAATCAGTGGTTGGTGAATTTGAATTCGGTGAAATAAATCAATTTGGACGAGGAGCCAAACAGCAGTAACGAAACGTAAAGCTATGGGATTGCTGTTAAAACCTACTGGCTCATGAAAGTCCTTTCAGAAAGGAAATCTGCAGTCCTTCCTTGGTCTGGACTTTATATGACTCAAGATTCACACCAATACTATTAAACTTCCCTCTGAAATGGGCTAGCAAGTCACTCCGTTCAATCAAACTGCTGCAAAAAAAGTATAATAAGAATAAGGTGAGTGATGCACTGGGGCAGCGCCGTGGGTAGCACAATTGCTTCACATCTCCAGGGCCCCTCCAGGGCCCAGGTTCGATTCCCAGCTTGGGTCACTGTCGATGCGCAGTCATGCACGCTCTCCCCGTGTCTGCATGGGTTTCCTCCCAGTACTCTGGTTTCCTCCCACAGTCCAAAGATGTGCAAGTTAGGTGGATTGGCCATGATAAATTACCCTTAGTGGCCAAAAAAAGGTTCGGTGGGGTTACTGGATTACCTTACTGGTGGAGGCATGGGCTTAAGTAGGGTGCTTTTTCCAGGGGTCGGTGTAGAATCGATGGGCCAAATGACCTCCTTCTATGACAAATGCTCTCCATTTATCGAGGTAAACGCAGCTTCAAAAACACTCAAGCTCAACAATATCCAGCCCACTTATGACACCTATCCAGCATTTTCACTCCATTCATTACAGTGGTAGCAGTGCGTACCCTGTGCAATGCGCACTGCAGCAACCCGCTAAGATTCCTTTGACAGCATCTTCCAAAACTTGTGACCTCGATACCACCTAGAAGGACAAGAGAAGCAGAAAAATGGGAACGTCACCACATGGAAGTTCCCCTCCAAACCACACATCATCCTGACTTGAAACTGTATCGCAGTTCATTCTCTGTCACTGGTAAAAGTCCAGGAACTCCCTCCCCAACAGCATCGCGTGTGTACCCACACCACATGGACTGCAGCAACTCAAGAAGGTGACGCACCACCTTGTTAAGGGCAATTAGAGGTGGGAAGCAAATGCTGTCCTAGCCAGCAATTATAGAATCATAGAATGTACAGTGCAGAAGGAGGCCATTCGGCCTATTGTATCTGCAGCAGCCCCTGGAAAGAGCACCCTACTTAAGCCCACGCATCCACCCTATCCCAGTAACCCCAACTACCCTTTTTGACTCTAAGGTGCAATTTAGCACGGCGAATCCACCTAACCAGCACATTTTTGGACTGTGGGAGGAAACTGGGGCACTGGGAAGAAACCCACACAGACACGGGGAGAAAGTGCAAACTCCACACAGACTGTGACCCGAGGCCGGATTTGAACGCGGGTCCCTGGAGCTGTGAGGCAGCAATGCTAGCCACTGTGCCGTCAATTATCACATCCCATGAAAAAACAATAAAAACAAATCGACCACTGAACATTGACCAAGTATCGCATTCGGAAGGGACAAAGGGGCCCGTGCCCAGCTGACCCTGCAAGATCTTCTTCAATATCTGGGGATATTGTGATTTGTGCCAGAATTGAGGGAGCTGGTCCACAGACTAGTGGACCAGCAGCCTGACATAGCCATACTCTCAATCATATAGACCAGTCCACTGGTAAGACAGACTGACCAGAGGTGGTGACACAATGGCATGCAGTTGGGAAGGAATGACCCTGGGATCAACATTGATCCTGGGTCCCATAAAGTCTCCCCACACCAGGTCAAACATCAGGAAACCACTTGCTGATGCAGTCCTGCTCCATGTTGAACACTGCCTGCAAGGAGCACTGAGAGCAGCATGGGCACAGAATATACTCCTTCAGTGTCCATCACCCAAGGTGAGGCAGCACCACTCGTAACTGAGCTGGCCAATGTCATAATATATGCCAATATATCATGGTGCAGACACACACAGGGACCAATCAACATGTACAAACACCGCAGCCAATCACCAGTTAGAATACACACACTAGAAAGACAGAGGACACCACGGTTCTCGCTCATTCTGGGTGCTGCCTCTTAGTGTAACAGGAACTTATTCAGCCCAGCACAGACTCACAACACGTGCTGAGAGAATCAACTGGTTCGGACAAGGCTTAGGTCTCTAGTTCAAGTTAGCATTATTTAGACCCACCGTCAGAAGTAGTTAATAAAATTGAGTTGAACCTTCATCTGTGTTGGAAGTGTCTGTTCATCTCTCAAGCCTACACAAGCCAACACATCAGCCAAGCCCGAAGGATAGTTCATAAACTGGGCCTGTGGCAGGTGGTAAGAATCCACCTGAGGGAGAAACTTTACTTGACCTCGCCCTTACCAATCTATTTGTCACGATACACTTATACATGACAGTATTGGTTACATTGACCACTGCACAGTCTTTTTGAAAAGTTTCATCCTCACATAGAGGACACCTTCATTATGTTCTGTGGCACCACCACCATGTTAAGTGAGATAGATTTAGCACAGATCGAGCAGCTCAAGACTGGGCATCCACGAGGCTATCAGGTATAGAAGAACTGTATTACACCACAACCTGTAACCACATATCCAATGACAATCAAGCCCAAGGACTAATCCTGACACAAAGAGGAATGTTGGAGAACTACACAAGGTGTATCCGAGAATGAGGTGCCAAACTGTTGAAGTGACAACCCAGGACTAGATGCATGCTGATCAGCGAAAGCAATTTGCTATAGACTGAGCTAAGCGATCCCACAACCAAACAATTCAGTCAAAGCTCTGAAGTTCTGTCATCTTCAGTGAACAATGGTGGTGAAAGATTAAATAACTAACCGGAGGACATGGTTCCACGAACATTCCCATCCTCAACAATGCTGGAATCCAGCAAGTCAGAGCAAAAGCAAGACTCAATTGTTTGCAACCATCTTCAGCTAGATGTGCCGAGTGCATGGTCCACCGTGGCCTTATGTTAGCTTCCAGCCAACTCAATCCATTCCACGGTTAGTAACTCGCCTCCTGACTCCCCAAAGCCTTTCAATCATCTATAAGGCACAAGTCAGGAGTGTGATGGAATACTCCAGACTTGCCTGTTGAGTGCAGCTACAACACTTGAGACACACACCTTCCAGGACAATACACCCACATGATCATGATCTCATCCTGCACCTGAAACATTCACTCTCTTCACCAGTAAAATGTGGCAGTAGTGTGTATCACCCACAGCTGCTAGCCACAACATTTGGTACTGGGGGAGTTTGAAAGTCTGTTCACCAAACATCTAGAGGTGCATCAGAGAGAAATGATGACCTGGCTCAAGGAGTGGACGGAAGACATCGATGGAGGTGCAGGAGCAAGGAGAGAAGATGAAGGGGGTGGAGGAGGCATTGTCGCAGCACAGCCACCAGTTCACCTGGGTGGGTAAGGAGCTGCGGAGGGTGGTGGAGGCTATTAAAGGACTAAAAGCCAAATTGGAGAGCAGGTCGCGGAGACAGAATTTGAAGATTGTGGGCTTGTCCGTGGGTGCGGAAGGCTGGAGGCTGACCGGATACTTTGCAGACATGTTCACCAAGTTGATGTGGAGGAAGAAGAGCCGTCCCCCTACGAGTTGGACAAGGCCCATTAATCACTCTGGCCGAAGACTAAAACCAATGAGCCAGCGAGGGCTGTGATAGTCTGCTTCCACAACTACCAGGTGAAAGGGAAGGTTTTGAGCTGGGCGAAGCAGAATTGAGAGATTAAGTGGGAGGGAGTTGGTATACGTATATATCAAAATCTTTCAGTACAGTTGGCGAGAAGACAGGGCGGCCTTCGATTCGGTGAAGGTGGTGCTGTACAACAGCACCTTGAGATTTGGAGTGGTCTACCCGGCAAAGCTAAGAGGAACTCACAATTCAAAGGAATTGAGATGGCGGAGGGGGCGGAGGCATTCGTGAAGGCTGGTGGACTGGGACTGAGATGTGTTTGGGTTTGGACTTTTGAGGTGTGGACTGGGATCTTTTTCTTTGATTTTTTTTCACTGGCTTTTGTTCATTTCTTTTTGTTTTTGTGCTGTTGTATTCTCCCCGCTCTGACTGTATGGTTGAAGGGTTGATGTTCACTTTTGGTGGGAGTGTGAGATGGGGAGTCTGGAGGGTTTGGGCATGAGGGTCAGGTTGCAGATTGTGTTTCTGGGCGCAGGCTGAATGTTGGCTGGTGAACGAGATTTTGATCGGGGGAGGGATGTGGTCGTTGGAGCTGGGCTGGGCAGGTTTCGAGAGGTGGGGGCAGGGGATCGATACTGGGTGACGCGTTTGCACGAGGAAGGGGTTGGGGAGATTCTGGGAAGAGTGGGGTGGGGGCTGACAGTAACTGGAGGAGGGGGTGGGTGCCGGCTGATGGACGGGGCCTGGTTAATGGTAGTGCTGTGTGGGGGGGTGATGGGTGGATTGAATGGTCCCCGGTCAGAATGGCGATGTGGAATATGCGAGGGTTGGGGGACCGATGAAGAGATCAAGAGTTTTCTCGCACAGCAAGAGTTTGAAACCTGAGGTGGTGATGCTACAGGAGACCCATCTGAGAGTGAATAACCAGATGAGACTCAAGAAGGGTGGGTGAGCCAGGTGTTCACTCGGGTTTTGATGGTAGGGCCCGGTGGGTGGCGATTTGCTGAGCAAGCGGGTGAGGTTCTAGATGGAGAAGGTGGTGGTGGATCAGGGAGAGAGGTATGTGATTGTAACGGATGCGTTGGAGGGAGGTTGGTGGTGTTGGTTAAAATATATGCCCACAACTGGGATGACATGGAGTTTGTGAAGGAAATGCTGGCTCCCATTCTGAATCTGGATACCCATGAGTTGATAGTTGGGGGAGATTAGAATACAATGTTGTAACCGATGATGGACAGGTCCCAGTCACGCTCCTTGACCCTGTCTGGAGTGGGGGTGGCTAAGGCTTTAGTGGGGTTTATGAGGGAGGCTGACTCTTGGTAATTTCTGCACCCAAGGGATTGGGAGTATTCATTCTCCGGCGATGCTTAAGGTGTTCTCGGGGATTGATTCCTTTGTGGTGGGAAAGGAGTTCAGAAGGTAGAGTATTCGGCAATTGTGATTTCAGATCATGCTCCATATTGGATAGATGTGGTCCTGGAGAAGGGGTTAGCTCAGAAGCCGGGGTGGATGCTGGATGGTGGATTGTTGACGGACCAGAGTTTCTGTGTGAGAGGCTTTGAAAGCAGTTGCGAGGGGGGAGGTTATTTTGTTTAAGGCTAAGTGGATAAGGAGGCAAGGGAAAACTGCTAACGAATGATAGAAGAGATCCTGCAAGTAGCCGGGAGTTGACAGAGAACCCGGACCCGGGACCTTTGGTGAAGTGGAAACAGTTGCAGGCAAGGTTTGATCTGTTGTCCACGGGGAAGCAGTACACCAGCTGAGAAAGGTGAGGGGGGCTGTCTATGAGAATGGGGAGAAGGCAGGGCGATTGTTGGCAGGTCAGCTCCATAGGCAAACTGCGGGGACGGAGATTGTTCCGGTTAGGAATAGGGCAGGCGAACTGGTGGTGGCCCAGCAGCGAATTAATAAGGAGTTTGAGGAGTTTTACAGAGACTTGTATAAGTCAGAACCAGCAGAGGATGAGGTGGAGATGAGGAGGTTTTGGGGTAAGTTAGAATGCCCAAAGGTGGGTGAAGTGAAGAGGGTGGGGCCGGAGGAGTCGTTGGGGGTAGAATGGGTGAAAGTGGCGATTGGGAGGATGTAGACGGGGAAGACCGAGGGACCGGATGGTTTCCCGGTGGAATTCTATTAGAAATTTAAGGATATACTGACGTCGTTGTTCGTGGAAATGTTCGTGGACGTGATGGTTATGGGTGTTCTGCCGAAAGCAATGCGACAGGCCTCCATGTTGTTGCTGATAAAAAAGAAGGACCCAGTGGAATGTGGGTCATACAGGACCCCATCTCTACTAAATTTAGAAGCCAAGATATTGGCAAAGGTGCTGGCGCTAAGATTGGAGGTGTGCCTACCGAGGGTGACTGGGGAGGATCACAGAATCATAGAATTTACAGTGTAGGCTGGGTTCGTTAAGGGCAGACAGCTGTCAGCAAATGTGCAGCAGCTGCTAAATGTGGTGCTTTCCCCGGAAGAAGGAAGGGAGTTGGAGCTGGTGGTGGCATTAGATGCGGAGTGGAGAGGAGCACAGTAGCTCTGTGGTTAGCACTGTTGCTTCACAGCTCCAGGGTCCCAGGTTCAATTCCCGCCTTGGGTCACTGTCTGTGCGGAGTCTGCACGTTCTCCCTGTGTCTGTGTGAGTTTTCTCCGGGTGCTCCGGTTTCCTCCCACAAGTCCAGAAAGACGTGCTGTTAGTTAATTTGGACATTCTGAATTCCCCCTCTGTGTACCCAAACAGGAGCCGGAGTGAGGCGACTAGGGGGTTTTCACAGTAACTTCATTGCAGTGTTAATGTACACTTGTGACAATAAAGATTATTATTATTGTGTCTATCAGGGTGAGCATGGAGTTGGAGCGATGGTGAGAGTGAGGCCTCTGAGGGGAGGTGGGGCGGCCGGACCTCAGAGAGAGTTGAGTGTGTGGGAGAGGTGAGAGGGAGTGTGTGTGTGTATGTGAAAGAGAGAGGAGAGTGAGTACATGTGCGTGTGTGAGAGATGGATGTGCATGTGTGTGTGTCAGTGGGGGGTTGTAAGTGAAGTTCATCCTGGCCATTTATGGGAGGATTCTGGAGGAGGATAAGGTGTCTGTGGAGGGGATTAAATGGGAAGAGGAGTTGGACGGTATTGGAGGAGGGATTGTGGTGTGAGGAGCTGCAGCAGGTGGAAGCCTCAACCTTGTGTGAGAGGCTGGGCTAACACAGCTGAAGATGGTGCACAGAGCGCATATGACAAAGCCAAGGATGAGCCGGTTATTTGAGGGGTAGAGAATATCTGTGAGCAGTGTAGGAGGGGCTCTGCTGACCATGTACAGATGTTCTGATCTTGCCCAAAGCTGGAAAGGTTTGGAGGTCATTTTTTAGCAGCATGTCAGCGGTCTTGTGACTTCCGGTTCCGGCGGCGGCCATGGAGTGAGCAGTCTCACATTTGGCGTCTCCAGCTCAAGGTGGTATTTTCCGGCCCTTTCCTCGTCTGAGGAGCAAAGGTTTGGATAGAAAGAGGTGTAGGAGTACCTGGAGAAGGCGTAACTCCTCAGGTGTGGCTGGTGGATGGATCCACGAACTCGGAGTGGGTCGAGAAGAAAGGAGATGTTGGAGCAGGAGAGTCTTCGAGGTGTATCACAGGTTAAGATTGCGGAGGGCAAAGAGGCTGTTCTGCCAGCCCAGTGGCCAATGGAGCAGCTGATGGAATTTCTGGATGGTAAGTTCAGTCAGCAGAGGAAGGAGGCCCTGGAAGACCTGCTCAAACTGGTGGAGCCGGTTAAAGCAGGGATCGAAAGAGTGGAGTAGAGGCTGGAATCCCAGGACTGAACGATCCAGAAAGTGGAGGAGGTGGTGGGGAGCATGAGGAGCAGCTGGCCTCATTAGTGGCTGAGGCGGGGTTGATGCGGGAGACCCAGAAGAGGCTGAAGGACAAGGTGGAGGGTCTGGAGAATTGCTCCAGAAGGCAAAATCAGAGGATCACGCCAAAATGTTGGAGAAGTTGATGGGGGAGGGGGCCTTTGACAGGCTCCTGGAGGTTGATCAACGCACAGGGCACTGATGTGGAGGCAGCAAGCGGTTGAGCCACCAAGGGCGATGGTGGTTGGGTTACAAAATAGATAAAGAGAAAATTCTTCGATGGGCGAGGCAGACAAGGAAGTATCTGGGAAGGGAACGAGCTGCGGGTGTATCAGAACCTGGGTGCAGAACTGGCGAAGAGGAGGGCCCGGTTTAACTGGGTCAAGGCTGCCCTCTTTAAGAAGAGGCTGATGTTCGGGGTGCTGTACCCTGCCCGCCTCTGGGTGACTTTCCAGAAGCATGAATATTATTTTGGTACACCAGAGGAGGCGATGGAGTTTCTGAGAGACATTGGACTGGCAGGAGGAGGAGGACATTAAACGTTGGAGGGGTTTTTGAGAAGGTTTCTTTGTTCTCTTTTCCCCTTGAAATGTTCTTTTGGTTTTGATGGCAGGGTGTTTGGAGGGCAGCTCCCTGGACTCACATCATGGGGGAGAGATTTTAACACGATTGTAACACGAGCCGAGCATCGACCAGTCGAGCCCGAGGTAGGGGAAGGTGTTGGCAGTGGTGGAGATGCTGAAGGTTCATGGGGCGTATAGGGGGTGGTGCCATGAATATTTGGGAGGCTGAGGGCGAAGGAACTTTCATCTTTTCCCATGTGGTGTACTCCTGGATTGACTATTTTGTGGTGGATGAGGCATTGCTGGTGGGGTGGTTTACTCGGAGTATTCGCCGATTGTTGTCTCTGACCATGCGCCGCACTGGGTGGATTTGCGAGTGGACAGGGAGGGGGTCCTAGCACCCACAGTGGGGCTTGTGTGGTATACACCATGGTTGTATATATATCACATATGAGGTGTATTACGGTAAGGCTCCTGTACTACAGGTACGGGGGTAGATCCCTGCCTGCTGGCTCCGCCCAGTAGGTGGAGTATAAATGTGTGGGCTCTCCGAGCTGCAGCCATTTCGGCAGCAGAGCAGGGGTTACACATCTCTGCTTAATAAAGCCTCAATTACACTCTACTCTCGTCTCGTCGTAATTGATAGTGCATCAGGCTGGATGTGGGGTTGTTGGTGGATGAGGAGGTGTGCGAACGGGTGTAGGCTGCCGTCTGGGGGTATGTGGAACTCAATGACACAGGGGAGGTCACGGCCACCACGCTGTACGAAGCATCAAGGCAGTGGTTCGGGGAGAGTTTATTTCAGTTTGGGTGCATAGGGAAAAGGCAGTATGGGCAGAGATGAAAAGGCTAGTGGAAGTGATTCTGAGGGTGGACAAGAACTATTCGGAGGCCCCAGAGGCGGGGTTACTGAAGGAGAAGCAGAAGGCTCCAAATGGTGTTCGGATTGTTATCCATGAGAAAGCAGTGGGGCAGCTGCGGAGGGCCAGGAGGACAGTACATGAGTATGGTGAGAAGGCGAGTAGGATGCTGGCCCACCAGCTGAGGAAGCAGGAGGCGGCAAGGAAGGTTGGCAAAGTAAAGGACAAGGTGGTAATGTTAGGGCTCAATCGAGTGTTTGAAATTTTTACAGGAGATTGTACGAGTCGGAGCCCCCGGCCGAGGGGGGAGAAAATGCAGTGGTTCCTGGATGGGTTGGAGTTTCCCAAGGTGGACAAGGAGTTGCTGCAGGGATTGAGGATCCCTATTGAGTTGAGGAAGGTGATGGAGAGTATGGGGGTGATGCAGGCAGGGAAGGCCCCGGGTCCAGATGGGTTCCCGGTGGAGTTTTATAAAAAGTTTGGGGGTGGACCTGGGGCGACTGCTGGTGAGGGCATATAATGAGGCTAGGGAGAGGGGGGATCTCCCCCCTACACTATCACAGTCATCCATCTCCCTGATATTGAAAAAGGATCCGGAGCAGTGTGGGTCATACCATCCCATATCGCTATTGAATGTAGACGCCAAGGTGCTGGCAAAGGTGTTGGCTTAGCAAATTGAGGGCTGCATTCTGGAGATGATAGGCGAGGACCAAATGGGATTTGCGAAAGGGAGACAGTTGTCTGCAAATGTCAGGAGGTTGTTGTGACTATGAAGCCGCCGGAGGGACAGGAGGTAGAGGTGGTAGTGGCAATGGGGAATTTGGAGGACTTTGGCCAATTCTCCGGGTACAAATTGAACATGGGAAAGAGTGAGGTGTTTTCGACTGAGACCAGAGGGCGGGAGAGGAGGTTAGGGGAGCTGCCGTTCAAGGTAATGGGGGCGAGTTTTAGATGCCTGGGCATCCAGGTGATGTGTGGTTGGGCACAGCTGCACAAGTTAAATTTGACTCAGCTGGTGGAGCAGATGGAGAGGGACTTCAAGAGGTGGAATGTGCTGTCACTTGTGGGACGGGTGCAGACAGTGAAGGTGACAGTGCTGTCAGGTTTCCTCTTCAGAATTCAGAACCTCCCAATCTTCGTCCTGAAGTCATTCTTTGAAAAGGCTAACGCGCTGATCTCTGGGTTTGTATGGGCGGGGAAGACCCCGCAGGTCAAAAGGGCTTTTTTGGAGCAGGGCGAGGAAGGGTGTGGGGACTGGTGTTGCCCAATATAATATACTACTGCTGGGCAGCGAACATCGCCATGGTTAGGAAATGGGTAGTGGCGGAGGGGTCGGCATGGGGGTGGATGGAGGCAGCTTCTTGTAGGGGAATGAGCTTCAGGGCATTGTTGACGGCGCCTCTGCCGTACTTGCTGGCCAAGTACTCTGTGAGCCCAGTGATGGTGTTGGCCTTGAGGGTAGGGAATGGAGGCAGCATTTGGGACTGGAGGGTGCCTTGTGTGGGCACCGATCTGTGATGATCAGAGGTTTGCAGCAGGGAGGCTGGATGCGAGGTTTCGGTGGTAGTGGCAGGAAGGATTGAGTGATTCGGTCACCTGTTTGTATGGGGCAGTTTCGCGAAATTGGAGGACCGTGAGGAAGAGCTGCCCAGGAGAACGGCTTCAGGTACCTGCAGGTTTGGGATTTTGTGAGGAGAGAGGTGCCGTTCTTTCCCGGGTTATCACCCTTGGGGTTGCAGGACAAGGTACTATCGAAGGGAGAGATAGGGGAAGGAAAGGTGTCTGAGGTCTACAAGGAGCTGACGAATTGGGAGAGGGCCCCAGTGATGGATATAAAGTGGAAGTGGGAGGAGGAGTTGGGTGGGGAGATGGAAACTGGGACGTGGGCAGAGTGTGAATGAATCCTCGTTGTGTGCAAGGCTAAGCCTCATCCAGTTTAAAGTACTCCATAGAGCGCATATGACGGTAGCTCGGATGAGTAGGTTTTTGAGGGGGTGGAGGATAGGTGTGGGTGGTGCGCGGGGAGGCCCGCAAATCACGTCCACATGTTCTTGGCATGTTCGAAGCTAAAGGGGTTCTGGCAGAGGTTTGCGGACGTAATATCCGAGGTACTGGGGGTAAAGGTATTGAGTTGGTTCTGAGGGGGTCGGTTGATGGGTTCACTCTGATGTCAATGCCGTTCATTGTCATCTTTAAGGAGGATTGAGGAGTCTGCAAAATGGGAGGGGGAGAACGCAGGGTGAGGGATTAAAATGGGGAAGACAGGCCGGGAGGAGGGAGCAAGAGTGGGATGGGGGAGGGAGTGTGTTGGTTATTTATAATGTTGATAACTTTGCTTCTGCTTCAGTTTATTTTTTTATGAAAATGCCAATGGTCTTACATGTAGACATGGAGCCCAGTTCCCTGGGGACCATATTAGGGGTGTCGGACATGTCGGTGTTTCAGACGGCTGAGGAGGCAGATGCTTTAGCCTTTGCCTCATTGATTGCTCGCAGGCGGGTCCTGTTGGGATGGATACCAGCTTCTCCACCCTGTGCGTGGCTGGGGTACCTAATGGAGTTCTTATCGCTTGAGAAGATAAAATTTGCCCTATGGGGGGCAATTGATGGGTTCCACAGGAGTTGGAGTTTGTTAATTTTGTATTTTGGAGAGCTGGTTACCGTCGACCACTAGGGGAGGGGTGCTCTTTTCGTATTGGGGGCTTAATATGTTGGGTATGTTTTTTGTTACTATAAAATGAAAATGTTGAAAATTGGAATAAATTTACTTCAAAAAAAAATCTCACTTCCATCTCACTCGCTTGCACACACTCTCATTTCACGCACACACATACAGACACATGCTTCCATCTCTCACACACGCACATGAAATCACTTCTCCTCTCTCTTTCACACACGCACTCCCTCTCACCTCTCCCACACTTGCCTCTCTCTGAGGCCCGGACTCCCAGCCCCCTCAGAGGCCTCGCTCTCACCATTGCTCCAACTCCATGCTGATAGGCATGGGGTGGGATTCTCCGTGAACCGGCGAGATGGCCCGAACCCAGCGGCAAAAACAGCGTGAATGACACCGGCATTGGACCCCCCCCCGGAACGTCGCAAATTCTCCTAACCCTAATTCTCCACTGACGCCCAGGACACTGACGCCCAGGACATTGGCGCACAGGACACTGACGCCCAGGACACTGACACCCAGGACACTGACGCCCAGGACACTGACACCCAGGACACTGACGCCCAGTACACTGACGCCCAGGACACTGACACCCAGGACACTGACGCCCGGGACACTGGTGTACAGGACACTGACGCCCAGGACACTGACGCCCAGGACACTGACACCCAGGACACTGACGCCCGGGACACTGACGCCCGGGACACTGACGCCCAGGACACTGACACCCAGGACACTGACGCCCAGGACACTGACGCCCAGGACACTGACGCCCAGGACACTGACGCCCAGGACACTGACGCCCAGGACACTGACACCCAGGACACTGACACCCAGGACACTGACGCCCAGGACACTGACGCCCAGGACACTGACACCCAGGACACCGGCACCCAGGACACCGACACCCAGGACACTGACGCCCAGGACACTGACACCCAGGACACTGACACCCAGGACACTGACACCCAGGACACCGGCACCCAGGACACTGACACCCAGGACACTGACACCCAGGACACTGACGCCCAGGACACCGACACCCAGGACACCGACGCCCATGACACTGACGCACAGGACACTGACGCACAGGACACTGACACCCAGGACACCGACACCCAGGACACCGACGCCCATGACACTGACGCCCGGGACACTGACGCCCGGGACACTGACGCCCAGGACACCGACGCCCAGGACACTGGCGCCCAGGACACCGACACACAGGACACTGACGCCCAGGACACTGACACCCAGGACACTGACGCCCAGGACACTGACACCCAGGACACCGACACACAGGACACTGACGCCCAGGACACTGACGCCCAGGACACTGACACCCAGGACACTGACGCCCAGGACACTGACACCCAGGACACTGACGCCCAGGACACTGACACCCAGGACACTGACGCCCAGGACACTGACGCCCAGGACACTGACACCCAGGACACTGACGCCCAGGACACCGACGCCCAGGACACCGACGCCCAGGACACTGACACCCAGGACACTGACGCCCAGGACACCGACGCCCAGGACACCGACGCCCAGGACACCGACGCCCAGGACACTGACGCCCAGGACACCGACGCCCAGGACACTGACGCCCAGGACACTGACGCCCAGGACACTGACGCCCAGGACACTGACGCCCAGGACACTGACGCCCAGGACACTGACGCCCAGGACACCGACGCCCAGGACACTGACGCCCAGGACACTGACGCCTAGGACACTGACACTCAGGACACTGACGCACAGGACACCGACGCCCAGGACACTGACGCCCAGGACACTGACGCCCAGGACACTGACGCCCAGGACACTGACGCCCAGGACACCGACACCCAGGACACTGACGCCCGGGACACTGACGCCCAGGACACTGACGCCCAGGACACTGACGCCCGGGACACCGACGCCCAGGACACCGACGCCCAGGACACCGGCGTACAGGACACTGACGCACAGGACACTGGCGTACAGGACACTGACGCCCAGGACACTGACGCCCAGGACACTGACGCACAGGACACTGGCGTACAGGACACTGACGCACAGGACACTGACGCCCAGGACACCGACGCCCAGGACACTGGCGTACAGGACACCGACGCCCAGGACACTGGCGTACAGGACACTGACGCACAGGACACTGACGCCCAGGACACCGACGCCCAGGACACTGGCGTACAGGACACCGACGCCCAGGACACTGGCGTACAGGACACTGACGCACAGGACACTAACACCCAGGACACCGACGCACAGACACCGACGCACATGACACCAACGCCAAGGACACCGACACCCAGGACACCGGCACCCAGGACACTGGTGCCCAGGACACTGGCGCCCAGGACACTGATGCCCAGGACACTGGCGCCCAGGACACCGGCGTACAGGACACTGACGCACAGGACACTGGCGTACAGGACACTGACGCCCAGGACACTGACGCCCAGGACACTGACGCACAGGACACTGGCGTACAGGACACTGACGCACAGGACACTGACGCCCAGGACACCGACGCCCAGGACACTGGCGTACAGGACACCGACGCCCAGGACACTGGCGTACAGGACACTGACGCACAGGACACTGACGCCCAGGACACCGACGCCCAGGACACTGGCGTACAGGACACCGACGCCCAGGACACTGGCGTACAGGACACTGACGCACAGGACACTAACACCCAGGACACCGACGCACAGACACCGACGCACATGACACCAACGCCAAGGACACCGACACCCAGGACACCGGCACCCAGGACACTGGTGCCCAGGACACTGGCGCCCAGGACACTGATGCCCAGGACACTGGCGCCCAGGACACTGACACCCAGGACACTGGTGCCCAGGACACTGGCGCCCAGGACACTGATGCCCAGGACACTGGCGCCCAGGACACTGACGCCCAGGACACTGGCGCCCAGGACACTGGCGCCCAGGACACTGATGCCCAGGACACTGACACCCAGGCCACTGACGCCCAGGACACTGATGCCCAGGACACTGACACACATGACACCCACACACAGTGGATGGATGGACAGGAATCACCTCTCCAGGAGATCCCGGACTTCGGGTCGGATGAAGAGCACAATATTACGCCACTGCTTTCTCCTACACCCTCCACCATCGCAGAGGCACTCACCTCGGTTGG